>NC_057348.1:164527991-164842991 GCF_016509475.1 Prionailurus bengalensis | reverse complement strand
CTGTCTTTTCCCTCACCTTACTTGCCTTCTCTCCGAATTTGGTCGGGAGATTTGCAGGACAAATAGCCTATGAAAGGTGGACTTTTAGGGGTCAGACTTCTCTTGAAAGTTCACGAAAACTTGTGAAATTCTCAAGAACATTGATCAAAGTGCAGGACTGGCTCGTGCCAATCACTGCTTCCTCACCAACAAAATGTGCGCACACATTTGTTTCATAAGAAGGGAGAATGATGCAGCCTGAGATGCTCTTGTAGCAGGTTTTGCTGTGCTAAGAAATGAAAATCCAACGACTGAAGCTTCGAAATCCTTCCAAGCCCGCCTCGGAAAACAGGTTGATGTTTCTTTCTAAGCTGTTTGCTTCCCAGAGGGCTCTTGGCTAACAGCTAAAACCGAAAAGGTTCCTGACACCAATCCATTGCCATTGCTGGCGAGTTAAATTAATATAAATGAAAAGGATTTATACAATTTCATAGATGATTAAAGCTGCAACCAGGAGACAAGCATGTTATCATGGAGCCCAAACCTGCTTCCCTGCTTCTAATTCCGATCCCTGTAAACACATAAGGAAATGGAGCACACGTTCCTTTGTCCGAGATACAATTTTGTCCTGAGACTACCCTCTTGGGCGAAAGCTCTGTCTCCCTTCTTGTGGACTCCCTGATGGAGAGCACCCGGGATGGCGGGGCAGCATTGGGTCCCGTGGATAAGGAAGTTTCAAGAAGTCTCTCCCACTCTACAGTTAAGGCTGCCCGGAGCAAACGGTCAACACGTTTGATCGGCCCAACCTGCCCCTCTTCCATCCCAGTCTGCAGGCAGTGAGAACGGGGCACGGTGACATCGAGTGGTGGCCCACAGAGCCCTGTTCAAACACTGGTATGTCCGTCCCCTTGCAACAGAGATGTTCTCCTCCCACAGCTGCTGTGCCCTCAATGCCCAGGATGCTGGCGTCACACGGGAGATAACTCAGTAAACGCTCTGCGGAACGAACATGCAGAGGCATGAACGGGGATGGAAACCTGGAGATACCAAATATCAAAGGAGGGAAGGAGGGAAGGAGGAAATCACGGAGAAGGTGCAAAACAGGAAGGAGAGAGGCCCCTCCGCAGAGCTGAACAGCCGACGGCCTAAGACTCAGGTCCTTACGACGCCCTCCGCCTGAGATTCTCTCCTGCCAACCCAGTGGTAAAATATTGTTCATGACAAGGCTCACAGCCCCACATTTTTGTCTAACTAATCACCCAGCCGTGCAGCTAACAGAGATAGAGGTAAAAAGCACAAGCATAATGCAGCTATATAATTGCACCACACACCGGGGATGACTAGGGGAAAAAAATCCAAGAAACTGTAAATTTTGCAAGAGATCTATTTAAGCGTTCCATACGCCTTGTGCTAGAATTATCCCCAAATGCGGGTTTCTATGGTTTGAATTCAACTGAGTTTTAATGTTATTTCCAACCAGGTCTTTTAAATATTATACATTTTCAAGATCATTTCTTCTATTATAGCCGGTAGGTAATACATTTCAATTATGAAAGTAATCAATCCACATGGGAAAATCTGCAAATTGTACAGAAAGGCAGAAATGAAAACCAGATTCCCAGCCTCTCCCCAATTATCAGTCCCAATACCCAGCGTTTCTGTGTATCCTTCCGGAAACCTCCTCTGCATACACAAACATATATTCATATACATTTCCATTTTTGTACATGAATATATTCTCAAATTGGATGTAATTCTTTTCCTAATGGGAAACTTTTATCCTACTCACATTTAGTGATGTAAAAATAATAATAATAAACATTTTTATTTTCTATTTATACATATATGGCAGGTACTTTTTAAAAGCTTTCTCCCCGCCCCCCCCCCCCCATGGGGCACCTGGGTGGCTCAGTTGGTTAAGCCTCTGATTTCAGCTCAGGTCATGATCTCATCATTCATGGGTTCAAGCCCTGCATCAGGCTCTGTGCTGACAGCTCAGAGCCTGGAGCCTGCTTCGGATTCTGTGCCTCCCTCCCTCTCTCTCTCTCTGCCCCTCCCCTATTCATGCTCTGTCTCTCATTCTCTCTCTCTCTCTGTGTCTCTGTCTCTCTCTCTGCAAAATAAATATAAAAAAGTTTTTTCTAAGCTTTTTTTTTAATTAAAAAAATTTTTTTTGACAGAGAGAGAGAGAGAGACAGAGCACGAGCAGGGGAGGGGCAGAGAGAGAGGAAGACACAAAACCCAAAGCAGGCTCCAGGCTCTGAGCTGTCAGCATAGACCCAACGTGGGGCTCCAACTCGTGAACTGCAAGATCACCTGAGCTCAGTTGACTGAGCCAGTCAGGTGCCCCAGGGCTTCTGTTTTACAATAACTATAGATTCACAGGAAATTGTAATGGTAGTCTAGGTCCTATATGATCTTCACTCACTTTCTCCTGATGACTACCTCTTAAATAATCACAGCCCAGAATCAGAGGCAGGGACCGAACACCAGTACAACGTGTGTGGATGGTTCTGTGTCACTTTATCCCACGTGTAGATTCCCGTAACCACCACGGCCGCCAAGACGTAACACTTCCAACTCCCGCTATCCCTTTATAGTCATACCCTCTCCGCCATCCCTAACCCCTGGGTACTACATCCCAAGACTCTGGATCTTATTTAATGTTGTCTTTCACGGTCAGACGACGCGGGGCTCTCCTGGGCCACTGCCTGTCTGCCGGGAGAGTGCCTGCTCCATGTCTGGCCTCCGAGGACCACTGCTGGGAGGAAGTGGAAACGGGCTCTCCACCATGCCTCCACTGGAACACCCGGCCGGGGCGGGGACCCCTCTCTGCTGCTCCTCATGTGGTGTGCACCCCCACTCCGGGTGGGGTCCTTCTGTCTCCGGCATTGACCAGAGTCCCGGTTCCCCACTAGGCCTGCTCCCTCCCCATGGGGCGTGCAGGGGCCACCTTGGCTCAGCAGGTGCAGGTGGAAACCCAGATCTGCACACGGTCCCCGTGGGCCCTTCACCGCCCAGGTCGAGGTGAGGGTCCCGGCTCCCCCCCGTAGGCTTTCCCTGATACCACTGGAGTGGGGTTTGGGGTGCCTCCTCACAGCTGGGCCAAGCACCCCACCTCCTGTACTCGTGGCGTCGCGAGTGGGGTGGAGCAGAGCAGCCCTTATACAGAAAACATCCTCTGCCAGCCTGGGCTGCCCCTTTCCGGGTCTCGCCAGAGACAGCAGGCTCTTCTGGGGGCAATCTGATTTGCATCGTTGGCATTGCCAGGTGACCAGCCTCTGCCGGGGAGGTGCGGGCGAAAAGAAGACGCGAGGAACTCACGCTAATTGCTCCTCTCGTCCCCCAAGGTCCTTGGCTGGTCTTCGCTTCTCCTCGTCGTCTGCCGTGTTTGTTTTGCATAAATGTCCAGGGTTTCCAGCTGCACTTACGGCAGAATCCAGAAAAGTATGCCCACTCCTTTCCAGAAGCAGAAGTCCGAAGTGGCACCCACAATTTTAGATTATTTTTGGGGTGTGTGTGTGTGTGTGTGTGTGTGTGTGTTACTTTCTGGTACTGTGGATACTTTCATGGACTGTTGTATGCTCTTAGGAATTGTTAAAGTTATAAACCCACACAACTTAAATGTCTGTGTTTTTCTCTGTAAGATGGAGAGTTGCCACACTTACATTGTCACCTCCCCTTGGAGATTTCTTCATAGTAGTTTATCATTTAATGGGTTTTTTTCATTTGTGTCTCCTAATTGTTTCTGTTCCTTCAGTACTTGGTGGTCATAAATTTCCCAGTAAACATAAAAGTTGCTCATTTTAATCCTCTTTGTAGCATTCTATTTATTTTTCCAAATAGCTCTAATTTATATACTTGAACTGATGAATTATATTCTCATTTTAACAAATATATGTATATCAAAATTCCTATTTTCTGTCAGTATACATGTACGTATATTATAATGCTGAAAATAATTTTTTAAAAGTAAGACCAACAGAAACCATAAATTGTACGTCTGTAGTTAACATATTGAGTTTCTTGACCTATTTTTCTCTCCTATTTTACATGGCATGTGGAAATTGTTGTTTTTATATGCAGAATAGATACACAGGAGCTGTTAGGTGAACTTTTAACGATAATAGGTAGAACTTTTAGGTGATAATAGGTAGACCCTTTGCAGACAAATGTAGAAAGTAAATTAATTCCATAGCAGGTAAAGTATATCAGCAGAAACCTTTTACATCTAACCCTTAACAGCAATGCAGTTTTTCCGAATCTGCATGCAAGCAACAAGAGATTGCGAATTTTTTGACGTCTGAGACCAAACTGAGCAAGTAAGCAAAAGAAGCCCGAGGTCATAGATAGACTGTGCTTCAACAGACACAGTTTCAGCAGGAGTCAGGAGGTCATGCAGAATCCGAGAAGGGACAGCCTCATTTTCCAAACCTACAAAACCAGAGAGCAACCTCATGCTGCACGTCCCAAATGCACATCCCCTTAGGTCGGGCAGTTTGCTTTATGATCCCCCAAACTGCCGGGCTCATTTGCAAATTTGACTTTTCTCTGCTCTTTTTTCCTTCAGCTCGAAATGCTCTATATCCAATTCCCCATCCACTCAAAGCCCATACACGTCCTGAGGCTCTGTTCACTGAAGCTGCTCGTGCGGTTCAATTTCCCAGGGATATTGCCACTGTCAGCCAGGCAGTCTGACGTACACACCGTGGCGCGTGACGGACCGCCGTCTTCCCTTCACGCGGGCGCATCTTCGTGGGAAGACTGTAGACTATTCTGTGTTTCTTTGCAGGACCCGGCGTGCATGCTTAACAATTTACCCATATTGGCAAAGTTGTTGGTTTTGGTTTTGGTTGTTTTTTTTTTTTAATGAAGACAATTTCATTCAACAAACACTGACTATGCGTTTGCTCTAGTCGTGGCAGCAAATGAGTCACGGGGGAGAGGAAAAGGAGCAGGATAATGTGTGCGTTCTTAAGGGCACTCTCTGGGTGAAGCATGGGAGGAAACTCCTCATCATCAAGTGTGGTCGATCGGTGTACAAACTCTGTCCGCGTTATTTCATCATCTGCGCTTGCCAAGCCTCTCTGGGGAAGTCAGAGGAGACCCCAGAAGACGGAGGGGAAGAGGCTCTACACATAACTCATGAAGGGAACCCTTCCAAGGGGCCCCTCCTAATACGACAAAGCAGGATCTTTTTTCTACCCCAAGACCACGGACATTAATACCAGAAGTAGACGAGGGCAGAAAAGAGACCGTTTGCAAACAAGACAAAAAGAAGCTAAGAGCATCAAGACACTTGCGACCCGGAGGTTTGGAAAAGCCACCTGTTTTCTCAAACCAGAGGGGAGAGGTGAGGCTTGGAAAGGCTTCACACAGCAAAGGTCTCATAAAGCTATTCAGTTGAATAACTCAGGCCAGAGGTCTGCTTCAGGTGTTGTTCCCCACCTACCAAGACTCTACACTGTCTCCAGCCAGTTGCCAGAGACGGGGGGAAAGCAGGCGGGTAACAAAGTAAGGAAATAAGGCGGGCTGCGGACTATGAAGGCAGAACTCTGGGTATGGAGGCGAGAACACGGGATTAATGACAAACAAACACATCCGGCGTCTGTTAAATTTTTGAGGAACTGTACTGCCATAGACGTCACAAGCTTTTGCCCAGCTGAGCCTTAACGCAAAGACTTCACGAGGAGGAATGTGGTCATGGCTGCTCCACAGATGGCATAACTCCCAACACCTACCGCAGACGTGACCACGGAGGACACGCTCAAGAAGGAAGAACCACCCAGAGATCGGACAGTGTCATGGAAAACACGGGCATGGGAGTTTCTCCTTGAACACCTTCTGCTCAATATCTCTTTGCATAATCAAAATAAAGAGAGATTAAGTTATTCGGCCCTATAAATATTAATGGCTGTTACAAGACACACAATGCACAATGGAGCAGAGGTATCAAAGCATCTTCTGAAAGTCATTCTATGTATCGTAGGCAGCTTACTGTGGTGATAACACACGGATTAAGTCGTTCCTCACTTTTCTTTTTATTTTTTTAATGTTTATTTTTGAGAGAGAGAGACACACACAGCGTGAAGAGGGGAGAGGCAGAGAGAGAGGGAGACACAGAATCCGAAGCAGGCTCCAGGCTCCGAGCTGTCAGCAGAGAGCTCAACGCGGGGCTTGAACCCACAAACTGCGAGATCACGACCTGAGCCGAAGTCGGAAGCTTAACTGACTGAGCCACCCAGGCACTCCCATTTCTCACTTTTCAAAGTTGGCTTTATTGAAGTATCATTGATGTACAATATTGACGTAGAATAAAATTCAACCTTGCAAGGGGAAGTTTAAGGAGTGTTAACAATGGGGAATAATCACATGACTGCTAATAATCAAGATATCACTTCCAAAGATGGCCTCAGACTCCCTTGCAGCCAACGCTCTTCCCCACCCCTCAGTGAGTATCCCCTCTGGATCCCATATCGGTGGCATTCTAGAAAAGACAGGCTGTAATAACAGAAAGTGAACCAGAGGTTGGGGCTGGAGAATCCTGTTGGATGTATACTGTCTTGCAGCTGGAGGGGGAGGGCTGCCTGATGGTGGGAAAAGTAGGCAGAGGAAAGCAGCCAAGGCGCACCTGGGGGACCCCACCTCTCTCACCGCCTCCCGTTGGCCAACCTCAACCTGAAACCTGGCCAGAAAACCCCCATGGAGCATTGTGGGGGTGGAATCTCAGGAAGTTGCAGGAAGAGAAATCAATCAAATTAGTCGGTGGGCGAGACTCCTTGAGGCCGCGGGGCTGGCTTCTCCCCTCCCTCAAGAATTCCACAGAGCAGAGCAAAGACCACAGCGTTTCCAAATTAAACCTATACATGCCCGCCGAAATCCGAGCCGTCATATCTGCAAAGGCGCTAAGTAGGCTCTGAGGAAGAGGGAAGCTTTAGGACAGATGCAGGGAAGGAGTCCGGCTGCAAAGGCAATGCATTTCGGTGTTATTCTAAGAATTATTAAATTTGTCAGTAACGCAGGAAGCCCTCTCAGAAGATTTCATTTTCAAACCTTCATTTTCAACCTTTGGGAAAGCACTCGAATGAAGGTCTCCTAAAGACTAGAAAAAAATACCGTGTCGGACATATGTTTTCACTCAGTCCTGCTAAGATTGTGGTAAGGTCCTCAGAAAGCCTGATGTTAAAGATAACACGTACAAGGTCATTTTTCCATAGGTGAAGAGGGGGAAAAGGATGTAATCCGTAAGGGATCACTATAATGTATATTTTATTACTACATGCTACTCCTCACTGGGACCTTATAACATATCTTCGTTACATTGGCTAAATGGAGACAAACAGGTAAATAATATTACTTTCTGTCCACCGTGGCAGATGGCCGAATCATCTTCTTCACACTGTGGGTATTTATATACTCATTTTATTTCTGGAATGTTTTCTAAATATCAACTGTTGAATAATCACGCCAGCTCTACGGCGTGTAGGCAACCTGCCACCCGCTTTTGTGTGATGGCTGGAAGCTGTTCTGTGGTTTCAGGAAGGGTCCTCGCCGGCCGCCGCTCCGGCTGTGACAAGAGAACACCATGGGCCGAGCGGCTTGTAAATGACACGTTTATTTCCCAGCTGTGGCGTCGGGGAGTCTGCGATCTGGAGGCCTGCATGGGTGGGTCCCGGTGGGTGAGGGCTCCCAGGCGGACTTTTCTCAGTGTTTCCTGACACGGTGGAGAAAGGCTGAGCTAGCTCTCTGAGGTCCCCTGTGCATGGGGCAAAGGTTCCATTCACGGGGGCTCCAGCCTCATGACCTAATCCCCTCCCCTCCCAAAGGCCATCCATCACCTTGGGGGCTAGGATTTCAACCCCTGAGTTCTGGGGGGGAGGGGGCACATTCAGCCCATCGCAGGTGTACTCTATTCTGGCTGAAATGTCTTCCCGACAAAAGCGATGTTCCGCCTCCCTTTCCCCGGAGAACGGCTCCCTAGACAAATAACCAAGTAGACGAACGGGGGCCGGGGACAGTGACATGGAATATTGCAAGCATGTTAATCGGGCCGCAAACTGCCCTGATGGGGAGGCAGTGAGGAAGTGGGTGGCATCAGAGAACGAGTTGGGGTCTTCAGCTGGAGATTACAAGCAAAGCAGAGCTCCCCTCCAGAGGGGACTTCCGCGGGGCCTCCAGCTATACAAATGGGGCCGAGGCATCAATGTCACGGGAAGCCGCCTGCCGTGAATCAGAGCACGGCTTCCTTCTCTCATCTCGCGGGCACCTTGTCACGGCAGGTGGAAAAATCTGCTTCCTTCCCATCACGGGGCTGCGCCGTCTTTCCGCGACGACGCCAAGCGGGGGCACAGCATCACGGTTACACGAAAACGCTCAGGTTGTGGGCGCTGAGAATGTGACCGTCACCCGTCAAAGGAGGGGCGGAGGTCCTGCTCGAGCCGGGTCCGCGGGGCCACGCGCATAACGAGCGATGCATCTGGGATTCCTCGTTCTAACGACCATGCCGTCCTTGGACAGAGCCAGCCACGGTTCCGCACGCCCTGCACACAGCTCCGCTTTTCCGTTATTGTGTTTTCCTTCAAGTCCCCTCTGTTTTGTTTTGTTTTGTTTTGAGAATAAAATACACTTAATATCAACTTTCTAGACACAAAAGTATATGCAATAATATGGCTCACTGTAAATGGAGATGAGGATAAAGACAAAATACGGATAAAACAAGTCAATGCTGTAATTCATAACTAAAAATATGAAAACGGCGGTTTCCTGCTAGTTTGTTCTATGCCTATTATTTACATCAAAGAGATTATATGGAGCCATAATTTTGTACCCTGAATGTCCCCACCTTAATATTATGAACAATTTCTTACTGTAACGATGTAAGTTATGAAAAAATATTATTTCTTATTCCTTGTGTATAGTTGCTTATAATTCACGTGTATCTCTGCCCTCGGCTTTAATGTTTTGGCTTATATTTTTACCACCGTTGCTATGATTAATTATATAATTACAGAAGTCACCTGTGAACGTGCAACTAAACTTTCAAAATAGTACTGAAAATTGGCGACAAGGGGTAAGTTATCTCTCATGCCCAGAATCACCACCAAAACCACCATCGATGCCACCCTCAGCCCAGGCTCTCAGAGGACAGCGCCGCTCACGGTGACCCCGGCGTCCCCCACCCCCTCGGAGCCCGGGGAACACGCGTCTGCATCCGTGCCTTGATTTATCCGCTTCAAACAGAATCTCGCAACCAGCAGCTGTCGGTGGTACATAATTCCACTTACTTCTCCTCAGTGGTTCTCTTCCCCTGTTCTTACCAACTGTGCTTATATTTTCTGATTTATATTTTACCCCTGTTAACGTTTTAATAGTAAACCTGACTCATGGCCTCTTTATCCATTTTGGAGGAAACTTGTTTATAATGCACCAAACCGACTTTCCTTTTCCTGCTGGTCACACGGCTACGTGGCCCTTCTCAGCCTCCTTTTCCACGTGACTCAGTTCGAGCTGGAAGAGGGTCAAGGTCTACGCCATTCGCAGGCTTGGCCCAGAAGAACAGCCTGGGACATGTTCTGTGAACTCTCCAGTCCCTTCCCATCCTAAGAATTAAAATAGTCTAAAATATTAGGAGACAGCAGGTCCACAAGCCAGAAGGGTCTGGGTCCTTGACTCACCATCCCAAAGGCCTGGTGCTAAATAAATTAGATAACTTCCAGTGACTGGAAAAGAAACCATATTTTATGAAAAGATCAGGATTTCAGGGCTTATTCGCTACAGGGGCTGGAATCACCTTATGTTCTGTGCCCGTCAATTTCAGACAGCATCTCATGGTCCCCTGCCCACAGGATGAAAAACACAGTATTATTACTCTTACCTCTTGTACCTCCCAAATGAAACCAACGTCTCTTTGTACTAACTACATGCTGCTCTGAAATTACAAATAAACCTTTTCTGGTATCCTTGGGAAATTTCAAAATCAATTAGAAACATTTAAAATATTGGGCTTATGGAAATTATTCCCTGGCAACAGGCCGTGTGATTAAAACCACACAGAAGACGGGGTTTTGAATGATTAAACCTGTACCGCTCGGAAAGACACGTTCCCGGGGCACCTGGGTGGCTCAGTCAGTTGGGCGTCGACTTCGGCTCAGGTCGTGATCTGAACCCACGGTTTGTGGGTTTGAGCCCCACATTGGGCTCTCTGCTATCAGCGCAGGGCCCGCTTCGGATCCTCTGTCCCCGTCTCTCTCTGCCCCTCCCCTGCTTGTGTTCATGCTCGCTCTGTCTCTCTCAAAAAATAAACATTAAAAAAAAAAAGTTCCCAGCTTTAAGATCAAATGGATTCTCTTTTTTACATAAACAACACGGTGCAGGGGGAACATGAGGAAAAGTGCCAAAAACAATAAGCAAAAAGCAAAGCAAAGCAGAAGCTGCATGAACATTCCTGAAACCAATAGAAGTATGTTCATTTCAGCGATTTCAGGGATTTTTAAGATTTGTTTATTCACCATTGTGACATCCCCCATGCGAGGCAGCCCCGTGGGATCCATGAGGGCCGGGTGTAGCCAGGACTCTCGCCGACAAGGACAGCTGACCTCTCCGAACCCCACTATCCAGAGCGCTCTGGCTAAGCCATCAGGAGGCTGGTTCGGGGAGGAGGAGGCCACCAGCTGTTACCGGGAATATTCCCACGGCTGCCTTCTGGATGACAAAGAAAGCACCTGCAAAATATTCCCAAATGCAGTCACGTAGCCCTCTTTCTGCTACTCCCAGCCCAGAGGACGACGTACGCACAGAAGGACCAAGAACGCCTCTAAGTTGACAAGTTACCCGAACATGATGGCTTTCGCAAGACTTAACCGATGTCCTTCAGTTTCCTTTTGAATTATGCCTCCTTTAGAGCTGTGATTTTCCTTACGTGCTAAATAATTCTAAACCAGCTCTTTCAATAAATACAACATTCAAGTTGATTTAGTTCTACGTATAAAATTGCCAGCACTGTTTTTTTCTTTCTTCAGGCACAGAACGTAAAGTCTACCATACAACCCACAGGGTGTCAGAGCCCACGAGAGAGAGCAAAATAGGGCAGGACTTCGATTAACTGATGGAGTTAACTTATCTTTTCATTCTTTTTATTTCTTTTTAACGTGTTTATTTATTTTTGAGACCGAGAGAGACAGAGCATGAACAGGGGAGGGGCAGAGAGAGAGGGAGACACAGAATCCAAAGCAGGCTCCGGGCTCTGAGCTGTCGGCACAGAGCCCAACGTGGGGCTCGATCCCACGAACCATGAGATCATGACCTGAGCCGAAGTCGGATGCTCAACCGACCGAGCCACCCAGGCTCCCCCCATTCTTTTTAAACAAAAGGAATGGGTCTGTTCATCAGTCCCCCAGATCAACCATGTGATTTCTTAAGTTCAAGATTTGTTAAAAGCTGTGACTTACTTTCTAGGCTGCCCACCCGTCACTCTGGATTCTTGTCCTGGGTGATATGTTACTGTATTGCTGGCTTACTCCCTTTCTTTCCAAATATCATGCTCTCTCTCCTTGGGCTCCTTTTTTGTTTTGCTGGAGTGTGATTGAAATCATATTTTCAGCTTCACCTGAAGCTTCCCGGGTCGCAAGGCTGACAGTGTGTGTATTTCACCCTCCCATGAATGGGGAGCTTGGTTAGCTTTTAAACTGAGCCCATGAACTCTGGATTTTCCCTCAGAACCTTGAAGACATTTATCCACTATCTTCTAGTTGAAGTCTTCCCCTCCCCCACCCGTCCCACCTCCCTCCCCCCTCAGGCTCTTAAGATCATGTCCTCATAGTTTTCTGCAATCATGCATCAAACATGAATATTATGACTATTATGAATATTATGAGCAGTATGAATAATTTGTTGATCGTTCCAATTTGAAAACAGGGGTCGTTTCCAGCCCGGGGAAATACTCTAATTTCTTTGTTTTTTTGTTTTGGTTTTTGGTTTTTTTAGCCTCTGCTTTAGTCTTCTTTGTGAAGCACGGGCCGTTTCAGACAAGCAGAAAAGATCACACGACCCTTGCGCCCATCACCCACATGAAAAAATGAGGCATTACAAGTGCAGCTGAGTGTCCTGCCCACCTCCCCCAGCAGAGCCCCCCACCACTTCTAAACCCAGTGCTAACGCCACCCAGTAGCTGAAAGGAGTGATTTAGCTGCCTTAATCTCTACCTACGTAGCAAGGTGAGTGCGTGCCATGGTTTTACATTTTACTCTATGAATGGCACCGTGCGGTGTGGACCCTGCGAGGGGCCTTTCACTCAGTATTGTGCTTGTGAGTTCACCCAGATTGATTTATGAAGCTTCTTCCTCTCGCGTAGAGTGTTACCCTGGACCCTACCACAACTTACGCATCCACTCCTCTACTGATGCACTTAGGAACTGTTCCCACAGTTTTGCTTTCCAAACGATGCCGCAATAAACATCTTTTCGTAGACCTTCATTCCAGCATCAACTAGGTCCTGGAACTATTTCCTCCTGGGACGTCACCGGGGCTGGAACTGCCCCCACCCCCCACCCCCATGGACTTGGCCAGGAGCCGGCCCTCTCCACCTGTCATGTTCAATGACTGCCACCCCCGCCCTCTCCAGCACATCACATGCCAGAACAGAAGCCACCACCTCTGCCATGTAACTTGCGTTTTCCTGATATGAATAAAATTTGAGATCACTCAGCGGCCATCTGGGTTCTCTCTCTTTGAACTGCTGGATGATTCAATCTGTCCATTTTTATATTCAGTGGTTTATCTTTTACTTATGGGTTTGCAGAGGTATTTTAGATGTTCTGGATGGGCAAACCTTGGCCGTAGGGGTTACGAATGCCTTCTCCAGTGCGTGTGGTGTCCTCCACCCAGGCTTGTAAAAGAATGACTTCTCAGGACACACTGATGTCTTTGAATGCAACGTAGTGACGTTTATCTTTTGGGATGTGTGTGGTTTGGAATGTTTGTGTCTTGGTGGGGAAGCCCTCTCTTCCCCAGTGGGGTCATAAAGACGTTGTCTAGGTACTTTCAGAAAGTTTGAGTTTTGTGTTTCGTAGTTGCATATTGAATTCAGCTGGAATTTATTTAAGCGGGAGCTGTGAAGGAAGCTGCGGGTTCTCTGCCTATCCCCACATGAGGAAGGCACTGGTCCGCATCATTTGCTACCACTAGTTGAGTGGCTCATTCCCTCCAGAAGTCTACAGTTCCACCTTCGCAGGGGGGCAATGTCCTTGGCTCTACCGGTGGGAGGTGGGGAGTGGCCTGGTGAGCATTGCCGTGTGTCCACTGCACAAGTCAGTCACCGCTGCTGCACCCCGAGGGGTGTTAGGGAATAGAACGCTTTCCCCCGTGAATGGGTCTCATGCTGAAAGCTTCTCGTGCACCTGCTCCAGCCATGGCATCCTTTACTGGAGCACACTTGTTACTATGATCCCACCTTCTTTCTGTCTTACAGAAATTTGTCCAGATCTGTGTCTGCCGGTCCCCTCTTGGTTTCCAGTGTCTTTTTTTTTTTAATTTTTAAATGCTTATTTATTATTTTTGAGAGAGAGAGACAGAGCGCAATCAGGGTTAGGGCAGATAGAGACGGAGACACAGAATCCGAAGCAGACTCCAGGCCCTGAACTGTCAGCACAGAGCCCAACATGGGGCTCAAACTCACAGAACCCAAGATTATTACCTGAGTCGAAGTCGGACGCTCAACCGACTGAGCCACCCAGACTTCCCCCCCACCGGTGTCTTTTAAATATAGCCCCTTTTGTACTTTTTTACTCTTGTTTCAAGCTCTCGCGGAAGAGAAGGGACTTAATTATGTAAGCCTTGTCCACCATCTTGACGCAGGACCATAAATATTATGTGAATGTGCTGTAATTTGCATTTGTTGTCAATATTAAGTCACAGGGTAAATAGTTATTTCCTATTTTCCAGTACAAATAACACAACAGTAACTAACAATGATCTCAAACTTGTTTCTATTTTTTGAACATCTTGATTATTTATTTTTCTAATGAATGTATCTGATCTCTTTGCATATCAAGTATGTGTGCATTTAGAATTTGTTATAAGGATTTTACTAGATTTTTGTTTTCCTTTTTTTTCTGCTAAGTATTTTAAATCTACGTTTGTTTTTCAAATAAAAATCTAAGAATATTTTTCCTTGTGAACATTTGATTGCTTTTATTCTGAAAATGTTGCTCTTTATTGAGTTAATAGGTACTTATTTAACCCGATTTTTCATAACTTTATGGTGAAACATTTTTTTTTTCTATTTAGCTACTTGAATCTATCTAGAATTAAGTTTAGGGCATGATACGTAATGAGAATTAATTTATATAATACGTAACACTGAGGAAATTAGCTAGGTTCTTGAAAAAAAAATGGCCCATTCCTTATTCCAGGAATTTGTGATGGCCTCTTAATATATATTCATTTCCTTCCATAAAATATCTCTTAATAAAATATGTGGAATAACAGGTACTCATTTAGAATGCCCATTTGTGACCATGAACTCCAGCTACAGGTTCCATACGATCATCCACGATGCCCGGGTGATAGACCCAGTCGATGACGTGGGAGGTCTGACTCCCCTCCGCCTGCTCTGACTTAGGAAAGCCCCACAAGTAACCTCATGTCTACCTTGTCCTGACTGAAGACTTATGTAGCCTCTGCTGAAGGGCCACTGGGGTGCTTCTGGACTTTTCTGTCCCAAGGGCTAACCTTGAACACAGCCAGCTGTGATCTAAAGTATACCTTCGTTAGCTTTGGTTAGTGAGTCACCTTCATTACCATCAGTGATTCACCTGAGGAATTTTTCCCCCCATGTTTAAAAACTCTTGGTTTTGTTTGCAATATACCATGGATTTCCGTGTATAGGAGGTTTCTTGAAATGCACTGCAGGCTGAATTGCTGCTCTAGACGGAGGTGACAGATGGTTGACAGTGAGGCCGTGCTGATGCCAAGAACCCCAATCCCATACGAGTCCTCTGGCCGTGACCCCAGCCTCTCTCCCTGAGGCGTCAGGCTTCTGGGGTTGGCATCCAGCAAGCATTTCAGAGCCATGACTCATTTGTTCTGGAAAACACGTTTCCCAGGGGCTCTTCTGGTTCTTTCCGGAGCCTAGGACTAGACTCCTTCGTTTCCCAAATCACCCCTCAGACGACGCTCCTGTGAGTAACGTGGCCCCATCTAGTGTCTGCTTAGGAACCTCTTAGATCCGACACATGCCCACGACCCACTGAATTTCAAGGTTATAGTGACTTGGCTGAGCAAGCGACTAGGACAGAAATAATACGAACCAAATAATACTAACAAAGGCCCATCCGAACTTCCTCAGACGTGGAAACAGGTGGAGTATTTTAAAGATCTTCTTCCCTCCCCGGCCCAATTTTTAGGTGAACGCAGCCCCAGGAAGAATCGACCAGGCTGGAAAAGCCAAATCAAATTAGGAGAGGAGATCACAGAAAGCAAACGGTTTCCTTCTAGAAGACAAATACAATCAATAGCAGGCCTGCTCCTTTATGAGCGTTCTGCTGAGCACGAGAAAAGATGTACAGACAGGAGAGGACACAGTGTCTGCGGAGCATCCAGGGGATGGTGGGGACACACGGACAAAGTCCAGGCCCCTGGATGGGGCTGCACATCTGGGAAGAAAAGCCACCAGCAGACACACATCCCGGCACACATGACTTTGGTTAATCTCTGCACGACCCCCGCTGCTTCTGGAGCCTTCTGTCCACTTGCTGAGGTCAGCACATGCCCAAAACCCCAGCCAGCAAGAGAGGCGGCCGCGTGGGACCCCTAGTACCCACATCCGTGAAACCAGGGACTGAAACAGCCCATCTCACTTTGAATATCCCAGGCCTCGTGGTCCCATCTCCAAGGAGGATGAACACGTGGCCTCTTACCAGCCGAGGGGCCCTGAAGAGACCACAAGGAGGCCCACGCATGGGGGAAATTGTGCAGCTGATGAGCCCGGCCTCAGCACCCCTGCCCTCCTCACTCAGCCCTCCTGGGCCCCCACATCCCTCAGGGGCCCTGGGCTTTCTCAAGGGTGGGGGAAGAATCCCTTTGCCCCAGTAATCATGCAGGGGGTCCTACCCCAGGTATATTTGTGTTTTATTTATTTTTTAAATTCTTTTTTAATTTTGAGAGAGAGAGAGAGAGAGAGAGAGAGCGCGCGCGCATGAATGGAGGAGGGGCAGAGAGCAAGGGAGACACAGAATCCGAAGCAGGCTCCAGGCTCCGAGCTGTCAGCACAGAGCCTGACGTGGGGCTTGAGATCATGACCTGAGCCAAAGTTGGATGCTCAACCGACTGAGCCGCCAAGGTGCCCCAGTGTGCTTGCATTGTAATCAGAGTGTCTGAGAGGGCAAAATGTCATCGTTCAGGATGGAATATCACAGGTTGGAAGGAAACTGATCAGGCCTTGCAGGTGGACCCTGGGTCAGCTCAGGTACCAGCAATCTGCCTCCTTCCTGGGATAACTGCGTATCCTTCTAGACATGTCACTGCCCGGGTCCTGGCTCACCAATAGGAGCCATCTGCCCTGAGTGCCTTTTGATCCGGGTTATTTATCCTTGCTAGGAGGCAGAGGGTGCCCTTGAGTGCCAGCTGAGGCCAAGTTAAACAGGACTCCTGTCTGGAGCTGCGTGTTGAGGTCCAGTTACCGGTTAAGGCACAGGCTGACCACGTTTACACCCATATTCTAGGGGAGCCGTTGACCCAAAGAAGAGCATCTTATGAATCACAGGCACATTTATGTTGTGTGATCTGTTCTCAGACTATCAGCCTGATTTCCTACCATTCTGCTATTATCATTAAGGATATCACAAATTAATTTTTAAACTCTCAATAGAATAAAAACAAGGGTTGATTATGACTTAGTACTTCCGGAGAGAAAACAGGAGAAAAGGCTACTGAGAAAAAGTCAGACGGTACCATTGAAATTTCAGCTGTTTCTGGGATAACCCTTGACTGGGTCATCTTCCTCCTCCTCCTCCTCCTCCTCCTCCTCCTCCTCCTCTTCCTTCCTCCTCTTCCTCCTTCCTCCTCCAAACAGTAACTACGTATATTTTCTACTCTGTCCTCCCTATTACCCTTTATGCCAATGGCATCATATTCCTTTTGGCCAGATAATCACCTCTTGTTCTACTAAGTTATCAGAAGCACTATTAGGGCTAAAATTTTATTTATTTATTTTTTTTTTATTTTTAAAAATTTTTTTTTCAACGTTTATTTATTTTTGGGACAGAGAGAGACAGAGCATGAACGGGGGAGGGGCAGAGAGAGAGGGAGACACAGAATCGGAAACAGGCTCCAGGCTCCGAGCCATCAGCCCAGAGCCCGACGCGGGGCTCGAACTCACGGACCGCGAGATCGTGACCTGGCTGAAGTCGGACGCTTAACCGACTGCGCCACCCAGGCGCCCCAAATGTTTATTTATTTTTAAGAGAGAGAGACAGAGAGCATGAGCAGGGGAGGGGAAGAAAGAGAGGGAGACACAGAATCCCAAGCAGGCTCCAGGCTCTGAGCTGTCAGCACAGAGCCTGATGAGGGGCTCAAACCCACAAGCTGAGATCATGACCTGAGCTGAAGTTGGACGCTTAACCGACTGCGCCACCCAGGCGCCCCTAACGTTTATTTATTTTTGAGACAGGGAGAGACAGCATGAACGGGGGAGGGTCAGAGAGAGAGGGAGACACAGAATCCGAAACAGGCTCCAGGCTCCGAGCCATCAGCCCAGAGCCCGACGCGGGGCTCGAACTCACGGACCGCGAGATCGTGACCTGGCTGAAGTCGGACGCTTAACCGACTGCGCCACCCAGGCGCCCCTAGGGCTAAAATTTTAAAAAAGTGTAGGAAAACGGATTAAAGGTACTTCCAAGTCTAGAATTGTACGTGATTTACTAAAACCTTGCATGGCTCACTGAGGGGTTGGTTCATCGCGCATCGTGTAGTCTCGCCATCACTGAGCGTCTTCCAACGGGAGAACCCCTGGGAATCACCTGTCACAAGCTGCTGTGTGTGCAAGGAAGGCATTGCAGCTGTTCATGGAAGTAAACGCAGGATGCAGACGGGACTTTGTAGCTTTGGGATGATGGTGTGGAACCTGTCTAGCTCCTGGTGTGCACGGTGAGTCAGCCAACTTCGCCTAAAACTTGCACGAGGTGGTTGAAGAGGTGACCCAGAGCCCCGTGAGGACACCAACCCTTTTCCTCAGTGTCTGCCTGGGATCCCTTCTAAGGCAACTCCTTGAAGGCACTGGAGATTTCGCCCGAGATGCAAACATGTTCCTGGGAGAGAAGAGCCTACATAATAAAAATCCCTAAGTGGAAAGGATGCCCGTATTTGAAATGCTTTATTTGAAAGCTTTCCCATCACTGAGTTCATCTGATCCATCCAGGAGCCCCGAGAAGAAGGCAGAGCAGAACGGGCACACACCTGTAAGAGGTGAGAAAGTGGGGCTCAGACAGGTGACCCTACTCGCCAAAGCTCGCGGCCCCAGGAGGAGACAGATCCCAGCCTGGAACACAGTTCCGTGGTGCTGTCCCGTGCCCCCCTCCCAGCACTAATGCCTCATGCACCTCATGGCCCGTTAGTTACACGCTGTCTTCGGGAGCTCCGACAACCTGAGCAGGAAAGCTAACCACCATCTGTGCGTCCCGAGCAGGAGGCAGCAGCAGACGAGCAGAAAGTGGACAGAAGCAGAAGGAGCAGCACAGTGCCCGTTCACGAGGTTACGGACTGCTCAAGGGCAGGCAGCAGCCACTCCTCATCGGTTGGTGAACCTCTGCCCCACGCCAGGCGCTCGCTAGGCGGGAGGGTATCCAGACATCAGGGAGAGGCCTGTAGAGGCCAAAGTGGGGCCGCGGTGGGTGGGGCAGGCCGGGGAGACTCTGAGCCCCTACAGAGCAGAGAATTAACATCGAAAGGGAAAGAGAAGAACACAGACGAGCTTTGGGAAGGATGCTTGGGAAGGAGCCAGGGGAAGTCGTCTTTCTAAGCTGGTGGCCGGGACTCCTGTCACTTCAGGCCACCTCACTGTTGTCAGGGGTTAACGGATGTTTTTCCCCGGCCCTGCCCTTCCCCCACCGCTTCCAGGCAGAGACTTCTCCCAAGCCACAGGATCGATCCGAGTCGGGGAAGGAGTCAATAACGGTATTTGGAAACGAAAAGCGGCCAGGAGCAGAAGGTATTTTAGCTCTGGTGCATGACAGTCTCGGGCTGACCAACCCCCCCCCCCCTCCTGCACCTGAGCTGGAGCCATCCGGGCGAGGACATACGCTCCGTCTGGGAGCACGGAAGGGAGCACCGTGTCCTGTGTCACACAGGCTCCACCCACATGGCTAAAGCCTCAAACAGGCCCCATGTCCTCCATGTGACACTTTCAGGGGACAGCGGCCAATCTGCAGAAAGCAAGCTGATTTAGGACGGAGGCTGGACGCTTCACGCTTTACGCCGTGACCGGCTGGTATCAGTGCACATTCGGCCAAATCTTCTAGACCTTTCAACTGTCCTCCTATCGTCTGTTCGGGTGAGAACTATCGGTCCATTCCAATCTCTAGCAGAACTTCCAATTTCCTGAACGCTACACATGATATCACTTCTTTCTTACCAAGACAGGACCGAGAGGATTCCGCAATGGGACACAGATTTCTGGTTAAAAAAAAAAAAAGATGAAATAAAACGGCCATAGGAATTCTCAGCTAAATCATATTCAGTCAGCACAAGTCTCAGCGCATCGGGGTAAATCCTATTTCCGTGAGAGTATTTGTTCACAAAGGAAACTTGCCCCCATCTCTACTTGATTTGATCCATTTTTTTTTGCACCCCGCTGCTCCCTTATCTGCCCCTAAACTAGGTCACCTGCCACCTACACCACCACCGTGACGAAGAGAAGTGGTCATTCCGAAATGGCTGTGAGAGCAAAACTCAAAGCAATTCAGAAAGGCCAGAAGTAGAAAGCAGATTTTGTGAGGAAAAGAGGATTTAAACAGAAAAAAGAAAAAGGAAAAAAGCTCATAAATACAGAGAACACGTTGGTGTTTGCCAGAGGCAGGCAGTGGGGGGCAGGCCGGATGGCAGGGGTCTCAAGCTCCCAGTAACAAGGTGAATGAGTCCTGGGGGTGTCACGTGCAGCATGGGGGCTGCCTCAGATAATACTGCGTTGAAAGCTGCTAAGAGGGGCACCTGGGTGGCTCCGTCCGACTTTGGCTCAGGTCCTGCTCTCGTGGTTTGTGGGTTCAAGCCCCGCGTCGGGCTCAGTGCTGACAGCTCAGAGCCTGGAGCCTGCTTCGGATTCTGTGTCTCCCTCTCTCTCTCCCCCTCCCCCCTCAAAAAAGGAATAAACATTAAAACAATTTAAAGAAAGAAAGTTGCTAGGAGAGTAGATCTTAAAAATCCTCATCCCAAGACAACAATTTTGTAAGTAGGGGTAGTTATGAAAGTTGACTAGACATACTGTGGTGATCATTTTGTAATATATATAAATATTGAATCATTACGTTGTACACCTGAAACGAATACAATGTTATGTGTTTCTTACATCTCCATCATAAGAAGACAAAGTGTGATACTCTAAGGGATTCCAAAAATAATAAGTAAAACTAAAACCCCCAAAAAGAGAAAAGAACAGACAATTTGGAGGTACTCTGACTCTTACGTTTGCTACAGTTGTGCAGAAATGACGACACAGGTAATTAGCAGCGACAATTAAGTGATCACCCCTATAACCCATCACTCCTATGGGAGGCATTACGTAGGGATGTAAAAATACATGTAAGGCTGCAGCCCTGACTCGGAGACACTCAGAACCCAGCTGGAACATGTCATATAAACACTGTCCCTCATTCACCCTACGTTCCCAGTGCCTGGAGCAGTGCCTGGCCCCAAGAAGACACCCGACAGCTACTTGTCAAAGAAGTCAACCAACCAATGAATGTTATTGATTTTTTTTAATGCTTATTTATTTTTGAGAGACAGAGACAGAGCATGAGCAGGACAGGGGCAGAGAGAGAGGGAGACACAGAATCCAAAGCAGGCTCCAGGCTCTGAGCTGTCAGCACTGAGCCCGACGCGGGGCCTGAACCCATAAACCGTGAGATCATGACCTGAGCAGAAGTTGGACGCTTACCCAACTGAGCCACCCAGGTGCCCCTGTAGGTTTTTAAAGGGCAAATGAGGTGGGTGGGATTCCAGCATGATGCACTGGAATCAATAAAGGCAAGGGGGCGGGGGCCTGGGTGGCTCCGTCGGTTGAACATCCGACTTCAGCTCAGGTCATGATCTCACGGTTTGTGGGTTCGAGCCCCGTGTCAGGCTCTATGCGGACAGCTCAGAGCCTGGAGCCTGTTTCGGATTCTGTGTCTCCCTCTCTCTGCCCCTCCCTTGCTTTCACTCTATCAAAAAAAAAAAAAACATTAAAAAATTTTTTTTAAATAAAGGCAAAGAGGGGCCATCTCCCCCCATCCATGAATTTCAGTGATCCCATCATTGAAAACTGTTTGTGGGGAACCAAACACATCACTCTTTGACCACCTCAGATATGTCTCCTGCCTCAGCTCAATGAAAGGGCTAGAAAAACATTCCAAACAAACTCTACAACTCTCCCAAAACTTCACTGAGGAATCACCTTCCTAAGGAAGTCTGATTTGGATGGACATCTTGGCTGTGTCCCAACAACAGGGTCCTGAGGCTTGCTGATATGCTAGGCTCTTGACTAACGATGATCAAGTTGAGAGATTATAATCAAGAAAATAAGTAAATTATACATTTTATGAAGTCTAGAACATCACTAATTCTGAGATGGACCAAGACTCCATCCACTACTGGGAAAGAAACCGCATTGTGACACGTTAAATCTGAAACGCTAATTTCCATTTTATTTTATTAGTACTTTAGACTTATTTCCACATTATTGTTTGCCATCTGTCATTCTTGCCAATCATTGAAAAGGAAAATGCCAAGGAAACAAATTGGTTAAGGCATTCATTCCTCAACCGTCTTCACGTTCAAGATTGATTCGTCTGACTCCCTTTTCAGTGCAGACCGAGTTGATATCGCTTTAATCCCTGCAGAGTACCTCTGTGCCATTAAGAACGTCTCATTATAGGGGCGCTTGGGTGGCTCAGTCGGTTGAGCGTTTGACTCTTGATTTCAGCTCAGGTCATGATCTCACGGCCGTGGGGTGGAGCCCTACATCGTGCTCTGTGCCGGGCGAGGAGCCTGCTTGGGATTCTCTCTTGCTTTCTACCTCTGACCCTCCCTCCGTCCCTCTCCCTCTCTCTCTCAAAAACAAAAAACAAAAAACAAAAAACAAAAAACCCAAAAAACCCAACAACAACAACAAAAACAACAGTGTTTCATTATTGTCTATGGGATTTTCTCAAAAGCCTCTGACATCCTTTAATGTAAGTTTTTTTTTCTTTAGTTGAAGTATAGAGGACACACAGTGTTACATGAGTTTCAGCTGTCTCACACAGTGTTTGGCCAAGTCTGAACCTTATGCCACACTCTCCATACGTGTAACCTCATCTGTCACAGAGCTATCATAACGCCATTGACTACATTCCCTGCGCTGTACCCCCCCTCCCCTCCCCCATTCTGCCCATCCCCCGCCTTGCCGTAAATTGTGTTGTAAACGGATGAGCAAAGGCAACAACCCCCCCCCACCTCTTCCAGACAGCACAGGACGTTCAGATGCACTCCCATTTTAGAGATACTAAGTTCGGGACGCAAAGAATATGACACAAGCAGGGCTAGACAAGAGGACACAGGAAAGCTACAGAAAGAGTGCGGTCTCCAATCGAGTGGAGACGGAGAAGGCCTCCCTGAGAAGTTAACATCTGAGCAAAGACTGGAAACCGCTGGGGAGCGAGGCACACAGACATCCGGATAAAGAGTTTGCATGTGGTGGGGACGAGCACATGTCCTAGGCTGGGGCATGCCGGCTTAGGAGATGGGACTCGTGAAGCCGGTGTGTCCAGAATGAATAAGCCAGTGGGGGGAGGGCAGAGGGGAAGGCCCAGTGGCCAGGAGGACCTCATGAGCTCTGCTGGCACTGGGTTACTCTCAGCAAGATGCTTCATGCTCTGTTCTTGCAGTATTTAGATTTTTTATTATTTTTTTAATGTTTATTTATTTGTGTGAAAGAGAGAGAGAGAGAGAGAGTGCGCGTATGAGCGAGGTAGGGGCAGAGAGAGAGACACAGAATCCGAAGCAGGCTCCAGGCTCCGAGCTGTCAGCGCAGAGCCCGACGCGGGGTTCAAACCCACAAACTGTGCGATCACGACCTGAGCCGATGCTTAACCGACTGAGCCACCCAGGTGCAACCATGTTCTTGCAGGATTTAGGACAGACAAGTGGTAGGATCCAACCTCTGCTCCGCCCGCCATGCTGAGCGGATGAGCCGTCACGAGGCTATGGCAGGGATCGGGGGACAGGTGTTGGTGGCTCTGAACTGGACAATCCAACTGTGGTGCTGAGGAGGTTCAGATCCTGCACGCATCTTGAACTCAGGGCCGGTGGGATTTCCTGCCACAGAGAAAGACTTCTTCCCAGGTTATTTAGAATAACACGGGGCGGGGGGGACGGGGCTTCTTATTCAATGATTGAAAAACAATTTGTAAACCTCAAAACCTAGGTTCATCTTCAGAAATAAGAATTAAAATTTCCCCTCCCTGTGCATCTTCTGAGCAGCTGCATCACAGAACGTTTGAGTGCATTTTCAAGCATCAATAATTGAGTAAAGGGCTGCAATAACTTGAGCTGAAAGAGGCATAATCAGATGTCATGCTTTAGGCCAGGATGGGAGCTGATTTCAGAGATCAGCCTAAAGTCGATGTTTTTGTTTGCTCGTCTTTTCTGCCTTCTTTTCTGTCACATTTCGGGAACACAGACAGAATTCTTATTTGGAAACATGACCTGCATCAGAGCCTCAATACCATTCTGGTATTTCAACAATGAAATCCCTTAAATAAAGCCCAAGGTGACTCTTTGAAGAATTCCCTGCCAGGAGACCCTGGGGAGCCCTGAACTGGGACCTGGGGCTTTCTGCCGTCCCTTTGCGCCTCACTCACCCCTCACTGTGACCTCCGTGTGGGGGTTCCCACCTGTCATCGCAGGCGAGGAAGCAGGGCAGCTGTGGGGTTTGGATCTGGTGCGCCCCGCTCCTAAACCTGTGGCCCCACCAGGACGCTGCGACAGATCAAAGGTTTCTGAACCCCAGCTGGATGCAAGCCAGCGTCCCAGCACTGCCACCGCGGAAGGATGCGACCTCAGGCGGGTTGCTTAAATTTGCCTTGCGTTTCCCCTGTCTTAGAGACGAGATCAATACCTGCCCTTCCTCCCTCCCCGAAGTTTTTCCGAAAATAAAGTGACCTGGTAGGTGTGTGAGAGCTTCAGGAGGTCAGAAGAAAGTACTGGAAAAAAAGGAGTCAGGATAACCTTCGATGAACCGTGGCCAGCTTGAGGCCAGAAGCGAACTCAAGGGTTCTCGGGATGCCTAGGCACACTTTTGTTGTTGATGATGTGCATGCTTTTTATGAAAATGTATACAACAGGTAATGCTTTCAACCTTCTTTTGTTCACTTATTCTACATTCTTTTGAGCACACCACTCATTGGGTCATGTATACCTCATCTCCCCAAGACTACAAAGCCCCAGGAAGACCTTGAGAGTATCCTGCTGGCACATGTCCCCAAAGACTCCGCAAATGGCACGCATCCGGCGCATTCATTGGCTTAAGGTTTAACTGAGGTTCTCAGGAATGTTTATGCAAATGCACCCACCTGACACCATCTATCCTTCACTTTCTTGTTAACCGTGAGAATCCTGACTTAGATCGCAGACCTCGAATTTGGAAGAATACATTAACTACCGCGTGACACAATCCCACGGTCCAAAAGTAATGGAGTACCTCCCAACGTGACAATGACAAAGGTCATTTCCCCGAAACTGTGATAAAGAAATAGATCAGAAGTTTATGGTCATCATGACCCTTCGCTCTGAGGGGAGTTACGGTGATAAAAAATACAAAAATCCATTTCAAAAGATTAAGCTAATAACAGGTCGCCAACAAAATCGCATTTAGGCACAAATATTGCAAGGTGCATCAGATAAAGTTTAGAGATCCATAAATCATGACAAACGTTTCTGAGCGTTTATGTTCTAATCACCAGGAAGATACATACACGCGGAGGAAAAAGTCATTATGAGTGTCCTCAAGAATGCAGCAATTTCCAGCGGCTTTGAATCAAGACATCGGTCTCTTTATCTTGCTAAGTCAGCTCTAGGGTTCTCTGAAGGAGCCGGTCACCCATTGACTGAGGTGCTCCTGTTACTATGCGTCTTTGATGTCTCAAGAAGAAGGAAAACAGAACTGGACGAAAAAGTTATTTATGATTTGTGTCATATACATAAATGATACATGTATATTATATATACGTAGATCTCATAGTAAATAATATTTCGGTCTTCTTTTGTTCACTCAATACACATTCATTTGTAATTGTGTCATATGTATATGTATAAAATGCTATAGGGTATATCTTATACATATATACTCATAAAGACTTGTATATATGAATATGTACACATATATACATACTCATTGCCTCTGGCATCGATTATCATCAATCCAATAATTTTTGTTAAACTGGCATCAGTTAAAACCTCATTTCTTCAGTTCGTAGTTTGATGATATTTCTGCCGCATTTGCTCTAAATATTTTTCATGTTTTGTTTTCTGCTCTGTGGTCGCGGATTTTTTTTTTAAATTATGAATTGAAAGCTCTCAGTGCTCTTTGAGACGTTTTTCCTTACTTTCAAGCCCAGGACGTATTTTTCATTCACCCGTTTTTACTATAATTCTGTATGAACTTTTTCCTAATATACCTATAAATCAGTATTACGTGTACATGCTACATATAGCTTTGAAACTGATTTTCTTCCAGAGAGCTAATTGGTCCAGCATCACTTGCTGAATAATGCTTGCTTTCTGTACTTAAAGCAAATGAAGCATTCCTAAATATAACAAAGCTAAATTAGATAATTTGAACATGTACGTTGTTGGGGCGCCTGGGTGGCGCAGTCGGTTAAGCGTCCGACTTCAGCCAGGTCACAATCTCGCGGTCCGTGAGTTCGAGCCCCGCGTCAGGCTCTGGGCTGATGGCTCAGAGCCTGGAGCCTGTTTCCGATTCTGTGTCTCCCTCTCTCTCTGCCCCTCCCCCGTTCATGCTCTGTCTCTCTCTGTCCCAAAAATAAATAAACGTTGAAAAAAAAATTTGAACATGTACGTTGTTTCCTAATTTTTTGTCCTAGTCATTCTAGGTTTTCAAATTTATCTGTTTTTTAGAAAGGAGCTTTAACACCGCGCTTTTGACTTGACTTTAGTAATAAATCATTTCTGTGTTAGAACTGATAAGACCAATAAAAAGTGACTTAAAAGCAAGGCTTCTGGAATCATTCCTACATATGTGTGTCTACCCCATATTTCTAATTTGATTTATATTCTTTCTAGGCAGATTGAAGGAGATGTTATGGCACTCTGTGTGTGTGTGTGTGTGTGTGTGTGTGTGTGTGTGTGTGTGTTTGCACAATTCTTTCCTATTATAATATCTAAGGAGACGGTGGCTAACCTGGGGATCATCCCCCTAATGATTTTCCATTGGAATTAACAGATACTTGGCTGTGTCGCCACCCACAACAAATAACAAAAATTTTCCCCGGGCAGCCCAGGTCAGGTTACGATACTGAAGTAAATATCGAGAATAAGGAGATGTCACTCTCACTGCTCATCCCAAGGGACATTCCTTAGGGTATGGCGAGCAGGTTGTGGGATGGGTCCCTCAACTTTTTTGCCCAGATTTTTCAAGAACAGCAGCTTACCCTTTTGGATCGGCCTGAGTCTCTAAGCTGTGGATCCTAATGTATAGTGAGGGATGTCCTAGGTTACAATTTTGTTTCCCAAACTCCTAAGCTTCATTACTTACTTAGTGGAAAGTCCCTGGATCACAATCCCCTCGCCCGGGGCACACCCAGTAAATCAACATCACTCCAGCCAGCGCCACGCCACGTGTGGATGGGGAGTGTGGCTGGTCTCAGGTTGTCTCCTTCTAAGTCGTGCCCCTGGGGTTAGTGACCCCAGCGGCTCCCCGATCACAGCATTCTGAAAACCTGGGACAGGACCCCGGATTAGGGATGCCACTAGCTTTCAACAGATGGGTAAGGCTTATGCTAGGTGTTCTTCAATACGTGGGCTAATCCTACAAGATGAAATTGTCCCGCATCCCCTAGGAATTTCAAACACCCCAACAGATAAAATCTACCGTGGCCAGTATATCGCCAATACAGTACTGCTGTGGGCTGAACTGATTGTGTCTCCCCAGATTCACATATTGAAACCTAATCCCCAAGGTGATGGTGTCTGGAGTGGTGGACCCCCATGCATGGGATCAGTGCCTGTATAAAAGAGACCCTCCGGGGGCTCCCTCTTCCACGTGAGGCCACGGAGACAACCTTCTGCTATCAAAGAAGCCGTCCCTCACCCACCACACCAACTTCACTGGTGCCTTGATCTTCGACTTCCCAGCTTCCAGAACTGTGAGCAATAAATGTCTGCTGTTTGAAAGCCACCTGGCCTGCAGGACTTTTTGTTACAGTGGCCCGAATAGACTGAGGCAAGAACATAATTATCTTGGAAATGTTTCACAAGAAGTTGAGAGAGCGTTATTGTGGACAGGGGTGGCTAAATAGATTAAAGGTACTGTCTTGAGCGAGGGGACAAGTTATTCACACCATACATCTAACTCAATGTTTTGCAAGGGTCCCAAGGTCATGTTTAGTAGAAACGTGCAATAAGAAACGGACCCAATGGCAATGATACAATCAAGATCTGAGACTCCCGTTGGGGGACTGAGACCCAAACATGGTTCCACTGACAAAGGCACATGAGAGGCGGGGATCTCACTGAATTTCATGAATAACGTGGTATTTGCAGTATTTCATGTTATTGCCAAATTACACATCTTAAAAATTACAAGGCACAATGACAGAAATTCATTTTATGAAAATTAGCTGCTGAAATTATGCGTCTGTTTTGTGGTTGCCTGTTATCCTTCCCATCCTGCCCGGATAATAGCCACAGGGGTCCACGCCAATTCTCTCTAGGCTCCTATATTATCAGTTTTTCCAGTTAACCTTCGAGGACTGTTGTACATTGTCTCCAAGACCTTTTTAAGTCCTAGAGAACTGAGCGCACCTGTACTTCTAGAATTTCCCAACAGGAAATATATTTTCAATGGTAGTTGTCACTATCCCTCTCCATGTCACAACAGAGGCAATTATGTTGACATTACAATCGTAAATAAGTCCCAGCTCCTCTGTGAAAAGGAGCTCCTCATTATTTCCATTTCAACAGTTTACGATTTCCCAAAGTGTGTTAGCTCCACAGCAATTAAGGTTATTTTCTTCTTTGTCTCATCAATACAAATAATTCCCACTTATTATTTCTCATACCATTGCCGTTCACGCTGGCATTCGCCTCTCTACCTGTGCCTTTTATTTTCATGTGCTCCTTGTAAAGAATAGCTTCTGATTATCCCATTTCTCCTAAATGCACCGTTATTCATCCCAGGTAGATACGGACATCTGCCCACTTCATTATGGATTCGGGTAAGGTTGTGCCAAATCATTTCCATTGAGAATACATATTAATATCCTTTTATTTGCCCGCCGTATCGGAGAGAGATGATTAAATTGATTTTTGGAAATTCTGTACGTAGGTGGTTTTATTATCTATGAATTTCATTTCAGGATAGTAACGGGGTTGCTACCAAGTATGTTCCTTAGACTGAGTCTAAGACACCACTGATTATAAGACACGACATTATTGTAGGTTGACATTTATAAAAACACTAAACACAAAACCATGGCAACAAAACTATGACACGAGGCCTTATCATTACTTACGATTTTTGACAAAGCATCATCTTCTGCACCATCAGAGCAACAGTGATGCAGGATTTCTTAAAAAGCTACTCCACTGTTGACAACCAGATTTTATTCCAAAGCACCAGTAACAACACTGGCACTTTCTCGGTCTCACCCGAGGGGTCATTTGAAGATTATCATTTAACAAACATGAAGGCATCTTCCATGTGAACGGAACCCACCACAGGGAGTTACAGTAGTCCACAGCACTCAAGGTTATGACAGTATGAGTCCCTTGGCAGGTGCACACAAGCACAGACAATGGCAACGTCTCAGGACAACGCTGGTCATGAGATGCCGTCCTTGTAACGTGCATGCGATTTCAGAGATGTTCACACGGGAAAGACTGAAACGGGGGATCACATAAACCGAGCACTGGAACCGGTAAGTTGCAGAACACCACAAAGCTAATGGGATTCTTCTCATCCGGTTCTTTTTCCAGTAAAACTTTTGCACTTAACATAATTTGGTCCAGAAAGTCTACAGACCCCCATGAGGGGTGAAGAATCTACACACTCCTATTTTGAACATTCAGTCGGCAGCTACAGGTGATAGTTCACCAAATGCTACCAAAAGGCCAGTGGATTCGTGCTCCCAAACAGTTAAAAAGAACTCTAAAGGAGATCCAAAGGAATTCTCCTAGGAGCTTTTCTGAAAAGTGGTTGGGTGTTCCAAATGTAAGAAATAAGGGGAAAAACAATCCCTAAATCACACCCATAAACCATAATGTGGTAATACAGCTTGGGGTTTTTCAGACTTAATATCTAGAAAGTGGATATTATGAGATTGTTCTCCAAGTCTTGAAGCACTTAGAATTTCGTTTTCCTGCCGTAAAAGAAAATCTGACGAAGGTAGAGAAGAGTTGGCCCCTTGAATCTCACCAGCCTGGGGAAGACCAGCATTGAACCACTAATGGCTCAACGGTATTTTTCTTCTTGCCCTGCTCTAGCCCCCAGAGTACACGAGAGGTTCCCCTAAGAACGCCTTTTCAATTCAGATCATCATTACACACAGGAAGTTAGAGAAAATACATACGTACACAGGAAAACAAAAAAACATAAATTATTCATCAACTCAACACGTAAATGCAACCAAAGGAAACCAATGCTTTTTATTTTAACTTTTTTTTTTAATGTTTATTTTTTGAGAGAGAAAGACAGAGCCCGAGCGGGGGGGGGGGGAGGGGAGAGAGGGAGACACAGAATCCGAAGCAGGCTCCAGACTCTGATCTATCAGCACAGAGCCCGACATGGGGCTCGAACCCATGAACTGTGAGATCATGACCAGAGCTGAAGTTGGACGCTCAACCTCTGAGCCACCCAGGTGCCCCAGAAACCAATGATTTCTGATGAAACTTTTGCATACTGATGTACAATTTTTAAAATGAAATTGAATGTTTTTGTCCACTAACTATGTTGAATGTATCAAGCACACGACGTCCGGAATATGGCTGTTTGGATATCATACAGTTTGCTGTTTTTCCTCGTATGATGAATAATAACGCGATGAAACATTTTTTTATATTGATCCAAATGTTTTTCTCAAGACACATTTCTAAAAGGCAAAATGCTTTCCCCCCCACCCCGAGTTTTTACAGATAGTACCGAATTCACTTCTCGAGTGTGTGTGCAATTTACTTCCCTAAGGGGTTGTGAGTCTTTGTTTCCTTCACTGAGAAGAGCATTGGTGTGGATAAAAAAAGAATGCTCTGCCCAGCTGATAGACCAAAACAGTAGTCTCATTTTAATTCATATATATTCTACATATGAGGGATGTGAACATTTTCACGGTGTGTTTTGTCATCTGAAATGTTGTTCTGTGAATTAGTTAACACTGTTTACATACTTGCACTGGGTTCATAACATGTGCTGATATGTAATTGTTCATTTACTTAGACTAATACTTTTAAGTAGTATTTCCAGTCAAATCCCATCAATGCTGCTAACGAAAGGGTTAATATAAAAAGCCTGAAGTATAAATTTTGCAAAAGAGAAGTAAAAATGATAAATGTCTAGCAAGAACACTAAAGCGAACCAACTGAAAACCCATTAGTCATGGTCTAAGTGAGTTCAGTATACGGCCAATTACAAAATAAATGTATAAAAGCCAATGTTGTCTTAGCAGATACAGTCAGTCAGAATATGAAATAGGTACAAGGTGGCATCAGAAACAGTAACAAAGATTTTAATACTGAGCCTACATATTGGTTGTTTACTCCTAGATGAAGAAAGGAATCAAGGTCTAAAGACGAAAGAAATACTTACAAAAATAAAGGGAGACAGCACCCATTCCCTAAGGAGAGAACTCAAAATTAGAACTGCATTAGAATTATAGATAGATCTGCAGGGCAATACCACCATAATATTAACTTTTTCAAACTCAAAAAATACAGAGCACGGTAAGTTACTTTTATTTTTTTATGTTTATTTATTTTTGAGAGAGAGAGAGAGAGAGAGAGACAGAGAGAGAGAGAGACAGAGACAGTGAGTGGGGTACGGGCAGAGAGAAGGGGAGAGAGGGAATCCCAAGCCGGCTCTGCACTGTTAACGTGGAACCCCCAGGTGGGGCTCGAACTCACAAACCATGAGAGCTTGACCTGAGCCCAAACCAAGAGCGGGACGCTTAACCTACTGAGCCACGCAGGTGCCCCAGAGGACAGTACTTAAAAAAAAAAAATGAAAAAATGAGAAGACATTTGCTAAATATTGGAAAGAGATTTAATGAATGGGAGAAATGGGAAATAAAGGATGAAACCATCCCTACAAAATACTAAAACTGTGTGTCATTGATACAATCAGTAAATATATATTGAACCCAGGACCTGCTCTGTCGCCCCTGAGTGAACAAAGCACCTGGCTCTCATGGGTCTTACCGCCCTGCAGCAGACCAACAGATGGGAATCCCCTTAGCACATGGAGGGAGAATGTCGGGAGACGGACCCAAGCGTAAAGAGACTGGGGTAGTGACGATCCAAGATAAACAGCCTGTTCTTCTTGACCAACATTCCCTCCTGCCCTGAGGATCCAAACTCACTCCCATTCTCAGCTGTGCATTTCCCACAGATTAAAGAGCAAAAAGCAAACAGACAACAATGGGGCAAGGTCTATTTTTGATGACCGTGGATTTGTTACTTGGATTTCTGGATGACCCGTGAAAAGCAGAGGGAGTTATAACTTCATTCCCACCCCTGCACCCTGGGTACCTGAAAATCAGCTCTATGCTACAAAAGGTTATCTTTCAATTATTAAAGACCCTTCTTCAGTCTTCAGTTTCTTTTTTTTTTTTTAAAACAGAAGTTTTTAAGCTTTAAATTTTTTTTTTCAACGTTTATTTATTTTTTGGGACAGAGAGAGACAGAGCATGAATGGGGGAGGGGCAGAGAGAGAGGGAGACACAGAATGGGAAACAGGCTCCAGGCTCTGAGGCATCAGCCCAGAGCCCGACGCGGGGCTCGAACCCACGGACCGTGAGATCGTGACCTGGCTGAAGTCGGATGCTTAACTGACTGCGCCACCCAGGCGCCCCCAGTCTTCAGTTTCGATCTGGCATTTGAAGGGTTGACTTCAAATTATTTCATTCAAATCTACAAAATATAAGTAAAATTTATTTCTACTTCCCACCGTTCGCCACCTGACTATTCCCGATGAAATTCAACATTTCAGAAAAAAAAACCCACAGACTTTTTTGGGGTGGCCTATTAATAATGGACTACCAGATCTTTTCAGACTCCTACAGCATATCATTAGAACTCCAGGGTCCCATCAATTATAGACAGTGGTTTTTATGAGTTTTACCGCAATTTAACTCTGTGGGTGTTCAAGATTTAAAATGGAAGCCATAAGGCATACCTTCACCTGGAATTAAGTCATTTTTCATCACAATGTATCACCCAAAACGAATTCTCTTCAAAAACACGAAGAACTAAAACATTCGGGATTATCAAATATCGACCTTGCAAACAATTTGATCCTTCTCAATGATATAAAAGATTCCAGGCCAAATGCGAGCTAAATATTAATGAGCAAGGTAGACTCAAGTCTGGGAATTAAAAAATATCCTTTATCATTTTTCCTCTCATGTAATTCTAAATTCAGAACCCCCATCTTCTGCAATTAAATTTATGCTGAATATAGGGAATGCATATTTTTGTTTCCAGATTGAGGCTGATGATTTAGGGCTTGTAAAACAAACTAGATCACATAATGGCAATTTTCTTTGCAAAATAATGATTATGCATGTATTATGTTTGCTGATGCCCTTTAATGATGTATGCCACAACGGATGTCCAGAGAAAGCTAGGAAAACCCATTTACTTACTGAGCATTAATCGTATCTTCTCGTATTCTTTTATTTAAAAAATTTTTTTTTAATGTGTATTCATTTCTGAGACAGAGACAGAGCATGAGTTGGGGAGGGGCAGAGAGAAAGGGAGACACAGAATCCGAAGCAGGCTCCAGGCTCTGAGCCATCGGCACAGAGCCTGATCCGGGGCTGGAATTCACAAACTGCGAGATCATGACCCGAGCCCAAGTCGGACGCTTAACCGACTGAGCCACCCAGGCGCCCCTCTTCTCGTATTCTTTTGAATTTTCAAGAGAAATGACAAAATAACATTTGTAGGATCACTATTGTATCCCAGCCCCTGTACTATTGTGTGTGCACAAACATTATGGATTCTTTTCCTTAGAAATATATGATCCTATGATCGGTGAGCTCCATCTATGTTTCTACATGTAGCTGTGGTTCATTCTTTAGCATTGTTTCATACTATTCCCTTGTGTGACAAAACTATAGTGCATTTCTCCAGTCTATTTTGATGAAGGTCAAAATTGTGCCCGATTTGGCGCTCTTCTAACAATGTTGTTAAGACTATTCTTGTACATGTCTTTCGGGTGCATACGTGTGCACTTAGTGACATCACGGGATGAGAGGGTAAGGTCATGCTCAGCTTTAGTATAGGACAGTTTTCCAAAACAGCTGTTCTAGTCTATACTACACAGTTTGTAAGTTTCTACCGCCATTTTAACTTTTTAACAGGGTTTGAGGGCTTACAGGTGATAAACATACGCTGTCGATTTCCATTATCTTTCTTTCTTTACATCCAATACAGACTGGATGTGGTTTTAAAAAATAAGCTTACTCCACAAAAGGTTTTGCTGGTTTCCTGACTGCCTCCTCAGTGAGGTTTAGTTTAGTGAGGTCAAGATAGGCAAACGCTTCGTGAAACTACCAGCCTGTCACCTGCAGGGCACAGTCCACACTTCAGGGAGTTCTGCACAGCAAGGTAACCATGGGGTTGTCTATGAGGCGTCTGTGCGGTGTGGACGAAGCCAGGTTACGGTTAGGCTCAGTTCTTCTGGTCCAGTTTGCTCTCTGCTGTCTCAGGACCTTGACGCCACCACCAGGGACTACCGCTGGGGGAGATTAGTCACAAGACTCGGTGGAGAAACGTGAATGGCCAGAGATGGCCTCACCCACCACTCATGGCACCTGTAACAAGCTGCACCCTATCAGCGTGGGGACAGGGTGCTGGAAAGGCACAGCAGCGGGGCAGTTCTGCAGCCACGCCCCCCTCCCCCCTAACCCCCCAGGGCGCTCCCCAGCACCACAGGTACCTGAGCAAGTGGCACTGGAGGATCGGATCATCTGGAGCTTACTTTGTTGCACATAAAAGCAAATGCAACTTACAAGGGCCCAAACACTAAGGGCAGTTTGAGCTCCTGTAGGTAATCATTTAAATCCCAGCCTCCCAGGGAGGTGCCTTCATGTTTTGTTCAAGGCTCAAGTTTCATTTCCCTGGGATGTCCTCAGTTCTGCCCGCCTGTGCCCCTCGTTGACAACTCTACTCTCAAGGTGCCAATGCTAGTTTCCTGGTGATCACAGAGCGAATCCCTTACTGTAGGTGACTCGAAGTGTCCCAGCCGCCCTCTGCAGTGCGCCCTCCGTGGTGCACAGAATGGGGGACAGCTGCTGTGCCTTTACTGACATTCTTGCCATTCAAGATCTCTGGGCTCCGCCCACCATGGCCTGGGGTTGGGCAGGAACCGGTCACTTTGGGGAGATTAGGGGAGATATGATTCTAATTGGTTCAGATGAATCACGGAACATCCCCCCAAATGGGGTTGGGACTAAATTCTCCTAAATGCCAGTGAAGGATAAAAGGTTGCAGAGAAATCAGGGAGAAAACTAGTGTCTGCTCACACTAATCCTGATTGTTCCTTCCGGATCGAACAGTCAACATTAGATGTGCAGTGAATCAGTGTGTGAATGTGTGCATGCATATACTTCTCTGGGAAGAGGGCCCACATCTTCCCTCAGATTATTATAGGAGCTTGTGACTTTCAAACAGTTAGCAATTACTGCTCTATGACCTGATTAGGTACCTTGATATTTGAAAAAGAACATGAGTGGGGCGCCCAGGTGGCTCAGTGGGTTAAGCGTCCAACTTCGGCTCAGGTCATGATCTCACGGTTCGTGGGTTCGAGCCCCACGTCGGGCTCTGTGCTGACAGGTCAGAGCCTGGAGCCTGCTTCAGATTCTGCGTCTCCCTCTCTCTCTGTCCTTCCCCACGTGCACTCTGTCTCTGTCTCTCTCTCAAAAGTAAATAAACATTTTAAAATATTTAAAAAAGAACACGAAAAACATCTGAAAACATCTGATAAATCAGGCTAACATTCAAATATCCTCCAGATGACTGAGTTTATCCATTTCTTAGCAGAGGAAGGGCGCACTGCGTGCAACCCTGTGGCAGATTGTAGGGAAAGTTAACTTAATCCTGCCATGACCCTCTCCTGTCCCCTCAAGTCATTTCCACCTCCACACCTCCCACCCACCAGCGTGACTTTTCCATGAGGCCACCGAATGCGGGGAGCAAAGGTGCTGTCTCTTGTCCCTAAGAGAGCCTCAGGGAAGGGCAGACCAGCCTCCATTGCCTGGCTTTTCTCAAACGAACTGCCTTAGGAAAAAGGGACAGAGTGCCATCAGCAGTGTGCCCATGACTGAGGCCTGGTCCTGGGGCGGCTGTACTGTGTGATCTTCCTCACCTGGCCAGCAAGTGAGGGCTGCTCGCACAAGAACATTCTCCCTGGCCGATGGCTTACTGCCCGCACCTGCCCCTGTGCAGCAGGAACAACATCTCCTGGGGCCCCGGGAATCTTCACCCAGGATTAATGGAGGATCCAGGCAAGTCGTTGGGCTATTTCTTATCTCAGACGGAAACATCAGGAATCTAATGCAACGGGTGGCCGATGCCGAGCCTGCAGAAGACTTCAGTCTGTACGGGCAGGATGAGAAATGGACCCAGAAGTAATCATAATGCTTCATTGTCCTGACTCACAGATAATTCATTAATCGGCACTAAAAACTCTCTCTTCTAAAACAATTCAGAGACTATGCCTAAGTATATAAAATGGTCCAGGCTTCATCAATGTCTCCCTCACAAATGTTTCAAGAAGGAATTGTAATAAATATGTCAGGGAAATTTATCATGGCAATCATTTTTCTTTTTTTTTTTTTCATTTTTATTCCTACTGTAGCAGCTAGAAAGTATATTTATTTCTTTTACTCCAAATCCAAGCTTCTGAGGAGGTATCAGGTTACGATCCACCCCACGGGGAGACATCTTTTTTGAAAGTCCACATCTTTGCATGAAAGTCCAAACGGAATCCCAGAGGACCAGCAGGTAGAATTAATCAATCTAAAACTCAAATTCTGGGCACCTTTCTGGATTCACCAATCTGGATTCGGTCTTCAGACATCGTACTAGCAGGAAACAGAGACAACTGCTCCTTAGCTTTCTACCTGCACGGTCTCAGAGTTATTCACTCTTATTTGCCCCAAAGTCACTGCCCTCTTGTCATTATTATGTCTGTTCAAGCTTTGCCCAAGTGTATCCCTCAAAACCCAAGACCTAAAGGTGTGTAATAAGATTTAGGAGTACCCACCTATTACATGCTATGACCTCTATTTGGATAACTGGCAGCAAATAGATCTGACTCCTGATTTTATACAGTTGATATCAAAGGGCTCTTTAAAAATGTAAAAAAAAGTGGGCCGTCTGGGTGGCTCAGTCAGTTAAGCATCTGACTCTTGATTCGGGCTCAGGTCATGATCTCATGGTTGGTGAGTTCAAGCTCCGTGTCAGGCTCTGTGCTGACAGAGCAGAGCCTGCTTGGGATTCTCTCTCTCTCTCAATCTCTCTCTCAATCTCTCCACCCCTCTCCCCCTCATGCTCTGCCTCCCCCTCTCTCAAAATAAATGAACAAACTTTAAAAAAAAAAAGCGTAGAAAGTACTCAAAGCTAAATAACTTGGGGAAACACTGGATTTGTTATAAAAGAAGACTTTAGCAGTGAAGCCTTTTTCAAACTCTTTATTGTGCTCGTATGTACCATTAATTCCAAGAAGATTCCACTATTCCACGTATTTATATAATCATGGAAACATTTCTTTATTCTGAGGGGTTATTTCACGGGAGTACTCTGCAAGGATGCTTTCGGAGAACGTGTTTTTGTTTTGCAAAACATGACTGTCTTTGGATTCTCCGCTTTACGTCTCTGACCATTCACTCCCCTTTCCGTCACTGTTCCTTCCTGTGGGCATTTTGTTTGGAAAGATAACCAGTATCACCCTTTTCTTTGTTTACACGGGTGTGGGCATGTCACGGGCATGGCTGTGTGCCCCAAACTGCTCCTACCTCCTTCCTCCATCCCTCGGTAATGACACCACAACATACCCCAATCACGATGGATCACTGAGCAGTTCTCACTGGGAAGCCTACTCTTAACAGTAGGGTTTAACAGCACAGGGAGCCTGACCAAGAACACGAGAGTAGATAAATAAATGGTAATAATCGGGTATAGAAAGTAAGAGAAACAACTGTCATTCTTTGCACACGGTATGATCAAAACACAGAATCGGCAAGACCGATCATTAGAACTAGTAAGAGTTGTAAGACTAATGGACTCAAGGTCAATTTCAGAGAATAAGTGATCTTTCAGCAAATAAACCAGAGCCACGGTGTCCAGAAGGCTACTGCATGATAGACACGCTTCCTCTAATGTAGAAGAACTTTATTTACTCAAACTTACTCAATTCAACTCATGACCAAATTGTGAAGTGACCGCTCTGATTCATTTACTTCTCTTCCACCATTTACCATCCATTGCGATGTTGGAATTAAGCAGTGAGCTCCGAGTCTAGGCCTCAAGCATCTCAATGGACATTTGACCTTAATATCTCTGGGTCTTCTCCACAATAGTACCTCGTAGGACTAGAGCAAGGGTTAAATAAAGCAAAATACTTTCCTGGCAGACACAGATCTCCATCCCTCAACCCACAGATAAACCTTCTTTTTTTCCCCCTAATTACTTTCTTTCCTAATGACTTCCAAGGAATGCTTTTTTTCCTTTCGTAGGTCACAGCACTTTACCAAAGGAAGTTTAAAATCCCTGTTCCGCAACAATCCTACATTATTTATTTCAAACGAGATTGCCACCGTTGTCTAGATATTACTTTATCGACCCCATTTTAACCTTCTAGGTTATTCCCACGAGACCACACCGGATCCACATAATTTCTCTCCTTCCACGGCCCTAATCCCATTACCAATTTTCCTATTTGAAGTCTTCTGCTTCAGATGGTGAAATAAATTTAGGTGATGTTGAAGGAGCTCCCATTGGCCTCAATCTTTGCACCCCTCCCCCCCAGTTTTCACCATCCAGGTGCTGCCCTCACAAACCTCAGGGACACATCTGTTCCAGGTGTCTGCTTTACAAGAAACACAATAAGAACGGATGCCTGTGGGGGTCATCGAGGCACCACTATGGTGAAGGCTACTTCAACGTGGACTGATGTAAACCCAAAGTTGTGTAGCAGCTGATAGATTTGTCCAGAGTAAGACCTCGAAGTTTCTCATACTATCTAACACATAGATGGAGGGGTTTCACACTGTTTTCAAAGTTGGGGAAGACGCAAGTTTTATACTCGAATGTTCTGCAAAGATACATTCAGTGTGGCTCTTCACTCAATCTTATCCCTCAAACGAAAAGCTATAATTTCACAGGTAGAGGAAAACTGAGTATCTCTCTGCCTATCCTCCTTGATAAATGGAAGCATTTGCCTGCCTGCATCACTTGGATCTTTCACGTAGGAGTTTCTGGACTTCATCAGCTATTTATGACCCCTCCCCGCCCCTCCCTGTCTTCTTTCCAGCTAGTAAATGTCAGAGTGACATTTCCTTGTTTGTCATAACACATCATTTAGAGACTACAACTGGGTCATTTTGCCTTTTCTGTCGATCTTTGTCTTGACTCTCCTCAACTAGGACAACCCAATGGCGTCTATAGCACGAGGACTCGTAGCTCGATCAATGAGTTTTCAAATTATTCAGTGGATTCTGATATGGACAGAATGGAAATAGATACTTTAGGAAGTCAGAATGTAGCACCTATTTAGAAAGACTAAGTAGGATGCTGTCTTCACGAACCGTATTTATAATGAGAAGGCTTTCCACTCCTTTACTCTCCTGATCCTCCTGGACCTTGCGAGGAAGGGGTGCCTCTACTCGCCCTAGTCGGAGATGAGAAACTCAGCAAGCGCATGGCCGCCGTGGAATTGGTTATCTCCCCTTTAGGAAGTGGACACCGCCCACCACCCAGCAACAAAGAGTTGCTCCAGAGACTTTTAAAAGCTTCACGGACTCCTCCGTATTGGGATTACCTCTTGTACCACCACATCAACACTCTTCCGCACCATCGTCACTCCTAAAGACTGACGGAGCACATTCTACATGCAAGGTTGCTATCTCGTGTTCCGTGAATGAAAGTGTATGTAAAAACATAGACTTAGCTCCCAAGGTTGGTCTTTTTTTTTTTTAAGTAATATAGCTAAGTAAGTAAGACAGACATAAAACAGGTTTAGAAGTAGAATATTAGTATTTGCTGGAGCCCTGGAGACCACCTTACAGCACCGACCGTTTAAAAGGTATGGCTAACTCTGGAGATGCTGGTGGTGATGGCCCAAAGCCAGGTGATGGCAGAGCTGGCAAGGGGACCCTCATTCCCTTTCTTCCTGGTTCAACCCTCCTTTCCGAGTGAATGGCCCCCAAGTGTCTCGTCACAGTTCAAAGGCGTGAGAGCCCGTGATGTACAAACTACAGCTAAGACCGTCCTCCCAAAATGAAAGGCTTCTGGCAACCTGCCACGATGACACACGGAAGTGCGTCATGTATTAAGGCATGTGTCACTCAGCAAAAGCCACAGAGCCTTGCTATTCGAAGCATGGTCTGGGAGGAACAGCCTTGGCCTCATTTAGAGAACCTGGAGATCCACCCCGCAGCCACTCCGGGAACCTGCGTGTTAACGACAACTCCCAGGTGACCGGCGTGCCCAGTCACGTCTGAGAAGCACCGCGACAGGGGGATTTTAGTGATGAGGGGAACATGACATCCAAGAGCCCCCTCTTTCCTTGGATGCACATGAGCACGAAAGCAAGTGCAGCATTTAAGGTACGAAGAGAACAGAAATGTTCGACTTTGGGGAGGCGACTTGTGTCCTTTAGGTAAAACACAGTCTCGCGTAAAATGCTGTGCCCCCCACTGCCTCGCCGAAACCCCAACTCTTCCACGAATGCTTTTCCAATCTTTCCGGCACACACACTGAGCTTAGATGGCACTTGCGATTTCCACACATCATCATCTGCCCCGTATTCTCAGAGATACTGGAAAACCACAAGTAGAAAGAACCAAGTTCAGCAGGCTCTTCCTTTATCGGTCCCACCTGAGGCACCAAACTTAAGATCTGCAAAAATTTGGGCGCCTGGGTTGGGACCCAGGGTTGAGCGTCCAACTCTTGATCTTGGCTCAGGTCATGATCTCATGGTTCGGGAGTTTGAGCCCCACATTGAGCTCTGTGCTGATAGCATGAAGCCTGCTTGAGATTCTCTCTATCCCCCCCCTCTCTCTCTCTGCCCCTCCCCTGCTCACACTCTCATTCTCTCTCAAAGTAAATAAACTTAAAACAATAAAAATAAGATGAAAAATCTGCAAAAATGGCTGCCAAGTGTCCCTACCTCTGAAAGTGGTCTTTAGACTATTAGGAAATGAGGAAAGGGTGTGAAATCGCTTGCATACATTAGCCATCATGCCCCTGGAGAGGAAGCCTCCAACGCAGACAGCTGGTGGGATTCTCTGGCACCTTCCATTGTTTGGGTGGGAGAGGAAGGAATGTACAAGTAGATACAGGTTGCCTCTCAGCACACACCAAGTGAGGGGGTCAGGGAACTCTTCGCGGGCTCGGAATGGGTGACTTGGAAGCAGAAGCAGTATCTACTTCGACCCCACCGGGAAAGTTTTCAACAGAAGCTGCAACCAGAACGTTCTCTTGAACAGCCAGATGTGAGGAGTGGGGCTGTACTGGGAACACACCGTGTCTGGGATGGTGAGAGTGGAAAATGTGGGTGTTCCTCATGACACAAATGGAACATATGCATGACAAAGCCAAGAGCCAATTAGAAAGGAACCCACCCAGAGGTGCCTGGGTGGCTCAGTCGGTTAAGCGTCCGACTTCAGCTCGGGCCATGAGCTCGCGGTTCGTGGGTTTGAGCCCTGCGGCGGGCTCTGTGCTGACAGCTCAGAGCCTGGATCCCACTTTGGAGTCTGTGTATCCCTCTCTCTCTCTCTCAAAATAAATAAATAAACATTGAAAAATTTTTTTAAAAAAATAAAGGAACCCGCCCAACAGAGCAAAGTAATGGCAGAAACTGACAACAGGAAGCCTGAGGACGAGGGACAGTGTCAGAGCCGGAGGAAAAGCCACAGTCACCTTTCAATATCTATGCAATGGTGGCCAAAGAAAAGCTTCTGACAAGCTGCTGTCAGAAAAGGGCCGGCTTTGTGTCCCGTCCGCAGAGACCTATCACCAGATCATGACGGCACCTACCATGTTACGTTCTGCTTTTACCCTCATTTCTCCTCCTTCCCAACCCAACCTCGGAGCAGACAGACATGGGGCACTGGGTGGCGAGGAGGGTGGAGGGATACGCTAGGAAAGAGGCAGAAGAAGGGCCCCCTCCCCCTGCAGGTGCCGGACCCAAAGCTCACTCAAGCTGCTGGAGAGAGGAAGCCTGTCTTTTGAGTGAGTTTGGGAGCTGATCATATATTAGCCTGCACTGGGCATCTCAACTCCTGAAAGGGCACTGTTTGTAGAGCAAAGGAACCAGAAAGGGATACGATATCTTCACAATCTGGGTTCAAACACAACCAGCTAGAGACCTGCTTCACCCATGATACATCATTTTGGCCAGGGCCCATGGGACTGCAAGAGAAAAGTGGGAACCTGTAAAAAATAAAAAAGCTCAAATGAAAACAAATGAATTATGGATGTAATCGAAATTTGGGGAGCTCCCCCTTGGACAGATGAATCCTGTCTCATCCCTTCTCTTGAACCCATAGCCCATGTTACATCAAGCTACCCACTTCCAACGGCCACAAAGCCCGAGGTCTCGCTCCATAACATGCCAGGGAACCCAAAAGGTTTTTATTGACACGTCACTGAAAAGCGAGATACAACACGGCAACGTTCCTCTTTTTTTTTTAAATTTTTTAAATGTTTATTCATTGTTTGAGAGAGACAGAGCATGAGTGGGGGAGGGGCAGAGAGAGAGGGAGGCACAGAAACCGAAGCAGGCTCCAGGCTCCAAGCTGTCAGCACAGAGCCCGACGTAGGGCTTGAACCCATGAACCGTGAGATCACGACCAGAGCTGAAGTCGGACGCTTAACCCACTGAGCCACCCTGGTGCCCCAACACAGCAAAATTTCTATTCTGTTCCCCAAAGTATAACTCCCGGCCACCACTAGATCATCTTTTTGCCTCGTTCCCTTTTCTCTCTTGCCACAAAGCCTCACAGATACCCTCTATCTTTCTGATAAATTCAGCTCTGGCAAGCTCTGTCCGATAATAACCTGGAAAGGAGCCATCACTCCTACTCCTGCTTAGAAAGCAATTTGGTGACCTTTTTTTTTTTTTTTCTTAATTCTCACTTGTGCCTCTTGGGAGACAAAGTCTGAAAGCAAAGAAGCTTACCAAAAAGTCTGCTCAACAGAAAAAATGTTTTATTTGGTGGTCACGGGGAATGAGAGAAAACACAGGAAATCCTGTTAGCAATTAAAGAGGCTTCTTTGTTTTCTGTCCATTTTACATAACGGTGCCTTTCCAAACACAGAGGGGCCTCGGGGAAGTAAAAGGAAGTAGGGGCGGGCTTCAGGTGAAGGTACCCGAGAGTCTAGAAGGGAGGCCACGTGCCCCGTGCTGCAGGGGCCCATAATTTCTGTCCCCTCGCTGCCCCCTGCTGGCTCTTTCTCTCAACTGTCATCCTTAGCTTCCCGTGACCATCCATGGCTGTCAGAGTCTATGGAATCTTCCAGATGGTGCCCTCCACCTCTGATGACTATCTCTCAGTTCAAATCTCCAATGACACTGTCGACTGGCTCCGCTCAGCATGTGGATTTCTTCCCCGTAGCATGAGTCCAGCCCTGGTCCTATCAGCTGGCTCTAGGAGCAGGCAGAGTCCTGCGTTTCAAACAGAAGCGAGGCCGCAGGCGAGGTCTTTCTTTCACACGATACGTGGCCCATGAGCCGATGAACAGCATCTCCGTTACCCTGGCAGTTGATGAGTGAATTAAGAAAGAAACGTTGCACCGTTTCAAAAGCCAACATAGCGTGGAAGAAGATAGTAAGCGTTGCTTTATTTTTGGTTTTTTTTCGCATCATGTCCTTCTTGGTGATCTCTCGGACTTTTGACTATTGCACCAAGGGAGTGAAGCTGCGGAGTCCCTAGAGTGGAAGGCATTAGCACCTGATCTGAGTGGTCGCAAACAGAAATTACCGGAAGCAAGTATAGCTAATGCTACATGGTAGCTCCTTGGGTTCCTTGGTCGCCAAGAATCGTATTTACCATTTGGGGGAACAGGAAAAGTTGGTCGTACGAGGCCGGTAGTTTGCATGCAATGTCTACACTGCAGGGCACACAGTGAGAACGCAAGTGCTGAGTCCCACTTCCTATGTGAAGTCTTCCCCAACTAGACTGAATGGATCACTCTTTTCTCGGACCACACTCCCATAATTTGGCCTTATTCGTCTTTTGACAGCCAGGTATTTTATTCTTTCGTTCCCCGTCTCATCTGTGAAGACCCACCTGACTCACCAAGGAAAGAGACAGTTTCTTCATTGTTTTTTTTTTTTTTTAAGAATAGTAAGCAAGGAGTCCATGCTTACAAAATACATAAATAACACGTAGCATTGAGGAAATTAACAGGCTTACAGGTTGAAAGAAGCATGAGTTGAAGCTTGCTGAATGAAAGATTCAATACTATTCATTATTTACACATTTTCAGTTTGAAAACATTTTCTGGTTTACTTGCCTTGTGACTGGAAGTGATTTGCCTCTCATCACTTGGCTCAGTTTCCTCAGTTAATAAAAGGAGGAAAAAAAATCATACCTATCTACTGTGGCTGCTGTTGTGAAGCTAAGACGGCATTCGTGAAAAACTTACGACAAGTGAGGGATGGAAAAGGCATGTCAAATTGTTGATCACCTCATCTCATACGGTACCTCTGTCTTCAGGCTGCGAGCTTTGCTTGTATCAGATATGCATAGTATGTGTCCGTTTTCATACTAAAGTGTGAAGGACTCCCACTGGATTAGGGTTCACATTAAGCACATTTCATTATAGAACTGGTTGTAACATCTATGCCCATGAATGCCTTAATAATGGCAATCACTCTGCCTATGGCTCTTTCTCAGGTTGGAACACGAGCAAGGAAGGGCCTGATGGGGCCCTGAAGCCTTAGTCCTCAGATAGCGAGGGCCGGGGATGGAGGGTGCAGGGGGAGGCCCAGCGAGCTGCAACCACTTACCTGAGAGTCGACCCAAACAGGAGGTACAACTCAGCTCATTCTCAGACCCGGTCTACTGACCCCTTTTCCCTTATGTTCTTGCACCCTCAGTAAATATTCCTCCCCCCGGATGGGCTTTTCCACCCCCCAACTCACACACTTCAGATTGCTTTAACAAAGGCCCAGAGCATCTTCGACTTTCTTACTTTATGAAAAATGTGAACTTGTTCCTTTGTGTCCGCATTATACCAGATATAATTTTTAATTATAGAGCCATGTCTAAATGTCTCAAGATCTCTTAATATTAATTTGAGATTTTCATAACACAAGACAGACACTGAAAAAGCATGCACGCTATACATCGTAGGCATGCAATACAGACTCTCTCGGGCCCTACGAACGTGGGGACAGGACCAGCAGGGAGCCACGTAGCTGTCCTCTGTCTCTGCTGACTAAACACAGATTGCCAGGCACTTAAACCAAAATAACATGAATGGGGGGCGGGGTTCTATGAAATTCCAGTCAGTCTATTTCCTTCACAAGGTATAAGATGTGAGATAATTAAAATACCGCGTGAGGGACAGCTTTTGACTTAAAAAGAAGTAATCCGGCAAGTTTAACCAGAAAAGCAATTACTACTCATCTGTTGCCTCTTCTTCCTGGAAATTTAACTTATGCATGAGCTGATACTCGTTTTATGTATTTTACTGAGAAAACGGGGACAATTAAAATTTTTTGAAATCAATAAAACGTAAAACCAAATAACATAAATAGGTTTTCGCGAATATCCAGGAAGTCATTAAAGCAATTTATGTTTTATGCATTACATTAAACATTCTACAATTCTTCGGGATGATTTAGGTTCTGGGTAGTAAAAAGAATTTACATTTTTTTTTTAATTGACATGGGTTCCCTTTGCTATCTCTTTCAGGAATGACCAGCCAAACAAGTAAGCTTCCTGTCTGGCGTGTGTGATGGGCTAAGGTGGGCCAGACCACCCTTGACCTGGATGTGCTCTCAGAGACACTGCACGTTAGTGAAGTTTCCTCCAGGCTGAGCCACGGACCTGCGTGACGTACGAGCTCGTAGCAGATGCGGCCCCGACTCCGTGCTCCAACGGAGCTATGCGTGACACAGCTGGATGCGCCACAGACGGGGGCCGGCGAATGAGGGTCTTCGTCTAGGCTGTCTCGCCAATTAGCTGCGTTTTGTTGGAGCTCAGGTTTTACGAAATGAAAGGACGGGGCAAAATTACCTCCAGAGCTAGATCCTGTTTTAAAATACTACGTACGTAGTAGGGGGGCGCCCGGGTGGCTTAGTCGGCTGAGCGTCCGGCTCTTGGTTTTGGCTCAGGTCATCAACTCACAGTTTGCAGGTTCGAGCCCCGCGTCGAGATCTGCACTGACCGCGCGGAGCCTGCCTGGGATTCTCTCTCTCTCCCTCCTTGGCTTGTGCACTTTCTCTCGCTCTCTCAAAATAAATGAATGAATGAATGAATGAATGAATAAATAAATAAATAAATAATATATACGCATGTGTGTGTATGCATATATACACACACGCACACACACGCACACACACTACGTATTAGCAACAGAGGCCTGTCTGTGACAGGAGGCACCAGGCACGTTCACAGGAGAGGACAGGAATCAACGGTCAGGATTAGAGGAGCTGGGAATTCCACCAGAGCCACAGGCTCAGGAACAGGCAGAGGGACGAGAGCAGGTGGAAAGGCACGAAACTGAAGCCACAACGGCAAACTGGAGAGTGAGACAGGCACCCAAGAGTTAGGACGGAGACCTCGTCTGCTGAATTCGTGCGCCGAAGGGGTGACGACAGAGAAAGGGCAGGACAAGCCTTGCTTGCGTTGGGGGCGTCCACGGTGGCTTGCGGGTCGGTGGCTGAGCCAGTCACTTAGGGAAGGCTTCCCGCGGAAAGGGAGGCGCCGACGAAGCCGTGTGCGGAAATCCAGGAGGAAAACCCCCTGGCCCGTGAAGAGGAGGAGGAGGCTGCTTAATTTCAGAGATGTGCAGACCGAGGAGAAGTGTGGCAAGAGGATGAACTGCCTGGGGAGGCGGGAGCTCTGCTGTCCACAGAAGAAGGGCAGGGAGGCGTGGGAAAGACACGGGAGGCATCCTGGCGGGGGTCAGAAGGCAGAGGAAGAAAGAGACCTTCCAGATTTAACAGGCTGTGCCTTAACAAAAGGGCATTTGGTGAATGGGACACACTGGGGAGGGGAGAACAGGGGACCAGGGGGAAACAGAAGCGACTGGACATCACAGGAGAGAGAAGCTGGCAGGTGTAACAACATCCTGGAGAGGGCAGGGGGGAGGAAGGCTGAAGCACCGATGGAAGGCGCGACCTGGGCTGACCATTCCTTCCTGGATGCGGTCTCAAAGTGCAGAGGGGTAACACGTGTCCCACTAAAGATTTGAGAAAATAAAGTGAGGAGTAAGTCTAGTGACTGCCCTGTCATTCTAGAAACTTCTCTGTCACTGGTTCCAGGGCCACAGTAAGCAAAGTCCCCAAACTACTGATTCTAAAGACTGGGCATTGAATTGACTAATGGAAAAGATGAGCGGGGTCCCACTCCCCGGGACAGCCAGGTCACAGTCGTGTCAAAGCAGCTATGACACACATAAGTATATCTCTGGGCGAAACACAGAACAAGCAATCTGACAGCTGGGAAAACAACCCAAATTAGCAGATTCTGGAGAGGGCAGAGTTTGAGGCACGTGCCACAGGTGGAAAGTGAGAGGGGGAACGTCTAAAAATAAGAAAATCGGGGGTGGGGAGTACCTGAGTGGCTCAATCAGTTAAGCGTCTGACTTCGGCTCAGGTCATGATCTTGCGGTTCTCAGGTTCGAGCCCCGTGTCGGGCTCTGTGCTGACGGCTCGGAGCCTGGAGCTGCTTCGGATCCTGTGTCTCCCTCGCTCTCTGCCCCTCCCCCCACTCATGATCACTCGCACTCTCTCTCTTGAGAATCAATAAACTTTAAAAAAATGTTTGAAAAGAAAGAAAATCAGTAAGAGAGCCAGAAATTCTGTGTTCAAGCGGCGCCCAAATCTCTGGTGGCCCCTGAGCTGTGCGGGATTGGGGAGGGTCCGGGCGGCCTAGATAACGATCAAAGAACACAACTTACATGGAAGCTGCTCCCCCACTTAGCGGCTCACTAACAATTAATCAACAGACACTCTTCAGAGAAACATAACAGAATCCCTCCACTCGAATTCACAACGGAGAAAATTCAAGATCAGTCAACATACAAAGAAGTAGGAAAATGTGACCCGTCCTTTTTCTTAAATGTTTATTTATTTTGAGAGAGAGAGTGAGCAAGTAGGGGAGGGGCAGAGAGAGATGGAGAGGCAGAATCCCAAGCAGGCTCTGAGTTCGGCGCACAGCTGGACACGGGGCTTGATCTCACAACCGCCAGACCAGGACATGAGCCGAAACCAAGAGCCGGACGCCCAACCGACTGAGCCACCCGGGCGCCCCTCAAGAAAGTAGTGCGATCAACCCAGACCAGTCCCAAGGTGGTCCAGATGTCAGAATCAGAAGACAGGGATTTTAGCATGTCACAATGAGGCCCGTTACTTACAGGGAAAAAGTACTTATGGTGAATGAAAGGGTAGCGCTCTAAGCTGGAAAAACAGAAGAAAGGACAAAGTAAAATTTCCAGAATTAAAAATACAACATCCGAAATAAACCGCTGGGCGTGCCAACCGTAAGGATGGAGAAGCCAGGGGGAAGCGTGGCTTGAACGTGAGAACAGAGCAGCAGAAACCAGCGAACGCAAAGAAGACAGAGGAAACGGGTATAAAAGCAGGAACCGTCTCTGAGACCCGCAGCATCACACAAAGTGTCTGACATATGAATAACTGTCGCTCCAGCAGCCCAGGGACAGGAGGGAAGAAACACCTCATTTCACCAGATGCTCTGAACGTGAAGATTCAAGAGGATCTATGAAGCCCTAACTAGATAAATAGGAAGAAAACCATGTCCAGGCGTCTGACACCCAAATACTACAAACCAAAGAGAAAATCTCGAAAGGACACAGAGAAAAGTGGTGCATTGCATTCAAGGGACAATGAATCAAATGGCTATTCACTTCTGAGGAGGGGGGAAAAAAAAATTCAAGACCAGAATTCAGTGGAAAGCTCTTTCAAGCACTGAAAGAGAAACCGAAGTCTTACCATCCCAGGATTCTCTGACCAGAAAAAAAACAGCTTTTAGAATGAAGGCAAAATAAAAATGCAGGAGGGTCTAGCCGGTATTCTTTCACAAAAACGCCCTCCTACTGAACTAAAATGGCTCAGTTTAGAGGCTTTATTTTTTGAATATCCTAAAGGAAAAATGACAGAGACCCAAGCCACACTGAGCCTACCGGCCGAATCTTCACTATCCCTGAGTGAGTTAAGCACTAGAAATAGAAAGGAAATGTAAGTAGGGAACAGGAAATGAAATTCATCAAAAAGAACTTCAAACACTTGGATTATCGTTAGCTGGAAACCCTGGGGGCTTCGGGGGTGTCAGGTGGGACCGCCCCCTGTCCCCACACCCGGAGGGCAGGGAGAGAGGGTCCACACCAATCTGTGGTGGGGCCACCAGATTGCAGATCTCCACACCCTCCTGCCGGAATCCCACAGGTTTACAGGAGCCTTAACGAGGCGGGGTCACCTGTGCCACCTGGACGGTCTCAAGGACACCTCGCTCTCTCGAGGCTGAGACCTCGGAACCACCTGTGGGAACGGTGGGCACATTCGGAGGACCCGGCAGGGAGTCTGGCTCCAGGGTCAACCTGAGGTCCCGTCCTGTCGCTGACCTCCCACAACAGTTATAAACATGCCTCTCGTGAAACAGTCGAGATGAGAGCTTTAAATACCACACTGGGTCTCGTGTATCAGTAAACGAGTGTTTTAAATACGAGTTTATTTTCCTCAAAATAGGCCTGACCTTAAAATTTTAACTCACCCTGTATCAGCAGGAATAGCTTTTATGCCCCATCACTTGTACGTTTCAAAAGGCAATGAAGAAAAGTTTAAGTGCCGGTGAAGGTAATAAGCTACAACTGTGGAAAAGATTTAATGACGATCTTTTTTTAAGAAGACAACAAATTAAAGAATAATTCGGGAATACGTGAACTACGGCATATCGAAGTTTAAACTGTCCGTTCTGCGACACTGAGTCACCAATGCCTTTACCAGGGAAGACTTTAGTGTCTTTGAGAATAAGAAACGCAAGCATTTTATGTAAATAATAAAGCCGTGGCTCTTTTTATAGAGGTTATATTGGATTTTGATAAATCTTTGTACAATGGTACATAAGTTTTCAAAATCAAAATTTTAAACGTTCATATTGTTTAGTAATGTTATCACAAAATATACCCATTAAGCACTCAAAAAAAAAAAACACCTCACAATACATCATGACTATAGAAAACTTAAGTGGAAAATACAGCAAAAATACGAGTCATTCCTTCTAATTCCGAGTTAATCATGCTTAATAGTTTGGTATATTTCCTGACTATCTTTTCAGATATTTCTATGTAATTTGGTATCATAAAATGTATACCATTTTGTATCTAGAAAGAAAGAAGAAAACACTTCATAAATTTCCAGAAAGTGTCACCCTCCAGCAAGCCCCTGGGGACACAGAGGCCGCCACCATGGAAACACTCAATGTGGGCTGCTCGACCAGCCATTGGACAGCTTCCAATGGCTGGTCACGTCTCAAGTCTACACAACAGCCCAAGCTGTTGGCCAGTGCTTGCTTGACCAGTATTTGGTGAATACCAGTCACGGTGCCCAACACCAGACCCACATGGCAGGTACAAGTGCATAATCCCACAGGGACATTTTAATTCCCCAGCCCCGTGTGACCATGGCTCCCGGAGCGGTGCGCTCAGGAGGTAACTGTCATGGTTACCGCTGTGATCCTTAGCAGCCATGAGTCACTGGTTACCGGGGAGGGGGGGGGGGAGGCATCCCCCTGACATAATCAGGAACAAGGAAACAGAAGCAAAGGCTAAACCCAGCCACTGAGCAGGGACCCTACAAGACAAAGACGACAAATGCTTCCCAAGAACAAACCATAACAATGTGTCCAATAGGAATAGCTGGGACTGAGGCAAGGGAGTGAATCAACACAAAAGTGAGTTCTGCGGAGAGGGTGAGGCCCTTCTTCCCGGAAAGCCTCCCACATGGGACCCTCAGGACAGCAGGTAAAATGGAAACAAGCATATTTCAAACTTCTCATAAAACGCACTGATATTATCCAGTTTTGCATTTAGGCAGAAACCATGGCAGCCTAAGTCCCACGTGACCCGTCTTACTTTTTGGTTGACTGTCGACCCCCTGCTCCGTGCGTGTGCCTCGTTCACTCCACACTCACTCGCTCGTCACCCGGTTAATTCTGCCTCCAGCGCTGCCCCATCACGGCAGCAACCCTGGTCCACAACCACACACCATACACCTGCATACTTCTCGGGCAGATGACAACTTCAGTGGATTCTCCTTTGAGGAAGGGACCCGGAAGGGAGTTGGAATTTTCTCCTCCCGGCAGATGGACAGTAGGCCATGGGGACCACCAGAAAGGTCAAAGCACGAGGAGCAGGTACGACAACGGCTTCACTCCAGAGGGTGAAGGCAATCTCTAAATCTCTAGTCGGCGTTCTCGGAACTCAATCGGAGTTGACCCAGTTTGTTAAGCGAGCGGCTGACAATGACTGTTCACTGAATCAGCGGAACTCAACGGACCGCTAGGTGCTCCCTTGTGACGAACAGGTCTCCTACTACATCCTGAATGGTTGCCCACTTCCCAGTGTTGAACACTTCCCAGAACATTTTATTGGTGTCAGTACCTTGCAGTCCAATTCTGCCAAGAAGCCACTTTCACACTGGAACCAAAGGCATCTTCTAAAAGAAATTACCGAATGATCTTCCGAACTCCACAGATGTCTCTACCACATACTCACCGGTGCGAGAAACTTGATGATTTTTCATTTACAGTCTTCTAATATCAGCTACTACGTATTAAAGAGACATTTCCTATTGATATTAAATAAAGTAAATGTGAAAAGTGTAACTGCTCGAATCATCATTAATGAGCATGGAGATCAGAGGTATGGCCCGCTGATTGAAATACCGCACCCAGATCTGCCTGGGGTACAAAACGCTGGCTATGGCGCGATTGATGGAAAGGCATTCAGTCTCACTCCTCATCGCACATAACTCAACAGACCAGGGGTTCCTTCATCCACCAAACGAACCCAACTCCTCACATGTGCAGTTTCCAACAAATACCACCGTCTTCTACTAACGTGCTGCCCAAACAGGTGTAACAAACAGGAGACAAAAGACTAGAGCACAGTAAGGAATCTTCCTTGCAAACTAACTGCGACCTGAGGCGAGCCTCCGGCGAGTACGCGAAGAGTCGCGCTGGCCGTGGCCACGCAGGGGCTGTGCCGCACACACAGGGTGGAGCAGGGGGCCTCTGTGGCCGTCTGTCTCTCCGGGCGGGCAAGCACACCCTTCCCAAGTCTGGTCCCTGCACACTCTGCGCGACGAGGGAGCCTCTGCAGCAATTTCTCACCGCTGCTTGTTCTCCCTTCTCCGAACGCCAGGTGATTTCCTGGAAATCTTTCCAGGCACGCGTGGCCCGTTAAAGTTAATTAAGCACGTGTCCGTGACACCTAGGAGAGCGCGCGCCCCTCGGAGCCCAAAGCGCCGCCCGGAAGCGCTCTGCCCCAGGGTCACACGCTGACCCCCGAGGCCCTGCCTCCCACCGCTGACCTTCCCTGACCCCCGGAAAACTCTGCGATCTGGGGGGGAAATCTGCATGTGCCCGCGAGCCGCCGCACCCAGAGCCAGCGCCCCAGGCTCTCCGTGCCCCGGGAAGCCCGGGCAGGTGCGCCGGCCCCACTGTGGGCTCCGCTCCGGGACGCGCCACCTGTTCTCGCAACCCCCGCCCCCGGCGGCCCCCTAGACGCCAGGACCCCGCCCCGCGGCCGGGATGCGGAGGGACCCCCGAGGCCCGGGATCCGCAAGCCCGCGGGGGTCCGCTCGCCCGGCCTCCCCCCGCGCCCCGCGTCCCGCCCGAGCGCCCCCCTTCGCGGTCCCTTACCTTATGGCCTTTCCCCGGGGGACACCTGACGTTATTGGAGGCTCCCGCCGTTTGATTCATGTCCGGAGGAAGTTGGGGGCCCGCCGCTCTACCTTGCAAACTTCCCGGGCGCAGGAGGGCGGCGCGGAGCGCGTCTCCGGGAGCCGAGGGGGTCCTGCCCTCCAGCCGCGTCGGGCGCGGGCGGCGAGTCGGCGGGCCGCAGGTGTCCGCGGGGCTGCGCGCCGCACGGAAGAAGCCGCTGCCGGGACCCGAGAGGGAGCGAGGCCGGCGGCTGCGGGGACGTTACGCGCGGCGCTGCCTTCCCGGGCGGCGGTCCGCGGCTCAAGACCGGGAGGCCGCGCGGACCCACGGGCGCTCCGAGGACGGGCGCGGAGGTACGTGTCCGGCGGGTGGGACCGCGGGAGCGTGGCCGCCGCGCGCCCTGACGCCCCCTCCCCCCCGGGCGGAGCCTCGGCGGCGGGCACCTCGCGGGGGCGCCTTCCGCACGCCGCCGGCCTCCGTGCGCACCCGGCACCTCCGAGGGCCGGCGCCCGCTCCCGCCGCCCAGGCTCCCCGGGATGGTCGGGAGGGGGCACGCGAGGCTCCGCCGGGCGCCCCCGCTCGGGCGAAGGCCGGGAACGGAGGGGCGGGCTCCGGGCCGCCCGGCTCGGTCCCCGCCGCCGCGTGCGCCTGGGTCCGCTGGCGCCGGGCCGGGTCGGGGGAAGGCGGCCCTGGGCGCCCACGCCTTTCTGCAGCCCGACCCGAGTGTTTGCAGCGTGCCTGGGGTTCCTGTCTCTCTGGCCCTGGCTGTCGCGCTCGCTCGCTCTCTTTTCCTTTGGCGCCTGTGAAGTCATGATCTAATTAGGCAGCGTTGGGGTAGAGGTGGAAAACTGACCCTTGGGAACTAGGAAAAACAAACCCGGAAAGAACAGCTGTACCACGAAGACCGCATTGCAACATTTTACAGACTCTCAAGTCTGAATAGTGGACCCGGAACCCATTGGCGCCCGGCTGTAGCATTTAGCCAAATCTTGGTCGGTTTGTTTGTTTGGTTGGTTGGTTGGTTTTTCTGGACTTATCCAGGTAGAGATATTGCGGTTTGAATATTCTGGAAGGAAAATCAAGTGGCATAATTCAGTTTCTGTTTCCCGGCCCCACAACCTTAGTTTCATCATCTACAAAGTGAGGGAAGGAGTTGGCTTCTGCTGGGAGAGCCAGCCCTGAACTCACTCCTTCCCTCGTGTTGGGTTCCCAACAGAAAGAAGCACATCCCTTTGCGGTGCCCCTTTAAGAGGAAAAGGATTTCGCTCTCAGGTGTTACTGGGGCTCATCGTTTCGGCCGAGTCCCCAAATAGGAATAAGGCCCATGTGGTAGAGTCCGTTATCCCCTTTCATGGTTTTTGCCCCGTGAAGAAGTTCAAAGACGAACTCGTGAGGTTTCGGTCCCAGGGATGGGGAGGCATGTGCTGGGCATCCGTGTGTGTGGCAGTGGACGGGGCGTGGTGGTGAAGGCACGTGTCGTACGGAGTCTTGGCTTTGCCCTGCCTGGCAAACGTCCTTGGGGAGGTTCTCTCTTGGTGGTTTTATGGCTGGGAGGGAGGCACTGCCAAATTCCGGTGACGACCCTGAGACCCCGAAGTATTGATGCGTAGAAGGTGCTTAGGCACAGGAACAGGCATTCAGCAAATGACAGGTGTCGCTGACAGCCTGGAACATTGGGAGCTGACATTGGGAGCGCTTAATAACTCAGAGACAGTCTGTCATTTCCATCATTTCTGGACGTGGAATCCACAAGGGTGGGCATCCCGTGAGTGTGGCCCGCGGACTTCCTCGCCCTGGCGCTAGTCCGCTCTCAGCCTCTAGCGGTTCATCAAAAATGACCGCTGACCTGTTCCTCCCTGTTCCTGTCCCAGGGTTTCTGCTCTGGGTTAGCAGATCTACCCTTCTTGCGCAGGCCCCTGGGGAGCTGTGTGTGCCCTGGGACCTCCCCTCTCTTCTGGGTCCAAGAATCATCACTGATTTCCACTCATTCAGGTGTTTCTTGCTGTGAGGCTGGGAGCAATGGCTTCTGAGCCCTTCACAGTTTGCGGCTGAACCCAGAAGGCCACGTGTTTTCCGTCTCAGTTTCCCTATTCCCTTCTTGTTTAATAATCATCCACTCAATGTATCTCTCTTCTCTCATACTGTAAGTAGCAAGAAAACCCAGGTGGTACCTTCCACGCTGCTCAGAAATCCCTCCAGCTAAATAACCGCGTTTATTAGGTAACATTAGAAAAGCTCTTCTGTTTCCACAGAACTGCAGGCTACAGTCTCGCGAAGCGTCCTGCCGTTTCGTAATCAGCATGGCACTCCCAGTGGGATCGTTGGGAGTCATTTGGGAAGCAGCCTGCTGCAACTCCCATCACTCCTTTTTCATGATGAATATGCAGGCTAGGTAATGCAATGTCCTGTGGCCAGCTCTGCCAATATGTCATACTTTTTTGACACTAAAATTTGGAGCTTACGGATCCGTCAGTGTTTATCAGTGCTCCGTGTTTCAGTCCCGGTTGGGCATTACCATGCAATAGATCCCACTATGTCAGGCTCAAGGAAGCAGGGAAGAGGGACATGAGCAGGAGCTTCCTGATTCTCTCCTCGCCTCCACAGCTGCCCCCTCCTCACCTCCCCCTCCTCCCTTCTCTCCGGACACCAGCAGGCTCTGTCCTTGCTAGTCTAACAGGATCATTGCCGCCTTCCCGGTCCCCGGTCCCCCATCTTCTGATGGCCCTCAGGTCAGAGCAAACACTGCCCACCCCAGACGAGTGTGACCGGGGAGTTCTCAAAAGTAGAAGCGGAACAATTAGGCGATGATTCCCAACTTCCTTCCTCCCAGAAGTGAGGAAATCCGCACGTCGAATGCGATGTAGGTTTTGCAAAGTTAACCTCAGCCGCACATCATTTGCTTCATTCAGCTACAGTTTCCTTGTTCAACAGTTGTGTATTTTGCTCTTTTCACAAGTTCAATGAGGAACGGAAGAGCACACCGGTGCTGATATTTGAGAGCTAAGGAGGGGGGCGGGGCATCTGAGAATAACACTCGGGTTCCTGCCAACTTGTTCCAGAGTAGGCCACCCATGCTTGAGTTGATAGATACATCAGATTAAGGTGGCGATCCCTCGTTTCTGATATTACGATTGAATGTTTACAGATCTCCAGCTGTCCTTCCCACCGTACCAAGCCGGCTGCCGAACGCCCACAACAAAAAAGTTACATTTGTGCCTCGTAGGTCTCCTGGTTGAGATGCATATCTGCAGTAATCTCTTTCAGAAAAGTGGGGTGGTTTTGGTCGAACCCCATGCGATGCACCCTCACATCCCGTCGTTACAGCAGAGGGAGGCGGGAGCAAAAGGCAGGGACATCTGTAACGTGTGGCAGAAATGCTGGCCGCCTCACCTTTAGCCCTGGGTCTGAGGAAGGAGTGAACTGACCTGTTGTAGATCATTCTCCTCAGTATGGAAGGAGTGAACTGAGAGTGCATGCAGGGCAATGAAGCTTTTCCCGTGGCGCACAGGTAGCACTTCCGTAATTAATTTCGTATTAACATTCGTTAGTATCCATCGGACACCCACTGAACGATCGGTGGGCACTCGGTAAAGCTGTTGTTGTTTCTGCACAACACTCGTTAACAACCACGTGTGTATCACCCCGGCATCCAGGGCAGTTCTGGAACGCTCCAGGATGCATACCCATGAGGAAGATGCCAGCAGCTGTCGGCACGTGGTTTGGAAGCTCCGTGCTCCCGGGAGCTGTGCCTTCCTGACCTTCCTGCCTGTGCAGGTACACGGAGCCCTCTTTACGAGTCCGTCTAGCCGAACTTGCCATTTGATCGCTTTGGCACTTTCAGCCATGTATTGAAAACCACTTGGTGGGGAGCCTGGGTGGCTCAGTCGGCTAGGCGTCCGACTTTGGCTCAGGTTGTGATCTCGCGGTCCGTGGGTTCAAGCCCCACGTCCGGCTCTGTGCTGACAGCTCAGAGCCTAGAGCCTGCTTCGGATTCTGTGTCTCCTCCTCTCTCTGCCCTTCTCGTGCTCTCTCTCTCTCTCTCTCTCTCAAAAATAAATAAACATTAAAAAAAATTAAACACGTTGATGATACAACCCTAGGCTAACTGTGAGGTAATCCAAGATGGCTTTTGGCAAATAATGCCCGCCAATTAGAAGCTGTTGTAGACATCCTGTGGTCCAGAATCTGTTCTTCAGCGGGAGGCTTATGTCGTTGTACCTGTGACCGGTGCCTACAGTGTGTCCCACGCTGGCTGGGGACGCTGGCTTACTGCGATGCTGGCTCTGCTTCTGTTTGAAACTCTACTGGCCCGTACCTTGTTTTCTCGCCCCGGGTGTATTGAGTTTTCCCAAGCCCTGTTATTTAACTTTTAAATAGTCCTCTTGGGGCACCTGGCTGGCTCAGTCAATAGAGCATGCAACTCTTGATCTCCGGGTTGTAAGTTCAAGCCCCGTGCTGGGTATAGAGATTACTTAATAAAACCTTTAAAAATAACGAAAATAGTTTTTGGAGCGCCTGGGTGGCTCATTCGGTTAAGTGTCTGACTTCGGCTCAGACCACGATCTCACAGTTCGTGGGTTCAAGCCCCGCATTAGGCTGTGTGCTGACAGCTGGAGCCTGGAGCCTGCTTGGGATTCTGTGTCTCTCTCTCTGTACCTCCCCTGCTTGTCCTCTGTCTCTCTGTCTCTCAGAAATAAGTAAGCATTAAAAAAATTTTTTTTAATGAATAATAAAAGTAGTCTTCTCAATGCATGTCGTAAAGAAAGGGAAAAGGGCTATTAAAATCTTGTGTGGGCACTGATCAGTATAAATGCAACTCCTTGGCTGCAAAGAAAGGCGACTGTCCCATGGTGTCTGTATCTTGTTGGAAGAGTGAGCAGCTGGGGGTGTGTGAGGGTCCACAGTATTTTCACTTTGCTAAAGCTGCCACATAGAGCAAATCCCGACTGTGCTCTGTCTTTAGAAGGTCCTTGTAAGTGGCCTTGATGCTGGAGGGAGGGATGTAGAGTGGGGCCAGGTGGGTCTCCATTGTCTACCTACCAATGGTGCCCCACCCGTATCTTGTTGGCCGTTTCTGTCCCGAATTTCCGGCCGCAAGCACCTGTGTCGACTGGACTCTGGGTGTGTGGGAGGCTGGATGTGCCCTGGAACTCACGCCCCTGCTGGCAACCCTAAATAGCTGACCAGGGGACTTGCAGATTGGTACCCCTGGCCCTCAGCCCAGGATGCGATGCTCCGGGGTGCGTCTCCGAGTCAGTCCCCCACGCCCGTGCTGGCGATCAGACTAAGTGCACCTGCCCTTCTGTAGGTCGTGCAATAGCCAGGAGAAAGCCCTGGCCCACCTCCAGCTACAGGGGGCATCGCCGACAGGGCCCCCTGCTGTGGTTTGGAATCCTACTGCACTTGTGTGGAGGTCACGGCCCCTCCTCCCAGCCAGTAAGGACAGCCTCGGGGCTGGTCAGGGAGGCCTGCCTGGGCCTGGGGCCGCACCGATGGCCAGCCACCAGTCACGGACTCCGGGAAGGACGTCTGTAGACGCTAAAGGCCCCCAGGCTTCTCTCCCTCGCTCCTTCACTGGGATCAGACTCCAGTGGTGGTCTGGAAGTTTTCAGGGCCCCCCCTGCATTTCCCCTCTCACGGGCGTTTTCTTTTCACGTTTATTACCAAAGTGGGGTCTGTTTCTTGAGGAGTGGGGCTGATACCTCCTCGTGGTGTCTCCAGAATCATCTTCCGGTGGGACTGCTTGTGTGCGAGGAGCCTGGAGTTAGAACTAAGACTCCCCAGCTACAGCCTTGGGTTAGTTGAATCGTGTCCTGAGATCACGTGGCAGGTCTTACCAGAAGAGGCCACGGAGGGGATATAGCCCAACGCTCTCGTGTTTCACATGAAGACCGAGCGCAATGAGTTCATCTCTCAGTCGCCGCACAGCCAAGAGGAAGGGAAGATTGTTCCAGATAATCATTGGTAACTTTAAGCATGATCCATTGATGCTCTGTGCTATGAAAGAGATCATTCCAAATCATTCCAAACAACTGATGCCAGGGCAACTCAACGGGGTGCCTGGCGGCTCAGTTGGCTGAGCGTCTGACATTGACTCAGGTCATGGTCTCACGGTTTGTGAGTTGGAGCCCCGCGTCCGGCGCTGCGCTGGTGGTGCGGAGCCTGCTTGGGATTCTGTCTCTCCCTGTCTCTCTGCCCCTCCCCTGCTCACACTCTCTCTGTAAAAATAAGTAAGAAAACATTTTAAAAAGAAAAGCAGTCAATTGGCAGTTTCTTTCAACGGCACTGACAGATCCTGGAGAGGCAAGATGTAAATTCCAAGCACACGGCTGCAGAGCACAGGCCCTGCTGTGTGCGTGTGTGTGCGTGTGCATGTGTGCACGTGTGTGTGCACGCGCGGGCCAGGATCCAGGGTCTGTGGGGGTAAAAGAGTGTGCTCACCTGTGCGCGACTGTTTTCAGCATGTGTTTAGAAGTTGCTGTGAATGAGAGAGTCAAAGGAGTCAGTGTGTGTTTTCTCCGGAAAGTGTATGCCATCAGCTCACCTACTCAACGGTAAGGCTGTGTGAATTGTTTTGACATTTGCACCGGGGACAGAATAGGCAATTTTGGAAGCCGGTGCTCTGTTCCGTCTCCCTGCTTTAAATAAACCATGCAGCTGCGATTAAGCGAATGCCTCCCTGCCGCCATTTTCCTTGACTAATAAAATCCCCAGTCATAATTCAGTTGTATTGGTCTGACGATGTGGCACTCCTGAAAATATATGGGCGCCTTTTTCATTGATCGTGCGCAGTTAATTCAGCATACCGAATTATTATTTCTAAATTCCATAAAAGATGCATATGACAAAGTCCATTCTCCAGGTTTTGCTGTCTTAATTAGATGTTGAAACCGTGCCGGCTGAATTTAGCAAAGTGACACTGAGTAGTGCCCATTTCTTTTGCTGCGGTGTTTCTTCATCTCTACCCCTTGTAGATGCCAACTCTTGTATTCCCAGCTGCCCCTTTCCCTGGCTCTGTGTTGCAGGCACGCATGCTTCTGACATTTTGGAACAGCCTCTTTCGTCCGTTCTGGCAATCGCCCTCGGCCCCCTCCTTCCGAAAACCCAGATACATGGTCAGCTCATCAGCATGGCCGGCATAGTTAGGGCACACACTTCTATTGACTCCAGTATGTTAATTCCGCAGAAATTTATTTTTTTTAATTTTGTGACGTTTTATTTATTTTTGAGAGAGAGAGAAAGAGCGTGCGTGGAGGAGGGGCAGAGAGAGAGGGAGACACAGAATCGGAAGCGGGCTCCAGGCTCCGAGCTGTCAGCACAGAGCCCGATGCGGGGCTCAAACCCACAAACCAGGAGAACACGACCTGAGCCGAAGCCGGACGCTCAACCGACTGAGCCACGCAGGTGCCCCAGCTCCCCCCAAATTTATATCCAAATATGATATCGACGGCCAATATGCGTAGGTCAAATGTGACTTTGGATTTAAAGAATCTGCTTATCTTAAAGTGATTGCCACTATAGTCTCTGGAAGAACTGAAAATTTTCAGTGTGGGGAAATAAAACACTGCTCTATATCACACCTACTTCTCAGGAAAATAAATGAATTATTTCTTTTTTTAAAAAAGTCACTGAGGTCCTTTCTGGCGATAATGGTAGAATCTGGCTGGACTCCTAGTCCAGTTAATGATTTTCAAGCTATGTTCTAAAGCTTCATCAGACGGCACGTCGCTAATTTGGCAAAATCTGGGCTGGTTTACTTTTGTGTTCTTTACCAAGGAAGGGCTTGACTAAGCAAATCACTAGTGCAAACAAAACTGAACTCCTTAAGAGAAAAAATTGTTTTCAAGCATCTCAGTCACCTCACATATGACATAAAATTTACCATTTTCGAATCTTAAAATGTACAACTCAGTGGCATTAACTGCATTCACGATGTCGTGCAAACTTTCCAGCAGTGATCACGCCAGATTGAGGTCCCATCCTTTTTTTTTTAATTTTTTAATGTTTATTTTTATTTTTGAAAAGGAGAAACAGAGACAGAGAGAGTGCATGCAGGGGAGGGGCAGACAGAGAGGGAGACACTGAATCCAAAGCAGGCTCCAGGCTCTGAGCTGTCAGCACAGAGCTGGACGCAGGGCCCGAACTGCGAGATCATGACCCGAGCTGAAGCCAGACGCTTAACTGACTGAGCCACCCAGGCGCCCTGAGATCCCATCCTTCTTATTGTAAAGACCCTTATTTCCAAGCTCACAAGGGTGCCCACCGCAGCAGTGTTTGTAATGATGAGGAGCTGAGAACAATCCCTACGCTCTTTCCTGGGAGAGCGGGTGAGGACACTGTGGGTGCACCAGGAGTGCTGTGCCGTCAGGAAACAGAGCTGGCCTCCCGTGGGGATCTGGACTCCTCAGTCAGAGGCTGGTCCAAGGTTCCAGTTAATGGCTGATGCAGGACTGGAACCTGAGGCATCGCTGATGTGGTTACACATCATTGCCACAAAAGTAGTTTAGCCTAACAAAGCTCCTTCACTCCGTCCAAGTCTTCTGTGGGCCGCACGGTGACTCGGGGCCTCAGCCAGTTTCACTTTGCTGTTCTGTCGTCTCACCGTGTGGTTGCTCACTCCTGGGGGACGGGAAGCTGCCTGGCTACATATGCACGGGGTCATTGCCTCCTCGCAGAGGGGAGTTTTCACCTCCGCTCAGAGTCCCCTGGCCGGAATTAGTCCTGTGGATCTAACTGATCACAAGAGGGTTGGGGACTGTCGCTTCTGCGGGCCCTGCAAGGACACGACCGCACCTCAGTGCTAATATGGGATGGCTCCCACAGCGGGAATCTGAAATCTCAGCCTGGGGCCCTTCTTGCTTAATTGTGCCACTTTCTGGTTACATATCAGCGTGTGTGTTCACTGTCCTATTTCGGGACAGACCTTCCGAGCTGTCCACACGAGAGTCCAGGAGATGAGCACGGGCTGTGGGGGTCAGGGAAGATCGCTTGGAGGAGAAGCGATCGGACTTCACTCTGAGGACGGAGGAGGGTTTTGAGAGATAAGGAAAGGGGTTCTGGTTATTACAAGCCATGGGCATCATTTAAGTAAAGGGCGGCGGCGGGGTAGGGGGACCTCTCGCAGCCTGTCTTGGTAAACCGGGCAGGCCAGTCTTATTCCTAGAAAAATGATTACGTGGAGAAAAAACAGGTTGGCTCTTTGTTTTTTTTTTTTTTTTAATTTTTTTTCTTAAGTTTATTTATTTTTGAGACAGAGAGAGACAGAGCATGAACGGGGGAGGGTCAGAGAGAGAGGGAGACACAGAATCGGAAGCAGGCTCCAGGCTCTGAGCCGTCAGCCCAGAGCCCGACGCGGGGCTCGAACTCACGGACCGCGAGATCGTGACCTGAGCCGAAGTCGGACGCTCAACCGACTGAGCCACCCAGATGCCCCCTTTTTTTTTTTAATTTTTTTTTTCTTAAGTTTATTTATTTTTGAGACAGAGACAGGTTGGCTCTTTGAATGCTGGTGATGGAGCTGAGACTTTATCTCATGGTCAATAGGCAGGAATGGTTCATAGCCACTAGGTCTTAGCAGGAAGGAAGAGTGTGCTATTCGGATTCTGTAGAACCAATTTCACTCTCCACTTGTATTTGCAGATTCGGCTTCAGTACCATTTTCTCATGTTCTAAAAGTTCAAAAGCAAGCACCCAGGGGTCAGTTGGCCGTGCATTTGTGCGGTGGGTTTTCTGGAGACTACCCAGCCGGTGAGTCCCGCCACACCATGTGAAACGGTGCCCCTCACCGCGGGGGACACGGGAAAGCCAACGACTCGGTGCCCGTCTCTGTGAGCGATGTCAGGCTGCAGACCCTGATACGGAGATCTAAAGCATCATGGATGGAATAGGGCTTGGTGGCACCTGTCTCCGAGCTACCCAGGCTCTCTCGGGGTGGCAGGACAGGGCTGGGAGGCATCGCTCTGCTGTGCAGTGGTGGGCCCCTGTCTCCAGCAGCACTGTCCCTGAGAACATGCAAAACAAAGTTGAAAACTTACCGAATGCAGTATATTTAAGGGAGGTTCATCTTTGAAGATACTATGCATGTATTTCAAAGGCAAGTAAGCGGACAGGATATCAGTAATCATTGTTAAATTATCCTGTGCTTCCTTCGGGTGGAAATAAGGCTCCTAGAAATTATAGGGGGTTAAACTAAAGCACGGGAGGTGGAGGGCGACACCACACAATTTTTGCCCTTCTATGTTGGCATTGTTAATGACCTAATAAAGTCATCATTGAGTTTTAAAAGAACAAGCAATTTTTTGTTTATTGCCACCCTGGCTCGTCCTAAAGAAAAAAGTAAACTAGGGGCACTGGGTGGCTCAGTCAGTGAAGCATCCAACTTCGGCTCAGGTCATGATCTCACGGTTCATGGGTTCAAGCCCCACACCAGGCTCTGTGCTGATAGCTCAGAGCCTGGAGCCTGCTTTAGATTCTGTGTCTCCCTCTCTGCCCCTTCCCAGTCCTGCTCTGTCTCTCTTTCTCTCTCTCAAAAATAAATAAATGTTAAAAAAATAAAAAAAACACATTGTATATAGAGCACATTTTAATCAAAATTACTAGTAATGATGATTAAAGACAAATTATTGTAATGGGTTTGTGATGGTCCATTGTAGCCCACTCCATATTTGTGCAGCAAGTATGTATTGAGTGCAAATCGTGTGCCAGCCCCACGTGAGCCTCTAATTGCTCTAGAGAGCCATGTCCCCTATCATCATGAAGCTCCTACCCTAAGGGATGAGACATTTAACTAGCAACAAGTGAACAGAGAAAATAATACAAGTTATAACGGGATATGAAAGAAACAACAAGGATCTTACGTTGAATGTTATAGGAAGGTACCTAATTTAGACTGGTATTCAAAGAAGATCTTTGAATTAAGTTGAGACCGAGGGAACCAATGAGAAGCACAAGGGAAGAAAGTATGGCATGGTCAGGAACTGACCAGTAGGCACAGGTGTAGACGTGCCGGGAGCGCAGTGGAGACTCCCACACGAGATAGGTAGGATGGGAATTTGGGGGAAGGAGGGATCTCTAACTTCATGCTTTGAGTCTCCTCTCCCAAACCCACCCTCTGCTTCGAACACGGCAACAGTAGATGAAACATACATGGAGAAAATAGAAGAGACATAGCTAGTTTTAAGCGAGATCCACGTCTCCGTGGGCCAGAAACCGGCAGACGGGAGAGATACAAGCTTTAATTAAGACCCAAGTACCATCTTGCTGGTCTCTAAGCTAAGGCAGCTGGGAGCTCAGTTGGCGTAAAGGAAATAATGTGGCAAGTGTGGCTGCCAGGTGGGGGCTTTGTAGGCTCACTGCTTTATACCAAGGGCTTGGGTGGCAGTGGTCCCTTCTGGTTAGTGAGTGAGTTTGACAAAGTCGTCATGGCTCTCTTGTGTGTGCAGGGAGCCAGAAGGATTTGACGTTCCCTCCAAGTCAGAACCTGGGCTGAGCTGCCCCCTGGCTCAGTGGCTGGATTTATAAGGTTCTTGACAACCCCCATCCCTCCCCGCCAAATAGGAATTAGGGCGTGGATATACAACTTCCTCTGGTTAGGGGCCGTAGAGACTTAGTAGAGGCAATCACAAAACCATCAAGTAGAGAGAGGGACAGAGAGAAAGGGGACATTACACATCACTAATTCCACCCTCTGCGTCACTCCCAAGAAGGTCTTGGCGTGCATTTAGGACACCTGTTACTAGGAGGTGCATTCCATCATTGTTCATGAAAGGAAATAATTGGGAGGGGGGAGCAAACATTTATGAATAGGAAAAAGACCAAAAAAACCCTGTGTCTACAGAACAGACCACCACCGATTATTAAACTGAACGAACTAAGTCTCTACCACCGATTTTTAAACTGAACAAACTAAGCCTCCATGTATAATAAAGCCCACAAATCTTGGGAAACGTTGTTGACAGCTCCTTTAGGGCAGAACAGCCCCGTAGCTCCCAGGTTCCCCCTTACGCTAGCACATGGCAAACAAGCACAGAAAACGGAAAGGCGAGATGAAGGGGTGGACTGTCCTGGGACCTCCAGCTCCGAGGAATGAACGGCAGGGTGGCCTGACCCCCTGGGTTCTATGCCCACTGCCTGTAGACTGTGCACAGGGCGTGACACCTCCTCCAGGCTGGACTCAGGCATGGACAAATACAGCACCAGGGAAAGCCTGGCCACCTAGCCAAATGACCTAGAAGAGGGTGGCCTAACAAGAAAACAGTCTTGTGATGCTGATGCTGCTCCAGTGAACCAAGAACAGAACCAGCCCCTGCTGTGGGTTCAGTAGGGCCACGTGGAAAGTTTCTATTCCACACTGCACCGTGGCCAGGAAAGTGGGCGTCAGACTTGGATTCCCTGTCCAAGCAGTTCAGCTGGATACCTCGGCCTGAGCCGGCACCTGCTCCTATGAGATGAAGGAACGGTGGGGGCAGGGGCACCCACTCTGCTTTCCCCCTCCATCCTCCCTCGTGTCAGGGGCCCCGTGGGAAAGTGAACACACCCACCCACTCAGCCCTTGTCCTGCATACCCCTCAACAGGGGAACTGCTTGCTAACAAGACAATGCATGAAATAAGATTCAGGCTCATAATATAATATCCAAAATGCTGACCCAAAGGGATATCAGAAAGAAAAAAACAAATGGAAAATATATAACCGAAAAATACAATTACCTCCCGCTCCACCCAGAAAAAGACAACACCCTTAGTGGATGGGCTTAGTAACAGAGCAGAGATGACAAGAGAGTAGAATTAGAGAACTTAAGGGAACCTCAATAAGATTGACCCCATCTGGACAACAGACAGAAATAGAAACAAAAGGAACAGAGCTGAGGCCCCCCCCTGGGAAAACACCAAAGAGCTAACATCAACACCCTTGGAGCCCAAGACAAAAGAACACCTTGCAAGTGACCAGAGAGAAATTACACATTACTTATAGGTGGACACCACTGCCCGTGGGAGCAGATTTCTCATCTCAAGCCACGGGAGCCAGAAGGAACTGGCAACTTCCTAACAACTGAAAGAAAACCACGCACTATAAATTCTCTGCTCACGGAAAACATAGTTCAAGGATGACGGGGAAGTAAAGGCACAGGCTGACAGAGGAAAACCAATTCCGTCCTTAAGGAATGGCTAAAGGAAGTTTTCTAAGCAGAAAGAGATTGAAAACAGAAGATGGCCTTATAATGTCAGAAAGGAACCAAGCGCACAGACAGGACAAGCATAGGGGTGGTAGAATGGACTGGATCAGTCCTCAGAAGTTTTTTTTTAATAATTTAAATCTTTCCCCCCATTTTTTTTACAAGTTTATTCATTTTTGAGAGAGAGAGAAAGTGTGAGAAGGGGCGGGGCAGAGAGAGAGAGAGAGAGGAATCTCAAGTAGGCTCCACGCTGTGAGTGCAGAGCCCGAAGTGGGGCTCAAACTCATGAACCGTGAGATCGTGACCTGAGATGAAATCAAGAATTGGACACTCAACTGACGAAGCCACCCAGGCACCCCTCCTCAGCAGTTTCTAAAAGTCCTCTTGGATGGTTAAAGCAAAAACTGTAATGGCACGTGATGGTGTGCTCGGGGCACACAGAGGAAATACTCATGACGAGTCGATTCCACAGATGGGGAGAGTGAGGGGCTTGAGGGGAAGTAAGATCGCCTACAGTCCACCCCAGGCGGGAAGACGTGGGCACTCTCACCGCGATGAGTTTTGGGTTGTAATGCCCAGAACAACCTCCACGGAAACTGGAGGAAGTCATCTACTCAAATATACTGTGAATAATCAAGATGAAATCTTAAACAGTGTCATCTAATCCACCGGAAGGTAAGGAAAGAGAAATGAGGAGACACAAACAAAATGGCAACCCCATCCCTAACTTACCAATAATTGCCTCAAATGTAAATGGTCTCCATATGCTGCTTAAGACAGAGATGGGCAGAGTGGATTAAAACATTGCTTACTAAAATAAACCAAGGTGCAGAAGGAAATGTAGAGAATGGTACCAGGTGTATAAGGACTTAAATGCCCAAACCATGCTATGTGCTCTCCATGATTTCCTGCAGAAATAGTAAAGGCATCAAGCCAGGAGGGGGGATATACGCCAGCATGAGGGTCCTACACCTGGGAATCGGGGGAGGGAGAGGGGAGAGGACGGGCTAGGTTGAACTGTATGATTTTATCTCCTTAAAAGAATCTGAAGCAAATACGACAAAATGTGATTAATGGTGGATCAGTATCTGGTAGGGTGTCTATTATCATCTGACCTCTTCCATTTGTTTGAAATAATTTGTAATTAAGTAAAGAGTTGTAAAGTAAAGCAGTGATTAAATCACAGGTTTTATAGACCACTCTTAGGAGTTTGATTTATTTAGATGTAGTTGAATGGGCAAAGGCAATAATATGGCTTCAGGTATAGTCAGTACTACTCTTCACTAAGAAATTATATTTTTAAGCAACTGCCCAGAAAACTATAAGCATAAGGAACATTATACTCAAAGTGGTATTTCTCAAATCCCTCACACGAGTCCCACGGAGAGTCCATTGGTTGTAAGCCAAGTCTAGGGGCAGTTCATATTTCCTTTTCTGTTCTTTTTTTTTTAACGTTTGATTATTTTGGAGAGAGACAGCGTGAGCAGAGAAGGGACAGGTGGCAGCGGGGCGGGGGGGGGGGGCGCAGAGGATCCGAAGCAGAGAGCCAGATGCGGGGTTTGAACTCACGAACGGCGAGATCGTGACCTGAGCTGAAGTTGGATGCTTAGCCGACTGAGCCACCCAGGCGCCCCTCCTTTTCTGTTCTCTAGTGAGCTCGGTTGCTGCAGATAACCATATTCCAGCTGAAACTGTAGCACAGGAGAGGGCACACGTACAGAGGACTGGGATTGTTCATCGACTCACTGGAAAGATGTTGTCTCTAACCTTGCCTTATCTGCACATCTAGGGGCTATTGTGAATGATTAGAAAGTACGGAAGAACGGTATAGAAATACAGACATCGGGGCACCTAAATATGGGCCCCTTCCCTCCTTCCTGGCTTCGTTCCCCACCAGCTACACGATATTCTTCTCAGCTACATACAACAAAGCAAAATCGTCTACAGTTGCTTCTTACAACCCACAGTAGGATGCTTGACCAAGTCCTTTAGACACTGACCTAAGTGAGCAACAGACCATCGCTCCTGGGAGAACTACAGGGTTAGTTTCCTGTGAGCTTCCGGACGCATAATTTTCATCAACCAATCAGTACACAACCTTCTTTTACGTGTGTTTCCGTGTAAAGACCCCTATCGAATGTGCTTTTTGTCGATTCTCCAGCACGGAACTCATGGCCCACAGCACCATGAACCGGGCTCACGTGACACGTGTTCTCTCCATCACGCACATCGTGGCCTTGCACCAAAGGGCAAGAACGTGAACGTGGGTCAGCACGTCGCTACGTTTGGGGGCCGTGTTTGGCAACGAAATCCCTAGCGGAAGGCACACAAATTGGAAAACCATGGCCGTACACAGAGTGTGGAGAGGGCTCTGGTTTATAGCAGGAGCTGAAGCCCGGGGGCGGAGGATGGCCTTGCTTGACCTCAGCTGGGAGCGGGCATGATGGACGCTTAAGCCTTCCACCATTTTGTGCGTGTTTGTGAGCGACTACAAAAGTGTCACGAGATGGGTTTGGGGCTTATGAGTATTGACTGTAGCAAGCAGGAGAAGGTGCAGAGGTCGGGACGGACTGTACCTGGAGACACAGCTCCAGCCTGGCGGCCCATGCGTACCTGCATGCCAGCCGCCCTTCTGCCGCCTTCCCAAGAGTCAACACGATTAGCTTTGTGGGGGGGGGGGGTATTTTATATCCCCACAACCTGCAGAGATGCCTGGCACACAGTAGACTTGGGCATATTTGTTGACTGAGCACTGAATGAACAAGCACACAGGATGGCCGGGTCAGGCCCCGGGCCCTTCACGTGGGTTATGTCTCAGCTTCCGGCACAGGGAGAGCCCTTCAGGCAAAGTCAGCTGTCGCTCTGTCGTGTTGCCCAGGTCTCCAGATGATCCCCCGTGCGTGTAAATTAGGAGTGAAGCGAAAACCCCAGCTGGCTTCATCTGTCCTGGTTTCCAAGGACAGTCCGAGGGGCCCCTGGTTTCCATGAGGCTCGAACCCCCGGGGGGTGGGTAGGAGAAACTGCTGGACAGAGTCCTTGACTCCTTTCGACTTGAACCTCCCGCCTGTGACCGTTTCAGCCCCCTAGGCCTCGTGATGGGTCGTGTTTGGCAAGAGGATTTCGTGACTAAAAACCTGACATAATATGAAATTGGCCAGTAGTCCTCAAAGACCTTAGTTCCGCATTTCAGGCCTTGCAGTGTGGCCCAAATCACGGGTGTTTCCTCTATTTCCTCAAACGCTCTCCTTTCCAGGCAGATGGGCTGACTCGATGTCCAGTGTGTGACAAATGGTTAAAATACCACAAGTTTGGGGCGACCGGGTGGCTCAGTCGGTTGACGTCTGACTCTTGATTTTGGTTCAGGCCATGATCCCAGGATTGCGGGATTGAGCCCTGCATCAGGCTCTGCACTGACAGTGGGGAGCCTGCTTAAGATTCATTCTCTCTCTCTCTCTCTCTCTCTCTCTCTCTCTCCCTCCCTCCCTCCCTCCCACCCTCCCTCCCTCCATCTCCCTCTCTACCTCCCTCCCACTCTCCCTCTTCCCCTTCCCCCTCCCTTTCTTTCTCCCTCTACCCCTTCCCCTCCGTTTCTCTCTCTCTCCCTCCCTCTCCCCCTCTCCCTCTCCCCCTTTCTCTCTCTACCTCCCTCCCACTCTCCCTCTTCCCCTTCCCCCTCCCTTTCTTTCTCCCTCTCTCTCTCTCTCTCCCTCCCTCCCTCCCTCCCTCTCTCTCCCCCTTTCCCTCTCTACCTCCCTCCCACCTTCCCTCCCTCCGTCTCCCTCTCTACCTCCCTCCCACCCTCCCTCTTCCCCTTCCCCCTCCCTTTCCCTCCCTCCCTCTCCCTCTCTCCCTTTCTACCTCCCTCCTGCCCTCCCTCTTCCCCTTCCCCCTCCTTTTCTTTCTCCCTCTCTCTCTCTCTCCCTCTGTCCCTTCTCCCTTTCTCTCTCCCTCTACCCCTTCCCCTCCGTTTCTCTCTCTCTCCCTCCCTCTCCCCCTCTACCTTTCTATCTCCCTCCCACCCTCCCTCTTCCCCTTCCCCCTCCCTTTCTTTCTCCCTCTCTCTCTCTCCCTCCTACCTTCTCCCCCTCCCTTTCTCTCTGTCTCTCTATCCCTCTCTCCCTCTCCCCCTCTCCCTCTCTACCTCCCTCCCACCCTCCCTTTTCCCCTTTCCCCCCCCTCTCTCTCTCTCTCTCTCTCTCTCTCTCTCTCTCAAAAAAAAGAAAGAAAGAAAAATAACAACACCATGACTTCACTCTTGCTGGCCCCCTGCCCAGCAGGCCTTTGCTCACACCTCCAAACACTGTACATATTACTTCAAGAGGAAGGTGGATTCTCACCTCCATGGAGTCACGGGGGGTGTGCTGGGCCACACTCCTCCAAGCCCCCCAGAAACAGCATTACGTGATGCTACATATCTGTTAAATTGTCTCTCCTGGTTGATTGTTAACCATGTCTGTCATCACAGCATCTAAAATTTTCTGGTACACATCAAGTTTTCTTTATATTTTTTTTAATTTTATTTATTTTGAGAGAGAGAGAGAGAGAGAGACATAGTGTGAGTGAGGGAGGGGCAGAGAGAGGGAGACACAGAATCCGAAGCAGGCTCCAGGCTCTGAGCTGTCAGCACAGAGCCCGACGCGGGGCTCGAACTCATGGACCGCGAGATCATGACCTGAGCTGAGGTTGATGCTTAACCGACTGGGCCACCCAGGCATCCCTCTAATGTGTTCTTGAAAATATATCTGAAAAGTGCATTTCTGTAGTTCTGCCCTTGGACGCTTAACCGACGGAGCCACCCAGGTGCCCCACAAATCAAGTTTTCAAAATTCATGTTGGCTGTGTAATGGCTGGATATCATGTGGAAGCCTAAGCCCCCTTCTGCCTCTCTCTTTTTCTATTTCCGTCTCTCTTTGTCTCTCTCTCTCTCACACACACACACACAAAGTGGAGATAACGTGTAATTACACCAATTATTTTTTCAGTGCATTTCTTGTCACCTGATTCGATAAATAATTATCAGGAGTTTGTGACGTGCTGGGCGTTGAAGACACAGCAATGGAAAAGACCAAGATCTCTCACATAGTTTGTGTGTCAGCAGGGAGAGACGGAAAATAAAACTAAGTGCCGTGTTCTGTAGGTCAGATCGTGGCAGATGCTATGACGCAAGCATTGCAAGGAAAGGGCATGGGGTGTGAAGGGGGTTGGGTAGGAGACCCCCTTGAGAAAATGCTCGTTGAGCATAAACCCCAAAGGCAAGAGAAAGTGAGCCCATGGTGGTGGCAGCTGGTGCAAAGGCCCTGAGGCAGCATTGCTTGGCCTGACTGGGGTGGGGGGGGGGAGCGGCAATGGAGCTGGCATACAGTGAGTCAAGACAGTGATAAGGTAAGAGGTGATGGGGTAGGACATGTAGGGCCATGGAGTCCACTGGAAAGTTACTGGGTTTTCTCTAGATGAGATGCTAAGTTATTGGACTTCTTGAGCAGTGTGACCAGACCTTGTATTTTTAAAAAGTCACTTTGGCTTCCATGTTAGAATGTAGGTATAGGGAGTTGAGAGCAATGGTTTTATAACCTATCAGGAGGCCGTTGCAAGAACCCAGGCAAAGTCTTGGAGTCCCGGTGGTGGGGGTGGGGAGAAGCCAATGGATTCTGAGGACACAGTGTTTTTAACACAGAGCTGAAGGATGTTGTGCCAGAAACCCCGGGGCCAGGCAGAGAGGAGACAAGGTTAATTCCCAGGTATCTGTGGGAGGAGCAGTTGGGGGACAAAAGATCAGGGGTCTGGTCAGGTTTCAGGTGCCTATTAACCATCTGAGAAGTGGGATATAAATCCAGGTTTCAGGGGGGGGTGACAGACCCGGAGATAAGAAATGAGGAGTCGTTTGTGTGGATGGTGCTTAGAAGTGTGAGACTGGACGTTACCAAGGGAGCTCGTGTAAGCCGTGCTCGGGAACCACAGAGACGTGAACCTGGGGCCAGGAGCCCTAATGCGAGCCCACAGGGTTGGGGGTCCCATCACTGTTTTTCACAGATGTACCCCGACTCTTCATACCTTTCCTGACATACGGCAGCTGCCCAGTAGCATTTACTGAATGAGCAACGGTGTGTCAGATCTGTCCACCATGCTGTGGTCAATGTTACATCAAGGGCAAGAACTGAAATATCTTAATTCCTAGTCCAGGATCTTCTATGGCCCTCATTCCCCCTACCACCAGCACCAAATTCAATGCTCATTCTCGCGCTCACAATTGATGCGCTTGACGCTCCTTGTCTCATTCCTTTATTAAAATTGTAGTTTGGCCGAGTTGTTATTTTTCATAAATTTTTCTTAAATTTACACTGCCTTTGAGACTAAAATTGCCTGCATTTTTTTTTTCCATTTTAAGAGAAAATGAAGATGTGGAATAATTTTCTTGGTGCGCCCGATGTCAAAAGCGAGACTAAACTTTTTTAAATTTAATAAAAATGCTCTTTACCCATTTCATTGAATTAAAATGATAGTCAACCTTTTTAATCTAGTTATGATAGATTTTCTCTACATTGTAAGAGATTACATGCTATATTAGATGTTTAAAAACCTAGAGAACCTAAAGATCCATCATGATCTGTGTCAGATAAATTTTATAATGAAAAGGAATAATGAGCATGGGGGATGCATTGGTAATATAATGTGTGTTCTCCTAAATATAGGATAAATTAAATTTTAGGATTAGAGTCATTCCAGATGAGTCTTTTGATCAGCACTGACTCAGAGGGGCACTTTTCTCCTGTGCAGGTGAGTTGCTGTGTATCCTCAACATTGCTAACACATAAAAGCCCTAAGTTTTGGATTATGGCCCCCATTCTGGCTTTTCTGCACGGGAGCGAGAACCTCACCTCTCTGTCCCTCATCCTTCTGTCTCCCCGTGATCCTGGAATTTCCACTACTTTCTCCCTTTTTTGAGGTGGAGACAAAACTACAAAGATGGGCGTTTCTTCCTCAAAACAACGGTGCTATTCTTCTGACCCTTGCCTTGGTGAATGCAGACGCGTGCGTGAACGCTGCAGGTGCATCAGCCCGCCTCCTCTCTGGCGTAAGACGCCAGCACAGTGGGTTGTGCTGTGATGGGCCCAGTGAGCACCAGACCTGGGCGTCGGTGGGAAGGAGGAAGTGCCCTGTGGCCTGAGTGAAGCGGAAAAGGAGCCTATCAGCAGACAGTGCTGGAAACTCCCAAGAAGAGTTGTGCCTCTGCCTGGTATTTCCCCATTAGAGATGGATTCCTCGGCGATCCGAAAGATGACAAAATCTAAAGCAAACTTTTTCCAGGAAGAATGTCCCGTTGTAATGATGCATGCACATCCTGTCACATCATGATTTTTTTTTTCTCAAATGGAAAATATTTAAAGTAACAGTCTGGGAAAGAAACAAAAAACAAAAACGAAACAGTGGCACCCGTTTCCCTGACAGTGGGCAGAAAGGCGGGCTCATAAGGAGACAGGAAGTTGCTTATAGCAAAAGAAATGAGTACTAGAGACTTCATCTGTCGCACAAGTTTTATGGAAGATGGCTGTTTGGCTCCAAATTGAAAAGCACACGTGTCAAGTGTTCCCATGACACTAAGTGACAGAGCCCGGCAGGCTGTCTGGCACACCTCTCACATTCGGTGAATAACTGTCTGCCCGATTCATCACCTGCCTTGGAACGAACCAGGTGGGACTAAGGGAGTCCTCAGTCCAGCGAGGGACGTGTGGAGGGACCGTCCAGCAGCTGCCTTGAGAATTCCAGGTTTCTGACCACCCAGAGCCTGGCTTCCCGGAGCAAAGCCACCTGTTAGGGAGTCAGGAAATCTGGAAGGATCCGGAACGCCCACTGCTATTTTCCCTCCTCGGCATTTTGAGCACCTTCCATTTCTGCAGCACGGAACGTTGTCAAAAAGCATTGCTCACATGGGGCGCCTGGGTGGCGCAGTCGGTTGGGCGTCCGACTTCAGCCAGGTCACGATCTTGCGGTTGGTGAGTTCACGATCTCGCGAGATCTCGAGTGATCTCGCGTGAGTTCGAGCCCCCCGTCGGCTCTGGGCTGATGGCTCAGAGCCTGGAGCCTGTTTCCGATTCTGTGTCTCCCTCTCTCTCTGCCCCTCGCCCGTTCATGCTCTGTCTCTCTCTGTCCCAAAAATGAATAAACGTTGTAAAAAAAAATTAAAAAAAAAAAAAAAAAGCATTGCTCACTTCATTTTCACAACCCAGGACTCGGGTCTTCTGATCGCATGTGACGTCCCCATCATGGCTGGAAAGCTCAAGGAAGGTCTGCAAACCGCTGGTTTCCTCCTTGTGGTTATGACGTTCCTGGGCTTAACTAACTTCGAATGACTGGTGATGCTTTTTCTGGGCCATGTAATAAGCAGCTGTTTACATATAACGTGTTTGAACGTGAAAAACAGCAGCCTTGGAATACTGCATTTCCCAAGGACAAAGGCAAAGAGTTTTTGATTTAAAAATAGGTAATTAAAAATACATACAGACATAAATAAAATGGTAGTTTATTATTAGGCGAGGATCATCTAAGCCACATCAAGGAAAGTAAAAGATAAAAAGAAAAAATCTACGTACAAAGACTTGATTTCTCTTTCCTCGTTTGGCTGTCACTGCCAGCTCTGAGCAGATTATATGATATCGTATAAACGTCACTCTCTGTTTACTGACTTGGTAGCATAATCCTTTGTTTGTTTTTTGTTCTTATTTTTCCAAACAGCAGATCGCTGCTCGTGTTCATCATCATCATCATCAATGTCATCTTTTAAATGTTTACTTATTTTTGAGAGAGAGAGAGAGAGAGAGAGAGAGAGCGAGCGAGCCAGGGAGGGGCAGACCGAGAGGGAGAGAGGATCTGAAGTGAGTTCTGCACAGAGCCCGACGCGGGGCTGGAACCCACGAACCGTGAGATCGTGACCTGAGCTAAAGCCGGGACACTCAGCAGACTGAGCCGCGTCATCAATCCCGTGTGTGTTTCCTTTTCCCGGAGTTTCCTTCTTTCAGATCCGCCACCCCGTCAGGGTCAATTTTTAATTACTGGTTGTGATGGAACAACACCTGCCTGGGGGGGTGTTGAGGTCACTGGCCTCTTCCTGAAGGTTTCCACGCTTTACCACGGACATACGGGTCCCCACAGGGGCTCAGGTTCTGTAGTAAATTCACGCTGTGGGAGGGATCACATGAGTCAACAGACTGTTTTTATGGAGGAATCACACCATTTTAAGCCCAAATTGGTGTGCATCAGCAGCATGTGTGTCCTTTCACACAAACAAGAAGGAGAAGAGGTGTCCTCACCCTGTCGAATTGGGTTTTGTAAGTGAAGACGCTGAGGTTCACATGTAAACGATTTGTTACTGGCAGAGCTTGGGCCCGAACAGAAGTCTCGCGACGTGGGGTCCCTGCCTTTCCCTAGGATGCCCTTTCAAGGGTGTGGATGGGTTTTTAAGGCAACATTGCCAAAGGAGAAGCCCCCTTAGGCCCCTGCACGTCCCCTCCAATGAGGAGATTCATACAGAGGTGACCTTCACTGCCGGCGGACTCCCCATCTGTGAAATCGCCTACTCGCTAAAATGGGTCAGTGACCCCAATCTGTGCTCTGGGTGCCCTTGTGGACTCTTGCAGACATTCCCAGAGCCACACACATCCAGCGGCCGGAGGTGCGATTCTGTGCTGAGGTCAAACAAGCTCTCAGTCTGTAAACAAGGGCTTTCTTTTTTCACGATCTGTTTAGGGACATGTTTTCTGCATTTTTTGTTGCCGATTTTGTTGTTTAAAATGGCCCCTAATTGTCGTGCCGAAGTGCTTTCTTGTGTTCCTAAATGCAAGAAGGCCGTAATGTGCCTTATGGGGAAAATACACGTGTTAGACGAGCTTCGTTCGGGTTGAGTTAGTGCCATTGGCCGTGAGTTCAATGTTAATGAGGCAACAATAGATATTAAGTAAGGTTTCTTTAAGCAGAAACACCCATAAAGCGAAGTTATATATTGATTTTTCGGTGAAAAATGTTGTGACCAGAGGCTCAAGGAATCTGAGCCTTTTTTTTCCATAGAAAAAATAGCCCAGTATTTGCTAATTTATTGTTCACGGAGACTTAACAGAACATATCCATTACAAATAACAAGAACTGACAATAGCTGTCTTTGAGTGCTTTAAACGGTGCCCTTTGGTTTGGCTTAAATATTTAATTCTGTGTGTGTGTGTGTGTATGTGTGTGTTTGTAATAAAAAGATAACCGCTCATCCTTCCAAATTGCTAAGCGCTCTTTGATCACCACATTCTTTTTTTTTTTTTTTTTAATTTTTTTTCAACGTTTTTATTTATTTTTGGGACAGAGAGAGACAGAGCATGAACGGGGGAGGGGCAGAGAGAGAGGGAGACACAGAATCGGAAACAGGCTCCAGGCTCTGAGCCATCAGCCCAGAGCCCGATGCGGGGCTCGAACCCACGTACCGCGAGATCGTGACCTGGCTGAAGTCGGACGCTTAACCGACCGCGCCACCCAGGCGCCCCTGATCACCACATTCTAAAGCTCTTACTTTGCATCGGCATTTTCTTTGGAGAACCTTGATATATCAAGTATTCATTACTGTGGCTCCAAAAAGTACATTCTAATGGGACATACATAGCACACACACATCTCAGGGACGTAATATTGTAACAGAGCTAAGAACGCCCACAGGAGGTTGTCCTATCCCTGCCTTGAGGACCAGCGTGGTCATAGGGGCGATTTGGAGGATGTAGAGGCTGGTGATGGCCCCGGGGCCAAGGAAGGCACCAAGAAAGGCGGATTATTTCAGGAGGAACCTCGGTAACAGGTGCATCGTAAACACTAGGGTAGTCAATTAGGAGACAGTAGACTAAATATAGTAAGTCTCTATGATAACATAGAGAATATTTTTGGATGGCTGCGATGCAAGGTGAAGCCAAAGAGAAAAGACTGCTACAGGACTGCCATTTCAAAACTGTTTTATGTGTGGGATTGGAAAGCTTTACATAAAATAGTGTCTGATATCTTCTGAGCTCTTCGAAAAGCTGAAACACCTTTATATTAAAACTGCTATGGGAGCACCTGGGTGGCTCAGTCGCTTAAGCATCCAACTGTTGGTTTGGGCTCTGGTCAAGATCACATGGGGCTGAGATGGAGCCCCAAGAGCGTTCCAGACACGGAGCCTTCTTATGATTCTCTCTCTCCCTCTCTCTGTCCCTACCCTGCTCAAGCTCTCTCTGTCTCTCTCAAAATAAGTATATAAACGTGAAGAAGAAGAAGAAGAGGAAGAAGAAAACTGCTATGGACATGTAATAGTATTTTAAAAATCCAATAGTGAGAGCAAGAATGTGCCCTAGAATTAGATTGGTTTTGAACTGTGTTTTCCTGGAATAGCGCCTGCATAGCCTGCCTAATTGCTGTTGATTGATACGCCATATCCTGTGATCGCTGAGGCTTGTAGCTGTCTCGGCTGTGAGTGGTGTTTGTACGAAAGAAAACTTAAGGAAAGGAATTCTGTAGGTCCTGGGGGGCGGGGGTCCCCGCGGGGGCGCCACCGAGGGGTCGCCCCATGCAGGATGGCATGTGTGCAGGGAGGCGGGGACCCCGCTGTGTCCCCTGGGCTCCCTGCGCAGAGGCGGTGGCCGAGCCAGCACAGAGCATGCTGTAGACGCAGTGCTTTCACGGGGATGTAACGGACTGTAACGCACCCCTTTGAGCTCCCCAGTTGACCTTCAGGGTACCCTTCTGATTTGCACCATTTTACACTCGGGGGCAAGGCTGGCCTGCCCATGTGCGATTCCCGTGCCAGCATTTTTTTTGTCCTCTATTCCATAATTATTTTCTGTGGTCCAGACACAGCCCCTGCCATGTGCCTTCCTTCCCTGCACCAACGCTCTTTCTTCCTTTCTTCCTTTCTTTCTCTTTTTTGTTATTTATTTATTTATTTATTTTTGAGAGCATGCGCAAGCAGGGGAGGGGCAGGGAGAGAGGCACAGAGGACCTGAAGTGATCTCTGTGCAGAGAGCAGCGAGCCCAATGTGGGGCTCGAACTGGCGAACTGCGAGATCAAGACCTGAGCTGAAGTCGGAGGCTCCACCGACTGAGCCACCCGGGAGCCCCTGCACGAACACCTTTCATCCCGCGGTCGTCAACTCTTGCTCTCACCCGAGAGCTCTTTTCTCTCCACAGTGACTCTGCCTAATGTATTTTTGGTTGATTTGATAGTTTAATTCTCAGACCATAGTCCTTATTCCAAGTGTAATGCCAGCTCGCTCTGCTAGAACAAAACACCGGAGACCCCGGGGCTAAACCTCTGCAGGGCACGTCTCCCTGTTCTGGAGGCCGAGAAGTCCAAGATCAAGGTGCCGACCGAGTCAGTTCCCTGGCGATGACCCTCTTCCTAGCTTTCAGACAGCCTCCTCCTCTCCGTACCTGATATGGCAGAGAGAGGGAGAGGAAGCAAGCTGTCTGATGTGTCTCCTTATGAGGGCGCTAATCTCGGCGACCCTCATCTAACCCAGATTACTCCCCAAAGGCCCTGTCTACCAGTGCCATCGCGATGGGGGTTAGGGCTCCGACATAGGAATCTGGGGGAGAAGGAGGACACAATTCAGCCCATGGCACCAAGTAACTTGAAGGTACCAAATATTAACTGTAATATTCAAGGTGGAAATCAGTCATTTGGGACAGTAATAAATAGTGTAAAGTTTTACTTAGAATCTGTGCTATTTTTTTGAAATTGCATGTTGATAGTTTTTAAAGCAAACCACCAATTAGTGTTGGCTATTCGTAATAATTGCAACAGTATGCCATGCAATTATCACAAACTCTCCAGGTGTAATGAAGCATGCTTTTGCCAGATGGAAGTCACAATACAATGTACCTTGACTTGCCATTGCCCGGGTGGTTGGGTAATTTTTCTGTCTTGGTATATTCATGGGTATTTTTGTTTATGGGCTCAGAGTCAGTAGGGTCTATAGAAGTATAAGCGTAGAAACTTGGGAATTAATTTCAATGCTCCTTGGAATATCTCCCACTTAATGTCCCCACTCTACCATTGACACTGGGAATGTCACAAATAAAGAACAGGTAGGCAGCATTTTCATGGTGAAGCATTAGCTGTTCTCGTTCCCCGAGCTCGAGAACACAGGTTGAATGTCAGGTGTTGGAGAGAGGTGGGAGTCCCCTGTCCCCAGGCTTGTCCCATCACGATGAGAGTGACGTCCTCAGGAATGGCTTGCAGAACCAGTGGGTGTTTGCAGTGACATCTTTAGCTGCAAACGGAAACCTGATCCTGTGGTGTCATTAGAAAGATAAACCTGTGACAATAATTTCAAAATCAATTTTTAAGTGCTTAATGCAATGTTTGCAGTCCTTGGAGATAAAACTATTTCCCAGAGGACATAGGTTTATTCTATTACATTTCCTGTCTCTGTAACATGGCATCGAGCTGGGAAGTGCTACAACCTTAATGTGTTGACTTATATGACATTGAAATAAACGTGTCAGCCACATTGACCACAGGATTCTCTAAAGAAAAGTCTCATAATTAGGGAATAAGTGTTTAAGTTCCTGAATTTCACTTCATCATTTTTGAGACAAATTTTGAATAACTAGAAAAAATAAATTAACATGCTACAAAAGTCATAACCCTAGAACATGCCCTAACTCCTAGTCGATTGTGCGTTTAATGGGGGTGAAGATTTGTGCCACCATTAAAGACTCAAAGAGTACAAGGAAAGTGATCCCTACCTTGTACCCACTTGACTCAGCGGTTTGGGCCCTGCAAAAACCGGTTTGGTCCTGGGCAAAGACCATCGGCTTACGCACACTAACAAATGAGCTATGTTTGCAGCCAGACGTGGTATTACGGCTCAAGCAGCTAAGTGAGGCCTCACGTACACTGTGTGCAACCGTGAATTTGGCATTTGTGTTCTTATTCATTCCAAGAGGCCGAGGCATCAGAAACAGCTCCCAGTCGGCGCCTGGGTGGCTCAGCCGGTTAAGCATCCGTCTTCTCAGGTCATGATCTCACCGCTTGTGAGTTCGAGCCCCGCATCGGGCTCTGTGCTGATGGCTCAGAGTCTGGAGCCTGCTTCGGATTCTGTGTCTCCCTCTCTCTCTGACCCTCCCCAGCTCAAGCTCTGTCTCTGTCTCTCTCTCTCTCAAAAATAAATGAACATTTAAAAAAAATTAAAAGAAACCGCTCCTGGTACCTGGGATGGACAGCGGTGGTCATTTGTATTTTGTCTCAGGGCTGGCAGTTCTCCTGTGCTGACACCGGGCCTGCTGGTTCCCCCAGCCTTCCCCACACCCCACCCCACTGTCTATCAAGTGTTCCCCTAAGAGACATCTTGTACGTTTGATCGTACCTTGTCATCTGCTTTCCAGAACATCTGGACCAAAGTAATGAGCACCTCCCAAGATACAGAATATCTAACACTGCTAACTTATAGTTTTGCGTGTAAAAATATTAGTAGGTTTTGTTGGTTTGTTTTCTTTAAGAGAAATTTAATGACTTAGAGGTCAGTGGGGCCTAAGTCACTGTCCATCCTGACTGGACGTTGCAACCAGCTGGAGAGCTTTAAATGAGTCGCACGGCCTTGTGGCTCCCAGGAATACTGACATCTAGGCCTGGAGGGGCCTGGGCCTGTGGATTTGGCAAGTAAATTGCCTTCTCTTAATAGGTCTCAAAGAGAGGCCATTGGTTATGCTGCACAGTTGCTGTAATGATCCAAGAAGCTGGAATTGTCTTGCCAACATTTCCTTCTCAAAGAGGCCTTTTCTGACCCCCAGAACATTGCAATTTCCCCTCATGACACCCAGGCCCTGGCCCTACTGGGCTTCCCATTATGGCACCCATCAGCCTGAGGTATACATGGAATTAACTCACTCACTTTGCCGATTGTGCATTTCCTTGTACCACAATATAAGCCCATGGGAGAGGGATTTTCTGTCCTTTGCTCAGTGCTGTAATATGTAGCACCGAATTCAGCAAAATACAGCCCATGGGCCAAATATGGTCCAGCACCTACTTTTGTAAATAAGGTTTTATTGGAACGGAGTCACCTCTGTTTGCAGATGGCCCACGGCCGCTTTCACACTGCACTCAGCTTGTGACCGAGACTAGTGTGAGTTGCGAAATCGAAAATATTTTCTGTCCAGCCGTTTAGAGAATAAGCTTGCTGACCCTTGGTATAGAAAACTTCTGGCACATAGCATGCGCTCAATAAATACTCATTTGCTCCGCAGTGTATCTACTGCAAAATTAGCACTCAGACATGATCAACGTTCTATTTGGTTTCGTTACAAGTGAGTTTGGCCGCATCAGAAACAAACCCCAGAAGCTCATACTTCCGTTCGTTTGTGGACCGTGTGTGATCTTGTAGAGGAAAGAGAAATGATTGTAGGGCGGTGGGGGGGGGGGGTGGTTGTCTCTCTTGTTTCCCACTTAAGTTTTGTGCTTGTTTTTAGTCCTCAATTAATACCAATCCAGATAATTATCCCTACGTAGGAAATGGGGTTCTTTCATTGCTATGCGAAAGGTGATTTTCCCTGCCCAGGGGTCAGGTGTCTGGTGTCCACTAAGGTTGAGGATCTGGATGGTGTTTGGCTGGCCACACAGCAGGGGCTCTGTCTGGAAGCTGTGCTCATCATCACTACCTCGAAATTGATTTTTAAATTGCGCATTAGTGTTTTCATAAGGGAGCAGCTGCTTTTTTTGCCAAGAGCAAAATTGTGAAGTTGGAAAACTTTATCAACAGAATCTCTGCCTTTTCCTTCCTTCTTTGAACTTTCAGGCAGGGTTCTGACCCTTTTCTGAGATATAGACCTGCTGACCATCTGAAGTCTGTAGGCCATCCTCAGAATAAAGTTTTTAAATGCAAAAAGGTGAAGATAAGAAAAAAATAATCATAAAACCCAGAGGATTACAAAGGCAATGACTCATATTGAAACTGCCCATATCAAAACTTTGAAAAAAATAAATTTGATATAGTACCATGTTTTTTTTATTTTTATTTTTTTAATTTACACCCAAATTAGTCAGCATATAGTGCAACAATGAATTCAGGAGTAGATTCCTTAGTGCCCCTTACCCATTTAGCCCATCCCCCCTCCCACAACCCCTCCAGCAACCCTCAGTTTGTTCTCCATATTTATGAGTCTCTTCTGTTTTTAATCAAGATGTTGTGGGCGAGGGGTGCCTCGGTGGCTCAGTTGGTTAAGCATCCGACTTGAACTCAGGTCATGATCTCGCGATTTGTGAGTTCGAGCCCCACGTCGGGCTCTGTGCCGACAGCTCAGAGCCTGGAGCTGCTTCAGATTCTGTGTCTCCCTCTCTCTCTGCCCCTCCCCCACCTCCCTCCCTCCCTCCCTCTCTCTCTCAAAAATAAATAAACTTAAAAAAAAAAATAAAGGGGCGCCTGGGTGGCTCAGTCACTTAAGCGTCCGACTTCAGCTCGGGTCATGATCTCATGGTCTGTGAGTTCGAGCCCCACGTCCGGCTCTGTGCCGACAGCTCAGAGCCTGGAGCTGCTTCAGATTCTGTGTCTCCTTCTCTCTCTGCCCTCCCCTGTTCACGCTCTGTCTCTCTCTCAAGAACAAATAAACGTTAAAAAAAATTAAAATAAAAAAAAGATGTTGTGGGTTATCATTCCGAAGTTGTGCTGGGAGCGAACGCTGTTTGAAGACATTTGTGACTGCAATGTGATATGAAAAATCAGTGAGTGGTGAAGAAGTCAGAGGTGCTGCTAGTGGGGGCAGTGGTTGCTGACTGCGTTCACAACAGAAGGAGCAGCTGATTTTCAGTTAGTGCTTAGAGGCGATAAAGATGTAATGTTTCGCCCATATTCTTCCACGGACCCCTTTTTACACTTGAAGCATGAAGTTTCCTTGGGCCTTGTGCACCCTCCAGTGTGTCCCTTCTTTCGGAAAGTAGACCTCATCTTTGGTCACCTTAACCTTACAGTGAATTTAAGTCCATGCATCTTATCAAACAAAGAGGGGCACCCTTTTTTTTTTTAAGTTTATTTATTTATTTTGCAAGAGAGAGCATGTGCACAAGTGGTGGGGAGGGGTGGGGGGCAGGGAGAGAGGGAGAGAGAATCCCAAGCAGGTTCCACACCATCAGCATGGAGCCTAATGCAGGGATCGAACTCACGAACTGTGAGATCATGACCTCAGCTGAAACCAAGAGTCGGACACTTTGACTGAGCCACCCAGGTTCCCCCAAAGAGGGGTACTCTTTAAACTGTATCTCTCAATCACAATGGATATCTTGTTTACCTTTTAAAGAGATTTCCAACAATAGCCCCTGAAGTCTCAGTACCGCTGTGCTAGAAATTCTGCTTATTCTGGGTTTGCATTAGTGAATTTGGTCATAGCTAGTGCGCATTCTAAAAGCCGGTGATAGATGGAGAATTGCAAAACTTGCAATTAATCTGTTGGGCAGCAGCAAGCTACAGTTGGCCCTATGCAAAATAATTCGTGTAGCATTATGGAAATTTGTCTTTTGCATTGCTTCACTATCTTGCTTTTAGGTGCATTTATTACTGAGATGCTACTCTAATGGAGTACTGTATTAATATTGTTGATAAAATAATAATGATATTTTGCAGTCACCGTGCATCTTTGTTCCCTGACTTTGTTTGCACAGGAAAATTAGAGGAACGAATTGCCATTTAGTGCTTTTCCACCTCTGCGGTAAAAATCAGCAGGAGCACACGGGCTTAGAATTATCAACGAGTAGGCACCAACAGGTTATGAAACAATGCAAATCACGGTGCGCTGGAGGAAATGCACTGAAGTTGCTGCTGCTCTGTCGACTTGGGCAGAACTCCATAATGGAAGTGAGGGAAAACACACCGAGGGAAAGAGGTCTGTCCTATTTCCCTTCTCCTTACTGGGCCGCTTCTGGGAGAGCAGAATGACTAAAACATTTGCAAACCTCTGTTTCCCTTACCCAACTGCCTCTTCCCTTCCTTGCGGGCAGATACTCGCCTGTCCATCCTCCCAAGAAATGAGATTTTAGGCGCTTGGCCTCGTCCTGGTCCATGATATGAAGGGGATGTGCGTCTAGAGTATTCTAGTTGGTATCGGTCCTTAAAGCCAAGACGAAATGAACTCTAAATATAACAAATCGATGTAATGCAAAGTAGATATTCTTCTACGTCTAACATTTCGTGATTCTCACAGTCTTTCAAAATAAGAATAAAGAACAGAATGCGGGACAGCAATGCCTGTTCCGGGAGGGTGGCGGAGACACTGGGAACAGTACGTGCCAGGCTCTAGGCGGGCCATGAGGGGCGCAGACATGGAGGGGCTGTCTCCTGCCCTCAGCAAGTCTACAGTGCAGGGCGGCAGACGGGTAGGAATCCATTTATCGGAAAACTGTGTGATGAGTGCCTTGGGAGACATAAGTACAGGTGCTAAAGCCACCAAGAAGTCTGCACCAGGCTTCCTGGATCGTGTGGTACCTGCCGGGTGTTCAAATGAACTACAAGGCACCATCCGAATGAGGAGAGGCAGGGGGGTTTTCGACTGAGAGAGGACAGCAGCGAGGTGAGAGAGGTCGGGCACATTAAAGAAAGGACACGTAGTTCAATATGACCAATATGCTGGTAAACACCTCTCTCATCCCATTGGGCTCTGGGGAGCTGGGGCCAAGATGTTCTGTGAGTGATAAACTGTCTATTCTCTGGCCGGAGACCCCATATTTCCTCTCAGAATCAATTCCTACCCCCCCCCCACCTCTCTCATCTGTCTATCTATGAACCTAACAACAAGCCTTATGCTAAACGATGCTGATCGAGAATTATTGACCCAGAAGCTGGATCTACAGAAGTGCCCTGTTGCCACATGGGGGGCTGTATCAAACTATAACGCAGGTTAACTAGGAAAGTCTAAGATTCATGCCATCGAAGTGTCAGAGACAACACAGAGTCAGAAAACATATTATTTGAAGAGATAATGGAAGAGAACTCTATGATTGCTGAAATCCAGTCTTCAGACTGGCCCAAGAAACACCGATCGGGGCGAATAGGAAGGAATCTCCCCCGAGAAGCATCAGCCTGGGGTGCAGAGCAGTGGAGACTGTAAGTGCATCTCTGAGAGAGAAAAGGCACATCTTCCACAGAGGATGATTCTGGGCTGAGAGCTAGTCTGTCAACAGCGTATGCAGCAAATAGAGAAAATCTCCCGTCAACCAATAGTTTCTACATCAAAACTATTTGTTCCAGAATAAGGACAAAATAAAAACTCTTAGTAACCGAGAAGACAAACAAACAAACAAAACTGAAGGGATTTAACACTGACAGGCACTTACTGAAGGAATTCCCAGAGCAGTGCTACTCCAAGCAGAGGTGGGTCTAGGACCAGCCAAGGGGCTTGCTTTAGGGTGTCGGTCAAAAGACTGCATCTCTCATCGCGAGTCTTGCCGGGGCAACAAAACATGCTGGCTGCCATCACCAGAGTTCCTAATGATGCAGCTGATTTTTATTCTGGATCAAGCGCCTTCTCAGGCTGGGAGCAGTAACTCACGGTTTGCAGACCAGTGCTACTGTGCAGACCACACGTAAATGGCCGTGTTCCAAAGGATGTGCTACAGGAAAAAAACCAGTCCAAAGAAAGGTGTGACAAATACAAAAATAACTGAGGAATGAAAATGGCAGGCGAGTGTATAAATCTAGAAACAGCAATAAGTATATTTTGAAACAAACGAATGGCGGAAGTTAGGAACTCGGTCGATAGTGGGTGATCAGAGTTAAAGCATTATAATTGGCTTGATTTATAAAGATACTGGTTAAAATGCGTAGCGTTTCCAAGAGATCTAGAAAGAATAACGTCCAAACTGATGAAGAAATTGAATGAAGAGATACAAACAACAAAAACAGACCTCAAATCATTTCCAGTAGGAAAAACAGGAGAGAAAGCAGAGAGATGCAGAATAAGTAGGACAAATAAAAAGAAAAAACAACATGGAAGAAACGAATTCAAACATATCAGTGATCACAGTGTGGACCCAAACTCTCTAGTTAAAAAGACGTAAAACATAAGAACCCAGAAAACCTGAACCGAAGGATAAGAGAAGAGATGTCAAACACTAGTTTATTTTTATTTGGGAAAAGCTAATAAAATAATAATACATACAACCGGGAAGCTCTACTAACACCAGAAAAATACATACTCTAAGGGGGAAAGGGGCATTTTAAAGGTAAAGATATGAATTCCATATGGATGAATCTCTTCACTAAGAAGATACAGCAATTTACAACGTATATCCACCGAATCCTGTAACTGCAGAGTGCAGAAGACCTAACTGTGTAAAGATGCAAAATTTCAGAACAGCAGGAAGTTGATGACAGTCTGCCATTAGACCAAGCTGTCCTAGCAGCTGGTGATGGGCAACCCAAGGATGCCAGCTTCGGGTGCCTGTATGCTAGGCATGTATGTATGCCAAAGGCATGCAAGGTCTGCCCGGGGAAAGTAACCCAGAGAAGGGGACAGTAATCGTGACGAATACAGGAGCAGCCGCTCTTTCCTGTGAAGATGAGAAGAATGCAGACTTTGAGGTGTGGAAACAACAGCCTCATTATGTCTTCCTCATGTGTCATCTCTGGGAATGGTCATCATACGTATGCACAGTGGGCCCTGGGAAAGTAGCCGCCGTGCCTCCAAACTCCCTGGTCTGCACCACTGTGCTCATGACTGAATTTCTGGGATGCCGTTCCATCTTTAATTTCAGCTACTACTGGTAACGGTTATGGGTTAAGAAGTTTTCAGGTTATCAACAGATTGGCATGAATGAGTAAAAGTGGTGAGGGAGGCACACCCAGGGTATGCAGCTTCCAGCGGTCGGGATACAAGGCAAGAACAGAAGATAACCCAAGCACACGCAGCTCCTTGAAATCAGGGAGCCATCCATGGCCACTCGAGTGTCATCACATTTCATCAGTAATTTATTTATAGAGGTGGGTTTTTTTCTTCCCTTAGATTCTATCTTAAAGTAATCAACACTTTTGCCAATACTTGCCTGCTTAGATTAAAATTTATTAGCATCCTCTGCCAGAGAGTTGAGGAGTGAGCTCTATCCCATATGGGGCCACCAGCCGTGCCCCTTGGCCACTCACTGGCTGTGCTTACTCCTGACTTGATGACTCACCCTGGCAGACACCAATGCCTCAAGCCCTCACCCACTTTTTTTCTCCCTTTCCAAATGTGCAATTTCCAAAGCCAATGTCCAATTCCACCTCTTCCATACAGCCTCCAGGTCCAACAGCTTCTGCCTTTGCTGAATCGACATAGCAATCACAGTCCTCAACATGTACATGCACTGTTGTGTATTCCTCCTGGCTTCTTAAGCTTTAGTCCTGGGGCCACATTTTGGGGCAGGATTCATGTCTAATACTTCATTATGGCATCCACAGGGGAAAATGCTCATTGACTGACTCACTGTTGGGTTGATGGACACACCAAAAAGAGTTAGAGCATATCCCCTGGATTTTTTTTTAATGTTTATTTTTAGGGGGGGGGGAGGGGCAGAGAGGGAGGGAGACGCAGAATCCAAAGTGGGCTCCTGGCTCTGAGCCGTCAGCGCAGAGCCCAATGTGGGGGCTTGAACCCATGAACCATGAGATCATGACCTGAGCTGAAGTCAGATGCTTAACCAACTGAACCACCCAGGTGGCCCCATATCTCTTGGATAAGAATCCAAGCTTGGAAATTCAATTATTTTATGATGAAGGATCTGAATTTCAAAAAGGTGAATTTTGAAGTTTATTTTAAAATTATTCTGTAGCTATTTCTGAAACTCCAGTATACCTTTTGAGTTATGCAGTGTTTCAGTCTTCGTGAAAAGTCTATTTATTTTCACCAGGTAAGATCCACTACTATAGATTTCCCCATTCTCCGAGCTTCTTACTTAGTTTCATATTTCACCATCACAATCACCTTTGAGGTACCTTCTGTCAAGTGGTCCAAGCACGTTGACATGAACACAGATTTGGAAAGACTTGGGGAACTGCCCCTCCTCTCACAGAAGGGTCATTATATTAGCCTTTGCTCACAAGAAACACCTCGGGGTAACTGGATGAGAAATGCAGACATTTTGCCATAAAGCACCAAAATATAATATAGAACAAGACACAATGTGTCAATTAGATGAACAGAAGGAACAAACAATACAAAAAATGTCTGTTAGCTGCAGCCTAGTACACCTGCCCAGCTATCACGGCAGTGAAATGTAAATGAACCCATCAGGAGCTATTGACAAGTGGAGCAACAACATCCCAACTACCTTGAAATCTTGTTTAAAGTGAAGACTCCTAGAGGAAAAGAATCTAGGGCATAATTCAGCCTCTTTAAAAGCATCGGCGGCGGGGGGGGGAGCTCTAAACATGATAAAATCTTTCAATACCCACTTACCTTCTCTCACCTGCTTCTGGGTGCCGATGGCTGATGGAGCCCTGTCCTCCCAGAAGCCCGATCACTTGTTCGTCAGTTGTACATACCTCTTCCCGTGACCTCTGGGTTGGCTACACACAGCTGGGCCAGGAGCCAGCCCACCACAGAACCCGCTAAAATCCTCATTAACATCAGTCTGTCTGTCTGTCTGTCTGTCTCTACCTAGCTAGGTATCTATCTGATCATCTATCTGATCGTAGCACCCTGGCATGTGTATTTATGCACAGGGGCAACCTCGTTGTTACGCCACTTGTTTGGGGGCAGGAGAAAGACAAAAGAGCATTTGGTGGGTTCTGTCTTCTCCATTCTCAAATGTAGAAAGGGATAACTGGCTAATGAGACACAAGGGGGTTTGCCTGGCCACTGTGCCCCGTGGTCTCCTTTTGACTTGATTTGATGTTTCTTGATTGACGGAGGTGTCACTGGTGGGTGGGTAGCTGATGGAGTCCTTCTTATGTCTCTGCCAAATTGTACCATATAGATGACCATGGCGTCTCTCTGCTTAAGCTTCACGCACTTGTATGAAAGAGAGTGCTATAGCAGAAACTGAGAAAAGCCTGAGGCCAGATGCTCAAGTCACCAGGCTCTGGTCTTCACTATGAACCTCATCCAGTAAACAAATCACTTTTATCTTTCCTGATTCTCAATGTTCTCATCTGTGAAGTAGGCTAACAATCAGTGCCCTCTGTAACCGACAGGACCATCATGGCAAGTTAAATTCTCCATGAGACGACACCTTGCACCTGTGAAGTATGGCATATAGACATACCTGGGGCAAAGCCTTCAGAGGGACTATCACAGAGCCAGGCCGAGTGGGTTCTAGGACCGGAGCACACGCTTCCTGTGACTAACCCTCTCCTTTCCCTCTGTCTCTTGATATCTCCAACACATGCTCCGCACGCACATACGCAGTCCTATATCCCGTTACTCCTCAACGCCATGATCCCAGACTCTGTATTCCCCTCGCGTGACGTGTCCTTACTCTGTCATCTCCTGACCCCTGGTGTTTGCCCCCAGTCCCCTCTAGGGACCCCTCTCATGCCAGATGTTTCGCTGTGTGACCACTGCTCCGGGCACACTGAGTGCTAGCTACCCCTTGGGGGCAAGCTTCAGCATTGCCTCTCCCGTGGCTGAGGATCAATCACGATAATTATGGAGATACTGTTCATTTTAGTCGCCAGAAAGAATCCAGTTGCCTACTGACCACGCATGAGAGAAAAATTTAGCAGTCCCAAAGCTGTTTGTTACCAAATCTGATGTATTTGGTGATTAAAATGCAGTCTACATCATTGGCGTTTCTTTAGTAATGCAGGCATACCAAACAGAAAAATTATTACCACTGAGCTCATTTGATGGGGGAAAAAAAGGAAATGAGGTTTTTAATTTATTTTGATTCTAGATCATTTCTTAAGATTAAAAAGAGTAACATTTGCTTACTGTAGCTGCCCTTGTGATGAAAAAAAATGGATACTGTTCAAATACTAATAAAATAGATAAGTGTGTGTTAGGAAAACAGCTTTCAGTGGAAGAGTTAAATACCAATTTGGTGCAGCTATTATTACAGGGCTTTGCTCCTGCATTTTTGAGGGTCTCTTCATTTAAAGATAATCCAGAAATAATGAATTTAGAGCTTAGATACACTTTAAGAACATCCCCAGGACCACTCTACAAAGCTCTTTAATGCTAATTACACATAATTTATTTGTAAGTTTACTTACTGGAGGATTTGTAGTTCTGTATTTTGTTGGTTTTTAGTATAATGAGGATTTACTATACCAGTATGTGTCTCAGATTACTAAACACCTAACTTCTTTTTCTTTCTTTCCTTCTCCTCTTCCTCCCTCCTTTTCTGGTTGTGATCTGTTCATTTATTCAGTTAAATGTTATTGAACACAGCTGCATACCTGCCGTTACCTGTAGGCATGTAGGATAGTGATCTTCGAGATGTAAGGAGGATTGTAAAGCTATGTGAGGGGGTGGGGGTGGGGGGGAGGGGAAAGAGGAGGCGCCTGACCAGCCCCCAAGTATGAACAGAATCAGTCAGAGAAAATGAAAGCGGAAGGAAGGTGGCTCTGGGCACACCACCAGCCTCAAGAACAGCCAGGGTCTGGCCAGGGAAGAGAATCTTGTGGCCCAAGTGTAATCGCACAGAGTTGGCCTGGAGATTACAAGGAGACCCCTGCGGAGGGATGGAATCAGAGCCAGAAGACCTGATCAGTGGGTGGGATTTTATCCTGAGGACCACAGACTGGGGTTGATCAGACCGGTCTGCATTGTGGAGAATAATGGGGGAACGAATGCATGAGCCAGGAGACCCTAGGAGGAAGCTGAAATAGACAGGGCAAATGGCCATGGCTCCTGAGCCAGGATTTAGAGAGGGCAGGATGTCAAAATATCGATGAGAGAAATTCTCCGATGGCAGAATTGTCAGGACTTTGGGATTAGAAGCGGAAAGGGAAGGAGAAGAGGAAATCAATGGTGCCTGGGGGTATGGCAGGGATGTGGGGCCAGTCACTGAGTAAGAAGGGCGAGGAGGCTGAGGAGTGTACGTGTGGTGAGGGCAGCTGCCAGCAGGTAGAAAGCGCAGGCCTGAGCTGGGGGCCATGCTCAGGACCCTTCCCGTAGCTGGTTGCCAAGGGAGACAACAGAGGAGCGGCGGTCTCTCTTAGGTAATGGACTATGAGGACGAGCCTCATGGGAAGTGGCCAGAGACGAGACAAAGAGACCAAGCGTGTCTGGAGCCTTCGAATCTCTTCGAAGAGAAGAAGACATTTCAAGACAAGTGGGAGGTCGACAGAGTCAGAAAACTTCCAAGAGATCCAGGCATGGGAGGAGCCAGGATGATGCTGGCCGCTCACGGACACCTGCGTATCTGCCCTTCCTCCTGGGCTCGCCAAACTGCATTTCCCAGCCCATTGCATGTATTTGGAGCCATGTGACCAGCTGGCTGATGCGCCTCACCCCACATCATTGTCCCAGGAGTCACCTCCCCCCTCTGTGGTCCAATCTGCAGTGACCTTAGAGGGTGAGCATGGTGGCTTCACGAGATAGAAGGCGGGACGTGGTGGCTTCATGAGGTAGAAGGTGCCCGATCCCTGACTCTGCAGCAGATACCCCCCACTTTGGACTATGACATAAGAAAACCTTCATAGGACCTTCAAACTGAGGCCACTGAAATGTGAGGGTTTTCTACATGGAAGTAAGCACATTCTGACTCACGCAGTATCCACTGGCTTTAGCGACAAGCAGTCTGCCAGTGATATTTGGTGGTAGCAATTTCAGAGTAATAGTGAGAGCATAACTGGGTGCCAATAAATCAGAGAAACTCACTCAAGAAGCTCGACCGTGGAGGAAAGGCAGGATCGTGCCCCAGCTGTGTGGCAGGAATAATATTTCTTGAAATATTTCGCGTGCTTTCTCTTTTGCGTTTCCTTGTTTGTGACCTCCCCTGTGGGCCAGAGGAACCCATTTGCCTCATGGAGATTTAGGATTGTTGCAGCCAAACTGCAAAGAGAAAGAAAAATCTAGCGTTCGGCTTTTGACATCCAGGATAGGACTTGAGAGTGTCAACGCCGACTTGTTCTGTCCGTAGTGAGAAAATGATTTCGAAAGCCAGATTCTGTGGAGAGGGAAAGGATCATTCGAAATCACAAAGCTTGTTGTTTCTCACATCAAGGGCCTCGGTCTGACAACCTGACCGTTGAGATCACTAGAAACCAAAGCCAGTCTGAACCCCTGGGAACAACGCGGTCCCAGATAGGTGATGCCTAAAGAATTACCCAGTAACCTCTTCTAGGTGTAAATTGGGACTAACTTGCATGCATACTCACGTGTATGTGGCAATATTTTAAAATAAGTCACAACACAGAAATGTAAAACCACATACGGTTTGCCTGGGATGGGCTCACACACACAGCCATACCCGACCACGCAGACGGAAAACGGGCCGGGTCAGAGAGCCGGCTGCCTCTACTGGGAGATGGCAACGGCCACAGAAGGGGAGTGGTCTTGTCACGGATTGAAGATGATTTCTGCCAACACCAACTCAGTCTCTGCCTCGTCTCCCCTCTGTTGGGCGTCTCTTATGTTGACTGTCCTTAGTTGTTCAAACAACTTGTGCTTTACCGATCTAGGTTCTTGACCCAGCGGCACCCTCCCGGGACTCTGAGGTGGACCTTTGCCAAATCCACCGCTCTGCCTTGGAGATAAGCACGCGACATTGCTGTGTAGACCAGCCTCGTGTGAGGTCCCTACTGTGAGGATGTAGAACGTGATGCTCTTGGCACAGATCGCAGAGGGTCTGGAATTTTCTAATTCTTTATTTGGAGTTGAATATTGCCCTCTTCAGGCATTCTTAATGGTTCTCAAGTGGGAGTAGATGGAGGAGGGGCTTGCGGGCAGTGCGGGGACTCTGGGGGCGACACTCCGAGGGCGGGGATCTCCTTTGATGGTACGTTGGTCCTGCTGTCTGTCAGGGAGACCCTTGTCCATTGTTCTCCATGTTCTCTCTCTCTCTATGCTCTGGAGAGTTCTTTCTTTCCCTGCAGAGTTGGAGAAGCCGCTGATTGTTTTCTGTCTTCACCGTCAGAATCCCTACCTGTTCAGACTCTTACACTTCAGTCCAGTCACACTTGGACTTCAGACCCATTTGTTGTCGTCAGTTTCTGGAACCAGTAGCTGGACCCACCATGATGACCCCAACCTCATTTTCAAGATTTTCTAATTTCTCTGCTCCATCGCCCCTCTGTCCTCTTTCTCTCGGTTTAGCGCCTGCTACCCGGTGATGGTTGGGCTTGAGGAAGGAGGCCCCATCTTATTCTGGTCTTTGCTGGAAGGCCGGGGCTTGACCCTTAATGTCACTCAAAGACCTTCTCAATCCCACTTCTTATGGTTTGGCTTTAGAAGCAGTACAATCTTGGCAGGACTCAGTGGACTGGACTCTTGGCTATTCTTATTTTCTCTTGAACTAAACTTTGCTGGTGACACCTTGATAAATGTATCCAATGATAATCCTACACATCAGGACCCCAGTTCTTCCCGATCATTTCCCCTAAGGCCACTGATTCATTGGGTCCATGATCTGCCTCCCCAGCTGTTGCAGGCAACAGTTTAATAAGTGTTTGTGATAGCCCAAAGTCTCCATATCAGTGACTTTTCCTTCATGCAGACAGACCATCGTGAAGCTATTGTCTCATACGTTAGATGTTTATGTCCTTCCTTCCTTCCTTCTTCCTTCTCCCTTCCTTCTTTCCTTCCTCCCTTTTTTATTCTCCCTTCCTTCTTTTCTTCCTTCTTTTCTTCCTTCCTTATTTCCTTCCTTCCTTCCTTCCTTCCTTCCTTCCTTCCTTCCTTCTGTCCTTCTTTCCTTCTTTTCTTCCTTCCTTTCTTCATTTCTTTGTGCATAACCCTACTTCTGGTTCAAATTTATGCATTAGGGCAGGATAACTGCTGTAACCAACCAGCCTAAGACTGTGGCTTAGTACAGTAAAAGTGTATTTTTCATTCATGCAAATTCCAGTGCACATGTTCCTTCTTAAGTCTGCTCAAAATGGAGAGTCAGAAGTCCTGCCTCCTTCGCCCTGGTGATGCCCTGGATTGTAGGCTTCAAGGTCTAGCATTGGGTCCTAGGCAGTCAACTGTCCCATACGGAAAGAGAGAATACCACACAAGTCCTGTGTGTTTGTTCTTTTCAGTATCTCCCAGGTGAGTCTAGTATCTTTCAATGATAAATGTCTTCTAATAGAATAATAGGCTCAGTACTCTTTGATTGATATTCTTTTGAAATGCAGGTGGTTACTTGGAGAAGTAGCCTTTCAGTTAACTATCATTTTTAATCGTTAATGGGAAAGATAGGACCAAACGGAGGCTGGGAGCCTTGGGAGGGGTGCTGGGGAGGATGAAAAAGAATTTAAGTGGTTAAAAAAAAGAATAGACTTTGAAGTCAAGGTAAATGTGACCCACTTCATTTTTTTTTTTTTGCAGAGTAGTAATGACTGTGGAAGTATAGAGAAATACAAAAAGGGGTTGATATGAACAATACTGGATAAACAAATCCTTTGAGAATTTACTGTTAGCACTAAATTGCTTCTAACTTTAGTGTTAATGAAAAATTATAGGTGCATGTATGGAAATGTAGCATAACTACAGATATGCTTAATATACAGCATAAATGAATATGATAGCTATATATTTAATATAGGAAATTTACAATGTCAGCTCAACTCATTAAAAATCATTTTAGATTTTCTCCAATAACCACACTGAGAATAGTATATCTATTCAATAAAACACTGTGCTGTCATTAATATAACGGTCATGCAGACTGCTTCATAAGCATTTCCCAATGATACTGGCTGTAATTATAGAGTCCATACAATTTAATATCCTCCCTCTTTTTCCATTTTAGGTGAAAATCACATTTTCACCTGTGTGGGGGAGAAGTGCATCTAAATATAATGAGGAGATCCGAGGCTCCCTTAGCTGTGGGCTCATAATTAGCTTCTTGGAAATTTTTCGCAATGGAAATTGCAAACCCAATAGGTGAGAAGCAGGGTTCATTCCTTGGGGTCATTCACTTCTCGCACGATGTGGCTAGAACATTTTCCCCCTTTGTCGCTGCTGCTGTTATACAACTCGAGTGTGGTTTACACTTCCCAGTGATCATGCAATTGTGAAGCTCTCTCATCAGTACTGTCCGGGACATCTTGTGCGTGGCTGCTTTATTGGGTTCAAGTGCCTGAAGATTGGGAAGTTGAGTTCAGATATGACATGATCTAAAGGGCACATCTCAAACATCCACCTCGTTGACGGATCCCCTCTAAGGAATTGAGTGTTTTCTCCAAGTGGTATGTTTGAGTTTCCAATGCACATCAGAAGTATTATCAAAATAATATGTTAGATCATTTTGTAACCTTTATAAATGTTCCAGAAAGTATACACAGGTACATTTGTGCAGCCTAGAATCCATTGTGTAATTGCTTAGCAAACTAAAGTCTTTTGTGTTTTTTTTTTTTCAACGTTTATTTATTTTTGGGACAGAGAGAGACAGAGCATGAACGGGGGAGGGGCAGAGAGAGAAGGAGACACAGAATCGGAAACGGGCTCCAGGCTCTGAGCCATCAGCCCAGAGCCCGACGCGGGGCTCGAACTCACGGACCGCGAGATCGTGACCTGGCTGAAGTCGGACGCTTAACCGACTGCGCCACCCAGGCGCCCCAAGTCTTTTGTGTTTTAAGTGAATACTTTTTTTTTTACATAAACCCAGTATACTTTCTGAGAAATTCATTTTGTCTCATGACCCTAGCTGCATGATTTCCTTATATTGATCCAATCATTACAAGGAAAAATCACAGCTAACGGTTATATCAAAACACATCCTTCCTCCACCCATTCAGTGATATGATAACAAACACCATCTCATTTCATCTGTACAGTGAGGTAACGGCCGCACCCATGCACAAGTAAGAAAATGTTCATCTCCTTTTCGTATCTCAGAATGTAAATCTAACCAGTATGAAAACACAGAACACAATCCAACAGGACAAAAATCTCTTCTGTGGTTTGCCCTTTGATCCTCTTTCACAGCTAGAAAGTCTCATATGTAGAGCTACAGACATCATTTCGAAAGTTACTTTTCCTTCGTCTTTGAACTGAAAAAAAACAAAACATCTCCCCAGCTAAAAAAGTCTCTGTGGAACCCCATCATGGTCACTATTTTCTAGCCCTACTGAAGCTTCATGTATTTCTATATAGGGGATTCCAATAAATGCATGTATTGGGGGGGCACCTGGCAGGCTTAGTCAGTGAAGCGTGTGACTCTTCTCTACTCCGGGTAGTGAGTTCGAGCCCAATGTTGGGTGTAGAGATGACTTTTAAAAAAGTAAAATCTGGAAAAAATAATAAAAATAAAAGAAGCCTAGTGCTGACAGATGGCATCGGGACCTTTGTGAAATCCATCCATACATGCATACAGAAATGCACATATTAGGAAGGTGTGTGTATTTAGAAGATGCATGGATATAACTGTACCCACGTGGGGTTAACTGTAGTAATGGGGAGGTGAGGCATGAAAATACATCATCTCCCGCTGTGGGGGCAAAGGTGACTGATGGCACAAACGGTTCCACCCCGTGCTCTGAAGCCATGCCTCTCGCAGACCACTCCCAGCCAATTACTGGGCAACACAGGGGTAAATTGGGATTCTTCCAATCGGTGACTTTGGCTGGAGGAGTCCTTATCCGCCTAGCCAGTCTTTCCTCGGAGCTGCGCTGCATCGGAGACTTGGTGCTCAAACGCCCTCTTTCCCTGTCTTCTTACACAAGCGTCAGACCTGCTCTGCACCTCCCCCTGAGCCCTCCCCTGTAAAACGCTTGTATGTCTTACAGTATCTTGGTATCCGCTTCTCAGTTCCTCGAACTAACGCAGGAAGTGACAACCTCCTTTAAAACCATCACATAAATATGCAAGTGTGATGGCTGATGTTATATGTCAACTTGCCTGGGCTGTGATGTTGGTCAAACACCCATCTAGATGTTGCTGTGAAGGCATTTTTTTTAGATGTGATTAATATTTAAATCAGCAGATTTTGAATAAAGGCGATCACCTCCATGGGAGGGGGTGGCCCTCATCCAATCAGTAGATGGCTTTAAGAGCAAGAACTGAAGCTTTCTGAAGAAGGAATTCTCTTCTTCTCTGCCAGAATTTCCAGCCTGCTGCCCTGGGGAATTCAGACTCAAGAATACAACATCAACTCTTGCCTGAATTTCCAGCTTGCTCTATGGATTTGGGGTGTGCCAGCTCCCACGATTGTGTGAGGTCGGATCTCCAGGAGAGTCAAGAATAGGACCTAGAAAACTGAGCCATCCTGCCAAGAGGAAAAGGAAGGTGAGGTCTGGAAGTGAGCAAGATCTCACTGACCGGGCCAAAGACTCAGAAGCTCACACTGTGCTTAAGTGGTTGGAAAATATTGGAAAGCACAAGAGCCTTTGCTCGGTTCCCTGTTTGCGAACCTGAGAGGAGACAGGCAGGTGGGATTTGGGTGTAGGGCAGGAGACAAAGTAAAACAAAATATGACTTCGCATGATGTGGGGAGACCTTGAGGCTTCTGTTGACCTTCAAGAGGTGCTGGGTTGATGGCTGTGAACCCCCCACCTGGGATTGAATGGAAAACGCTATCACTTAGAGGAAGGGCCAGGTTGTCCGAGCAGCAGGAAAGACCACCATGTGCTGGTTAAGACAGGCAGGGACCATGTGTTACAGCAACTACAGCTTTAGCTGAGGGTATGAGCACAGCACTAAGTATGTCCTGGGGCTCCTGAGCCAATACTTACATTCTGAGACAACGCGAGGCTGGGGACACACCTTCTTCCCTTCTGCCATGAAGACACAGGCTCCTTGTGTGTCCATGGGGGGGCCAGGGGGAAACAGAAGCCACAGGAAGCTCAGGATTTGAAGAGAATTTAAAGATGTGGCTCTTCCCTGGGGGTGAGCAAGTTTAAGCGATCCAACAAAAGATGTTGAATCCCCTCAGAGCATCAAGAGCCGGAAATGGTTACCAAGCCTAGTCCAGAAGGGGTGAGGGGAGGACACCGTTGTTGGAGCCATGGAAGAGGGGCTGCCCAACAAGAGACGAGGTAGAGCCACATGGCTACTGTCAGAAGAACCATGTTGGCCAAACAAGGAAGACATGGAAGGAATATACTCAGCCATTTCATCCTCCTGGTTCGTATCTCCTGCCAGTCTCCTCCCATTGGCTAAACCCAACGAGAAACCAGAGTGCAAGGGCCCCAGGTTTGTAGAGTCTCCCTCCCTGGAGCACAGACCCAAGGGAAAGGGTGGACGCTGGATCTGGATGGGGAACTCAAGGAAATTACCCACACCCCCCATCCATTTAGATGCTATTTCTAGGAAGAACAGGGGGAAGGTGGAGGTGGGGGAGAGGTCTAAAAGACTCATCTAGAGAGATCGTGTTTTCCATCAGAGATTGCTTCAAGTATTAGATCCAACGGAGTATGGGAGTAGGCTGAAATCTCGTATCTTCCTCCCTACTCGCCTTGTGGTATTCATGGAGAAGGTTAATAATCAACACTCAACAGAATATTTATTGAGGATTTTGTTTGTGTACCAGCCACTTTCCAGGTGCTAGGATTACAGACTGGGATTAGCAAACAATCTGGCTGTTCCTTCTGGTAGAGGAGGCAGACAGCAAGCATTAAATATGTGATAGGAGGTCAGGCGCTGATAACAAGGGGTGAAAAGTGCCGTGAGGAATTTTATGAGGCATGGATTAGAGTCGGGGGGGGATTCCCATTTTTCAAAGGATTGTCACTGAAATCCCCACAGGAGTCAACGTAACGACTTAGTGCAGTAGAAGCTCATGTTTAATTTTTCCTTTTGTCCCCAGTTTGGGCAAATTCAAAACGAGTCACTTCCTTGGTAATTACTCCGGGCTAAGTCATATTTAAGAGGAGTGATTATTTGTTACATGTGTGCATAGTTTTGCTTACTTAGGCAATAGTAAACTGAGTTGAGAATACCGGCTCCAAAGTCGTTGAGTGTCTGATACTGTTTTTCTCTGTAAGAAGTCATGACGTTACGGGGCCGGAAAGGCCTCCGATTTGAGAATTAAGGAAACCTACCTTTTTTCTCTGAGTGAATCCTAACACTTGTGATACCTTCAATGTACAATGTCATATCCCACTTTTTTGGGGTGATGTCATCTCCCCCTTTGCATGGGATAAGAGCCAAAAGGAAATAAATGCATTTTTAATCATAATTGTCTTTTAAATATATTATTAATAGTAATTGCCTTTTGGTGATGGGATTAACATGTGCTTTTATTCTTTACTCTGTTTCTGTGCTTCCTGGGCTGTCTACGGTGAGCATCCGTGGATTTTACAAGGTCTTTACCGAAGACACCAAAGTGTGTGCGACCTCCTTGCAAAATCCCAGCCTCCGTGTATCTCCTGGGCTTTCTGCTGTTTCCATTTGCGCGTCTGCCCCGTGTTCTGAATCCTGTCTGCGAGGGAGAAGCTCCTGGCTCGAGACCGAGAGCTCAAACATGGCACAGTGGTAGAGGCACTTCTCAGCCTGGTGCAGAGGCGGCTCACCTGAAGGCCTGGGGCCCACTCTCAGCCTCCTGCCGGGCAGCCAGACGGGGGAGGGGGCCTCGTCCTCTCCCTCCGTCTCACACGCCCGCCGGCCCGCTGGCCGAGCAGACCTTACCCTCTGGCCCCCGGTCAGCGGCCTTCACCTCACTCCTTCACCTTCCGTCTCAGGGCTCTCTTCCCTTTTGGCATCACATCTTCCTCTGTGGCTCAGTGCTGTTCTCTGACACTGGGGCAGTGTCCCCCCCCCCCACCCCCAGAGCATCAACACGAAGGTATGTGACGAAGTGGCTGTCGGCTCCTGTCACACTTGTGACCCAGCCAGCTGGGAAACCCCTCTTGACCCATCACGCTCTCCCTCCGTGTGAGTGAGTCGGCCCAAGGGGCCGTATATGCAGGCGGCCTGCGAGCCAGGGGACAGGCTGGTGCCGTGTCAACGGTGACCGGGGGTAGCTGTGAAATAGTGTTCTCATCCGACATTTCCCAAAGATGTCTGGCCTCTCTTTAACTGGGCCACCGTGCCAGTGAGAGAACGGGGCACAACTTGGGACCAGAGAGCCCTGAAATGTCCACACCGGCCGTGGCTGCATCTTAGGAGAGCTAGGTGCCCACGAGGAACACCTCAGGCGTGGTCACAGGCCCAGGTGGGAGTCTCAGCTCCGTGTGACTGTCTTGGTGACAAGAGGCTTTGGGTGCTATGTCCAAACAGGCAGTGGTGGGGGTGGAGGGTACTGGTGTGGGGTGTGTGTGTGTGTGTGTGTGTGTGCAGGTGTGTCTGGTAGGGTGGGCTAATCCGTGTCCCTGGAGAGTCAGAGGCAATCTGTGCTGTGCACACACACAACAGTGAGAGTCAGGCAAAGGCTGTTGGAAGGCTGATGCCAGACGGACACCCAGGGAAAAGCCAGAAATGCAGGAAGGTCCTAAGTCCCGAAAACTATCCCCATCCCCCACCAGAAATCGGTTGTTTGTTCTCTCAGGTCAGAGATTTATTAATCCCCGAGGGCTTTGTCATCAGGAAGCCACAGATTGCCCTGTGTGTGGGGAAGGTGCTGATTTCCATGTTGCGCCAATATTAATGATTGATCTCGGTGCCAGCGATGACTGTGGAATCCAGATGGACCACGGCTCCTTCCCAGGGTGTGTGGGAGTGCTCATCACTGTGCAGCACGGGACAGGAGCCCGGCCTGGCTGTACAGGGGGAGCCGTGCGCTGACTCAGAGCTCCCCTGCCGGCATCCACGAGGACCCAGCCCCACCTGAGCCCCTGCTCACCAGCCTCTGTCTTTCCTGGCCCATCACGTTTGGAATTCTGACGTTGGTTGTAGCCCTTCTTCCATCGAAAGGCCAGTGGAGTATTCTAGAGAGTTGTTCTCATCACAACATCAGCTTAACTGACCCACCATCCCTTCAACCTTCGTCTGATAAAACGCCACCCAGGAGTTTCCGTGAGGCCAGCCTCCCACCTCCAGTCCCCGTGGACAAGGTCAGGTCTGACCCTCACTCGGCACCTGGGATCAGCCCTGTTGTTCAGAGTAATCAACACCTTCCCCTGACTATAGTGACTTGGTTCAAGGATGGTTATATTAGCTAATTGAAACCAGCGACAAGCCCAGAATACGCATGAATTTTTAACACTGGGGGAGAAATGTTCCCCTCCCTGCTGGGGCCAAGCTGAGGGTGGGGCCAGAGCCGAAGCATCCATTGGCGCAAAGGCTGGTGCCAGGGGACCGGCGAGGAGGTAGCCGGTGCTGGGAGGAGAGCTGGGAAGGCTGGAGGCTCTGCTCCATCACCAGGCTGTGGTGACCTCCTTTGAGGTCCCGCATCACTGTCACACCTGATGCTAGCCCAGGACTTCGAGTTCTCCGTGATCTGAGCCAAAGCTGACTTGAAAACTGGCTTGGGTCGAGCATTATATCGCTTGCCATTGTAACTCTTCAGTCATGACTGGTTGGAAATGGACAGCCGTGCAGAGAGGAGGACTGAGCATTTGGACTCTCATTACCCTCCCCCTGCTTTCTGTAGAGAGCAGGGTGGGGTGCAGGCAGCCCCTGGATTCTTTCTCCTCCGTTCCCCTGTCTCCTCTGTTCCACCCGGCTCCCACTGCCTTTGAAGCAGAGAAGGAAGACACTTCTCATGATTCTGGTTCCTGCTTCTGGTTCGTTCTTTCTTCCAGGAATGGCCAGGGCCTCTATGTGGATCCTCACATTTGAAAACGGTTAGCATACTATCATCGGGCTTGCCAGAGGCATACATTTTTTTTTCAACGTTTATTTATTTTTGGGACAGAGAGAGACAGAGCATGAACGGGGGAGGGGCAGAGAGAGAGGGAGACACAGAATCGGAAACAGGCTCCAGGCTCTGAGCCATCAGCCCAGAGCCCGACGCGGGGCTCGAACTCACGGACCGCGAGATCGTGACCTGGCTGAAGTCGGACGCTTAACCGACTGCGCCACCCAGGCTCCCCAGAGGCATACATTTTATATCGAGTGCGAATTCCCTTCCAAAGAAACCCCGTCCTGTCTCACGTGATGAAAAACGAGGATGTCAGCGAATCCTTGGGAGCCGGGAGCCTTGCGATAGGGTGCCGAGGGAGCGTTTTACATTTGCGTTTTACGTTTACTCTCTTTCTGTATACGCACCCCCCCCCGCCACACACACACACACATACACACACAGGCCGATGCCAGGTCTCTGTAAGCCATTCGGAGATTCATTGTCATCCCCGTTTCTCTCCAGACAGAGCTGAGGGAGCTGCTGGGACGGAGAGAGGGTATCTCGGTTCACCCCACAGCACAAGGGTCTCAGGGACAGTGGGCGTGGTGGCTGGAGGGAAGCCCGGCGAGACAGTGCGCCCGCTGTAGGATGGAAGAGGTGGGGTGTTCTGTTGGTTCACAGGCAGCTGATTCAGGGAACAGGTGTTTGCCCCTGGACAGAATCTTTGGTTTCTCTTTGCCCGAAGTGCCATCAATCATTCTTCCTCCCTTTGGATGAGCTGTGTCTACCCGGCCACAGTTTAAAATAAACTTCTTCCAAAGGAATGACATTTTAACTCCAGACATGGAGTGTTTGTGTAAGTACCTACGTGTGCGGAGGAAGGCTGCTCCTTTTATGCAGATTCACTCGTGGCTGCAGCATGTGAAGCTGCCTGTAAGCAGGTGTGCGTGCCTACACGCACGCACAGTGTCGCCACAGCATAAGCGTATGGGATACGCGAGGGTGCTTGCTGCGCCAACACGGCTTTTACGTGACCAAATGCCTCCTGCTAAGAACAACTGTGTTATTCTTTAAGTGCGTTAGGTCAGGTGCTCCGAAGCAGACCGGTGATAGAGTCGGGAATACCAGAGGGCGTCCGGGCAATAATACCATGAAAAATAAAGATGATGAAGCAGAACTGGACAAGAGGGGCGGGGGGCTCAGATCATAATAAACGTCTGAAAAGTCTCAGGCAACCCAGGTGGAGAGACTTGGTGCATGGATTGTGCACCTAAGAGAGGCCAGGAGCAGCCTGGCCCGGGCGTGTGTGGATGCGCCCTGACCAGCCTGGAGCTGGTTTCACTGCTGCCTTCACCCTGCGGGCTTTGGTAAGCCTACCATCTGCGGGCTGGAAGGCAGGCTCTCCTCGGAGGAGGTCTGATCCGTGCACCCCTCCGTTACTGCCACGTGGACCACAGCTCAACACTAGACAGCAGCAAAGGCAGGGAAGCTTGGAATTTGCACAGATTGACCGGATATGCTGGTTTGGGTTGTGATGCATGGTGAGGGCACATTTCCTCTCTTCTTCCCTCGTAGAGGCTTGTGAGGTGCCTCATAAAAGGACGAGCTCAAGAATTAGTTTTATTTCATTTACTTCATAACCAAGCCAGTGTAGTTACTTTTTAAAATCAGGCTCACTGGGGCGCCTGGGTGGGTCAGTCGGTTGAGTGTCCGACCTCGGCTCAGGTCATGATCTCACCGTTTGTGGGTTCGAGCCTCGCATCAGGCTCTGTGCTGACGGCTCGGAGCCTGGAGCCCGCTTCGGATTCTGTGTCTCCCTCTCTCTCTGCCCCTCCCCTGCTCACGCTTTGTCTCACTCTGTTTCTCAAAAATAAATAAGTGTAAAAAAATTTTTTTTAAATAAATAAAATCTGGCTTATTGAGTTAAAATAGATGTGAAATAAAATTCACCAATTTTAAGGGTACAGTTTGACGAGTCTTGATAAATGCATGTAGTCATGTATCCATCGACGCAATCATGATAAAGAACATTTCCATCGCCCCGAAAAGTCTTCTCATAACTCTTGGTAATCAGCCACAAGCCATTTCACTAGAGTTGTGCCTTTTCTGTTACTTCATATAAATGGAATCATGCAGTATATATACGCGTTTCTGGCTTCTGAATATAATGCTTTAGATATTTGCTCATGTTGTTGTGTGTATCAGTAATGGGTCTGATTTTACTGACAAAGAGTATTCTACTTGAGAAATATACCACAATTGTCTCTTTACTGGCTAATGGTTTTGGGGTTTGCATTCAGTTTGGGGCTAAGATGGATAAAACTGTTTTGAACATTGGAGTGTGAGTATTTTTGTGGACATGTTGTCATTTCTTTGGGGAAAATGCCTCAATTGGGATTTGCTGAGCTGTAGGTAGGTGCGTGTTTAACTTTGTGCAAAACCATCAAACGGCCTTTTGGTATTTGTACCATTGCACATCCCCACCAGAATTTCTCAGAAACAGAAACAGGTGTTTTACCCAAACTCGTTCCTTTTCTAAACTTGAGCCTGACTAGTAATTATACCATAGTATGCCATCGGTGTTAAAAAATGTCCTTCATGACCGAAGATATTGAACACCTTGTGTTTTTTGGTAATCATGTCATTTTTTTGGTAAAGTGTCTACTCAGAGTTATTTGCCTACTTAAAAAATCAAATTGTTCATTTTCTTGTTATCGAGCTGCACGTGTGTGTATGTTTGGTGGATGCGCGTCCTTTATCGGTTATAATTTTGCAAGCGTCTTCCACGTCTGCGGCTTCCCTCCTTATCTTTGTCACATCGGCTCTTGGAAAACCAAAGTGTGAAGTTTTGAGGAAGTCCGATTTGTCTTCTTTGGTAAGCCTACCATCTTTTTTGTGTGTTTTCTGAATTTCTTGTGATGCTGTCCTAAAATTACTTCAAAATATAAGTTAGAGATTTTCATTTATGCAGAATTTTAGAAAAGTAACGTAAATGGCTAGGTAGTTAGCTGTTTCTCTACGCTCAGTTAATCGAATCGGGGGGTATCTAGGAACAGATTTTACACACTATACCTCAGGACAAAGCCATTTAATTTGTACATTGTATTTAATAGAAAGTCATCAGATTTCCGATAGGGAGCTTTGAAAACTTGAACATGATATTACATATCATCTCCTGATAAGGTGTTTTCTTTTCTTTTTTTATTATTTATTTATTTATTCTGAGATAGAGAGAGCTGGGGGAGGGGGGCAGAGAGACAGGGAGACAGAGAATCCCAAACAGGCTCCGTGCTGTCAGCACAGACCACAACTCAGGGCTCGATCCCACAAACTGTGAGATCACGACCTGAACCGAAATCAAGAATAGGGCGCTTAACCGACTGAGCCACCCAGGTGCCCCCTAATAAGGTGTTTTAAATTGTTGTTATTATTTTAAATCTATGGGCTTCCTTTTTTGGTATTCACATTATTCTTTTAATATTTCCAACGTATAAAGGCATATCTTTTATCACAAGCGTTTTTTTAAAATCTCGAGGATATCTGACTTTCCCCTTTGGGAAAGTATCTCCCCAGATACTTAATTTAGGCGGCACAGTCACATTTTCTGAATCCATTTTTGTCCAGTACTCAGAATTGAATTGAATTTATTTCAGTATCCATTTTATTTATTTATTTATTTATTTATTTATTTATTTATTTATAATTTTTTTTCCAACGTTTATTGATTTTTGAGACAGAGAGAGACAGCATGAATGGGGGAGGGTCAGAGAGAGGGAGACACAGAATCTGAAACAGGCTCCAGGCTCCGAGCTGTCAGCACAGGGCCCGACGCAGGGCTCGAACTCACGGACCGCGAGATCATGACCTGAGCCGAAGTCGGACGCTTAACTGACTGAGCCACCCAGGCGCCCCTCATTATCCATTTTAAAACTGTGTCAAGAAATTGTGTGTTATCCAAAAACATCACTTCACATTATGTCTTAGTAAAATACTTCACTACCCTCTGTGGGTAACTAAAATTATCTACGACAACTTACGTGGCCTAATTTTAGAGGATCCCCAATCTCTTCTCCCCCACCTTAGTCTCATCCTGGCCAAGTACTTGTGATCTCGTTTTATGACACATTTCAATTACTAAACAAAGAAATTTCCAAATAGATATCCCACAGAACTACCGTTTGTTCAATAAAAATGTTATGCTATATTCAAGCTTCTGGTAAGTCAGCTGTAAGTTGAAACTCTGTTTCTAAGGCATTTCCTAGTATACTGGAAACACATTAGAAAAGAGATAATTGCACTTAGTCTCTAATAACTATCTTTGAAACTTTTCTGTGTAATTAACAACCATTCAAAAAGAAAGTGCAGATGTACAACTGAGAGATAAGAAAAGCAGTTTCTAAATGTGTGATGCGGAGTGCCTGGGTAGGTCAGTTAGGCATCCGACTTTAGCTCGGGTCGTGATCTCACGACTCGTGGGTTCAAGCCCCGCGTCGGGCTCTGTGCTGACAGCTCGGAGCCTGGAGCCTGCTTCCGGTTCTGTGTCTCCCTCTCTCTCTGCCCTTCGCCCGCTCACATTCTGTTTCTCTCTCTCTCTCTCAAAAATAAATAAACATTAACCAAATTTACATGTGCGATGCGTAATATAGCATATAAATCCCTGCGACTCAAAACCGTTGCTGACCACACTTCTCAGCATTAAACACCACCACCAATTTTGTTTGACATGTATTCATTCTCCTCAAGTATTCAGAGAATGCAATAAGCATCATTTTCTTAATTGTCAGATTTTTCATGAATATATTAGGCTATTACCGTTTTTTCCACAAGTCACAAAACAGAGTTGCCGTGATCTTTGCACATTTTCAGTAAGAGAGCCAAAATGAGAACAATTCTGGCTAATCCCCTCTGGGATCTGAATTAGTATTACAAGTTTGATGTTGGGAGTTAAAAATAGTATCATTCATGAGAAACAATGCCAAAATTATTATGCTGATACAGTGCATTAAGGTCTAATGAAAAAATACTTCAACGACCGTGAGCTAACACTAGTTAGAGGCGTGAGGAACATTCATGGGGGCCCTTTGGGGTGTGTAAGTCAACTACGAGTTCAGGAAGGAGCCGTGTGCAAATCTGGTTGCCATGCAAGCACCTTAGAGGCTGGGCCTCTCGCTCTACTCCCCCCGTCAGCCACAGCAGCGTGGACATGGGCAGGCTGCTGTCTGTGCCGTGATGCAGGGGGAGAGAATGACAGTCACCTGTTTGTCTCCATCTGGAGCGATCCCTCCCATTCCTGTGCTGTGCTATGCGGAAGATTTAATTCCAAGGAATTCTATTTGCGGTGGGGTTTGCTGTGTGCATCAAGTGCATGATGCCGTCGGGTGGAAAGCCCATCAAGGCACAGTGGGATGCCGGGTCAGCAAAACTGGGTGAATTATTCACGCTCGCGGCTGCTGGCAATGTGGGACCCCCTGTGCAAGACTGACGAGGTTCTGTTGAGAGTTGGGCTTGTTAGTGCCGCGATGCGGGACTCAGAGCCCAACCTGGGTGGTTAGCTGTAAAGAGAGGAGGGACAAAGGGAAGGCTGGTCTTGGACTGACAACTCCTTGCCAGTCAGGTGCCACTAAAGGCTTTTCGAGGGACACCAAAGGGATCACAACCCACATCGTCCTCTGGTTGTTTAGAAGAACCAACACCAAACTCTCTGTGCTGGCACTGGGGTTGCTTCTGTGGCTAGTCTCCAGGACGGTGGGGAGCTGGGGAAAGGAGGGACCTGCCTGGGAGGGGCTGGGGCAGCAAAAGTCATCAGAATGATGACTGTGACCAGGTCCAGGTCCTCAGAAGGGGACTGTGCCCTGGATGAGCTGGTGGGGATGCCCTTCTCAGATTTGGACAAACCAGGTGGTAGGGAAAGGGTACACTGTGTAGACATCCACTGGGAATTCCCAGCATTCCCTCCCCGGGGACAATCTGAGCTTCGTTGGGATGGTGGAAGGATCTACCTCTGCAGTGGCATCATTTAGTTCTTCTCTTTTAATTTTTTTTTAAGTTTATTCATTTTTGAGAGGCGGAGAGAGAGACAGAGTGTGAGTGGGGGAGAAGCAGAGAGAGAGGGAGACACAGAATCCGAAGCAGGCTCCAAGCTCTGAGCTGTCAGCACAGAGCCGGACATGGGGCTCGAACTCACAGACTGCGAGATCATGACCTGAGCCGAAGTCAGTGGCTTAACCGACTGAGCCACCCAGGCACCCCGGCATCAGTTAGTTCTTACTCTTACCCAATGGACCCACGCGTAGTTGAAGACAGTTGAGGTTTAATTTATATAAATAATTCTGGAAGCAGCTTCCATTCGTATTCTTGGTGTTCACCCACCTGTGTTTCCTCTTCTGTGACGCTGGCCTCTGCGTCCCCGAGACGTAGATACATACGTGTAGATAGATCATGTAGATATGTGTGGTCAGGCTTTGGATGCCGCATATTCTCCCAGGAGTTACTGCGGTATTTAGTTGTACCTGAGAGGCCATAAGGGTCCCGCCACCCACTGTTGCATTGTTGACACGCTGTATGGTTCCGAGAGGGTCTTCTGGCCGGATGCAGGATGAACCTTGGTGCCCAGACCCTGTGAGCCTGCATGTGGTGACAGCTTCATGTATTGTATCAAATTTCCCAAAATACCGTGGTCACGTAAAAACTTCTGGGTTGCTAGGTGCTGAGACGGACCGGCAACAAAGATGAGGTGTTTTCTGGTTTTTGTTTGTTTGGTTTTGTTTTTAGTATAGCTGGTATACTAGCCATGTGTTTGCAATTTTCTAGTGTTTTCTGTTTTCTCTCATTGTGTTTCTGGTTTTTCTTGTTCTTTATCCTTTGCAGTTCTTTCTGGGAGAGCACTTTATAAACTGCTGGGTCTTCTGGGTATGGCTTTCCACGGGTGGAGCAAAGCCCATTTTCACCAGGCAAAGTGGATGACAACAGAGTCTGCAAGTCTGGCAGCCACAGGTGCCCGGGAGGACCTTGATATTGTCTGTCCCCAGGGCTCCGTGCGACGAGGACATTCCACAGGGCGCCCTTCATGTCAGGACCGTGAGACATCGTCCTGCTTGTTAAACACCAGCAAAGATTTCTGATTATTCAAGAGTGCGGGAAGTCCAGCACTGAGAACTAAGCTGTGGGACTTCACACACCTGTCTGGCCCCGCTTTGCCCTCTCCGGGCTGCACGCACTGCCACCCTCTCTGGAGCCTGTGGAGCGGGTGTCCAGGAAGCTTCAGACTGGCTGGAGGGCTTTGGCCAGAGGAGACACGCCCTTGGCTCTCAGCGGGCTCGGCAGCCAGACGGGCCAGCATCGTGTATTCGGGTAAGACCTAATTTCTCTATTGTTGTTGTTGTTTTATGGCTGCAATGTTTTGGTCTTGTTTGAAAACTCATTGCCTACTTCAAGTTCAATAAGACATCTGTGGTTTCTGTTTGAAGTCTCATGTTTCACTTCCTGAGTTTGATCTATGTTCCATTTCAAGGTAATTCTTGTGAATGGCGTGAAGTAAATATCGAGGGTTATTTTCATTCCTATGCTTATCCATTTTTTTGCTGCAGAATCTGTTGAAAAGACAATCCTTGCCCCTGTGAGTTACTTTGGTATTTCTGACAAAAATTTGTTGATTATATGCATGTAAGACATTTTTGGGCTTTTTACTCTGTTCCATCCTATATATGGCTGCCCTTACGGAAATACCGCTCTGTCTGGTTGACTGTGGATATACAATGAGTCTTAAAATCGGCAAATGTAAGTCCTCCCACTCTCCTCGCTTGCGGAACTATTTAGACCATTCTAGTTCCTTTGCATTTTCATTTCCACTCTGTAATTCGTTTGACTATTTCCATTCAACAAAGTCCTAGAAGGTTTTGATTGGGATTATTCATATATCAATTTGGGGAGAATTAATATCTTAACAATATTGAGCCCTTCGTTTCATGAATGTGGTAAATCTAACTTATTTAGGTTGTCTGTGATTTCAGCAACATTTTGTAATTTCTACTGTACAGGAAATGCACATCTTTTGATGATTTTGTCAAAATAATTTTTGAGCGGTATTGTTTTTTAAATTTCAGTTTTCAGTTGTTCATTGGTAATACATAGAAGGGTCCATGTGTCCTACAGCTTTGCTGAGCTCACCTGTTATCAATAGTTGATAATTTGTGGATTCTGTAGGATTTTCTCAGTAGATTCTCGCTCTCTGTGTCTCTATCTCTTTCATAGACAGACATACACACACACACACACACACACACACACACACAGAGGACCTTCAGTAAAACCTGAATGAAAGTGTGGAGCGTGGACATCCTTGTCTGTTTCCAACCCTGGAAAGCATTCGGTCTTTCATATTAGGAATGCTGCCAGCTGCAACTTTTTGTGGGGAAACTGTCCTTACTTTCATAGATGTTACACCAGATGTTTTGAGAGAGCGGGCCTCGGACCAGAAGTATTATCAGCGTCTCAGAGCTTGTTATAAACCCCAATTCTTGAGGCCCTATCACACTGAAGCAGAAACTCTGGGGCTAGGACCCCGCATTCTCCATTTTAACAGGCCGTCCAGAAAATGTTAATATATTCTGAAGTTTGAAAATATTACTTCAAATTCTTTATTGCTCTCTCTTTTTTTCCTTCCTTCTCTCTTTTGCTCACAACTTGCAGAGTATTTGGTAGTTCTTTGGTCCCAGGATGGATCTATCTGTGTATTCAAAACTGAGTTCTGGTGTTTGTTTCCACGTCGTAATATTCCCAGAAAGCCTGATGGAAGTCTGACGTGAGAGTACCGCCCTCCTCTTCATGGCAGGAAGGGGCCCTGCCCGACATAGCTCCCCAAAAGGATGGTCTGCCAAGCGAGGTGAATAGTAAGGCAGCCAAACGGGGGGGGGGGGGGCAGACAGTATAATGTGTATTTTTGCCCCAGGTCCTTTCATTAACCTTTAAATAAAGCCACCTCTTTTCAAGGTGACTATTTGATCTCACACTGTCATGAAACATCAGCATAATGAATTTGCTGATTGTTTCATATTTTACGCACAAAACTTCACACTCTCAGAAAGACAGGGTGACTTGAGGAAAGTTGCAAAGGGGAACTTTTTTGGCCGCTTGAGGTGTGTGATGCCAGAGTCCCGTAAACAGCCCAGGTCGGGGCAGGTGAGAAACAGGGACACAGAACTGTGCACAGAGATGTAGCCTGACTGCTCTTTGTCTCAATATTTCTTTCTTGCTACGTTGAATTAGCCTGACTTTGCACTAAAGACAAGCAAATCCGATGAAAGGAAACTTATTCTGCTTTGACATATGAAAAACAAAAATACGACACGTTCCCACGCATCCAACCCTTCAAAAGAAAATACAGAAAGAAGATGCTAAAAGACAAATCATTTATCCAAGTTTATTCTCAGAGCTGGAGTTCAGAAACAGTGGAAGTTTCTGAACTCCAGCAATGCCTTTTGGAAGGGAAATAAATCGTTCTTAAAGGGGTGATGTTTTTATTCTCAGATTTCGGACTCTCATCCCGCGTGCTGGAACAATTTCGGCTTCTGTAAAACTGCGGCTCAGACACGTCTGCATACCTTCTAAAATTCATCAAATGTTGCCCCAACCCTCCTCCCTGGTCTCGTCTCCTCTTTATTCCTTAAACATCATCGCCCTGTAAAAAAGTACATGAAATTATTTTATCATGACTACCTGCCGTATGTCACAGCCTGGAAGCTACAACCCTCTAAAGAAAGATGCTCTCCTAGTGGAATGGTATTTGGGTTGTAGACTGTTTAGGACCACACAGGTGGTCACCTGCTTGGTCCACTCATAAGACTGGCCCTAGGAAAAATTCATCCCTGTGCATACATTGGGGCCAAACGAGAGCTAATGATATTCTCCAAACCAAAGTATTCAAAGGACAGACACAACAGAATAATTTCTAGAAGCTGGACAAGCATGGATGAACATAGGAGTTGCATGAATAAAATAATCATAATTCTTTTGACGTTTATTTTTGAGAGAGAGAGTCAGAACGCAAGCAGGTGAGGGGCACAGTGAGAGAGGGAGGCACAGAATCCGAAGCAGGCTCCAGGCTCCGAGCTGTCAGCACAGAGCCCGACGCGGGTCTCGAACCCATGAACCGTGAGATCATGACCTGAGCTGAAGTCGGACACTTAACCGGGTGAGCCACCCAGGCGCCCCTGAATAAAATAATATTAAAAGCTTTTATTTTATGTTACTCTAATACACAAGCCCATAAATTTATCCACCTCCAAAAAGGAAAGGAGTCTTGGTTATTGTGAGTTCTTTTGCCTCTGTTAAAAATAAGAAACTACATAAATATTTAAGCAGCTTCCTTAATGATGTTGCTAATGTTCTCAGGCATGGGCTTCTGTTGGCAGTATACTTTGTGTACCTGCCAGCAGTAAATCCCTTCCAAGTAATTGCGAGAGAATAGAGTTCTCTTTGTTGGTAGAAAGCCAACTTTGTCTGCACGTTGCAAGGGTTTGGCTAAAACGAATACGAAATACAGCGCAAGAGTAACGGGTTGTATCATTATCCACAATTTTCCGGAAACCAGGAACAGCCTGCGTTCTACCGCTTTTCAGCGATCCAGTTTCCAGGTTTGTGTAAAACCACACGGTTCCATTTGGATTGAGCAGATACGGCCCGGCTGCCCTAGGATATGCATAGTATAATCATCATCTAAATATAGAGGAGTCTTATCCTGGAGTCTCCTGACAGCAAGAATTTTAAGATTTATTTATTCGACACATATTTATCGAATACCTAACATGTGGGAGGAGCCAAAGGTGGAGCAGACAGCAGTGCAGTAGGAGTTCATATGATCAGAGGACAGGCACGTGGGGGAGAGAGACAACGCCAAAGTCAGGGTGACCGAACAAGATGGTTACAGACCGAACACGGTGGGCGAAGGTGGCAAGCCGGGGGTGAGGCGGGCAGTGGGCCAGGGGTATCAGGGAACAGCCCACCCCCAGGAAGGGGTGACACTCAAGCTGGACATAAAAGGCTAAGAAGGAGACATCCACGTAAAATTGGAGACGAAGAGGTTAGAATTACGTTCCCTCAATGCAAACAGGTCACTCAAAACATGGAGTGACCAGGAATTTTTATTTTTTTATTTTTTATGTGAGAATTAAGCCCTAGTGTTTTCGGTTCCTTCAGTGCTCTTTGTTAAAGCCAACAAACAATTATTTTTGTTTTTTAAACATGGTTTATTGTCAGCTTGGCTAACGTACAGTGTGTAAAGTGTGCTCTTGGTTTTGGGGGCAGATTCCTGTGATTTGTCGCTTACATACAACACCCAGTGCTCATCCCAACAGGTGCCCTCCTTAGTGCCCATCCCCTCACTCCCCAGCCCCCATCATGCCCATCACCCATTTGCCCCTCTCCCCCACGCCCCCATCCACCCTCAGTTTGTTCTCTGTATTTAAGAGCCTCTTATGGCTTGCCTCCCTCCCTCTCTGTTTGAGACTGTCTTCTCCCTTCCCTTCCTCCATGGTCTTCTGTTAAGTTTCTCAAGATCCATGTATGAGTAAAAATATGTGATATCTGTCTTTCTCTGACTGACTTATTTCACTCAGCATAATACCTTCCGGTTCCATCCACGTTGCTGCAAATGGCAGGATTTCATTCTCTCTCATGGCCAAGTAGTATTCCATTGTATATATAAACCACATCTTCTTTATCCGTTCATCGGTTGATGGACATTTAGGCTCTTTCCATAATTGGGCTGTTGTTGAAAATGCTGCTATTAAATATTGGGGTCCAAGTGCCCCTATGCATCAGCACTGTGACCAGGAATTTTTAAAGCACATAATTCTTACTCAGAAGAAATGGAAGCCTTAACACATCACGTCCCATAACCTGGCAGCGCTGTGGTTCGCAAAGTTGGAAATCCTGAGTGGCACAGACCACAGCCTTTCTGCCCTTCCCCCGGGTCCCCTGCTCCCAGCCTCCTGCTGCTGGTACTCGTGACCCCGTGCCCCTTAGCGCTGGCGAACCTTGTGCTCCACACTCGTCCACGTCACTGTGGCAGAAGGACCGAGTCTCTCCTTACCTCTTGTTCTCTGGCCTCAAATATTCTCACGTCTGTGTGTTTGCTGGTGAGGTTATGTCAGTGACAAATCTTCTCTTAGAGACAAGCTTCTCCGGATTCAAGTCCAGCAGAAGCACGTTTCCCTGTGATTCTCTTCCTCTGCCCTCCCCACTGCCCTGGCATCTCTTCTGCAGCTCTCACCCCGCTCAGATGGGCTCAAGGAAAAGCAATGGACAAGGCGCTGCTTGATGGAAAAGAATGAATCTGTAAGAGTGAAATTCCAGTGACAGGGCGTGTCCCAGCTGGCTGCTCCTTGGTGATGTTATCTCAGTAGGCTCCTACTTTAACACCTCAGAGAAGAGGCTACTTTTATGGTACATCTCTGGTAGTTTCTCCCGGGAAATCCCAGAGACCCAACTGAAACCCATTGAGACCCCAGAGACTGTTCCGGGGAAGAGAGATTGGAATCGACAAGTTCTCTCCTGAGCTGTGAGGTTCCTACTTATGGCCGCTAGAAAGACTCTCCCGTTGCCAGGAGACCAAGGGCATGGGTTGTGATGGCAAAATCAACACACCAGGAAACTCCCCAAACTGGAAAAATCTAGACGTCCCTCAATAATAAAATGAATAAATATACCACGGTCTATGCATATTCATACAGAAGGATAATATGAAACAGTAAAAATAAATACATTTGAGCAATGTGTATCGACATGAGTGATTCCTTTACATGCAAATTCTTTTTTAGAAAAAAAAAAAAAGCAAGTGGGTGCCCGGATGGCTCAGTCAGTAGAGCATGTGACCTTGATCTCAGGGTTGTGAGTTCCAGCCCATGTTGTACGTAGAGCCTACTTAAAAGAACATAGCACACTTAAAAAACAAGTAATATGAATTCATCATGTAGCATGAAATCATTTTAAAATCTCCAAAACAAACAAAGCAGATGTGTTTGCAGAACACACATGTATATTTAGTAAAACTGCAAAGAAAAACAAGGAAATAGTAAACACAAAATTTACAATGATGCTTCATTTTAAAGGAAAAAGAGAGCCCACAGGGACTCTAATGGCTGTTCATGAGTTTTGTTAATAATATCTTTTTCTTGGGTTCAGTGATTTGTGTGTGGGCTTTTTTTTAATCATTTATATCTCATATTCCTTTATACTTTATGAACTTTCAAAATGAATTCATAAACAATATGACTCTCAGCCTTATTAACAATTTGTTCCTTCCAATTAATGAAATATGCTACAGCCAGATCCGCAGTGGAATTTGGAGTCCACAGGGACAGTACTCTCCAGGATCCGATTCCAGGGAAAAATGGAAAATCCAGCGGTTTCCTCGGGAGAGTGATCCTTTCAGATCGGTGTCAGCAGAAGAGAACTGACGCCCCAGCTCAGACCATTCCCCGAGAGCCCTGCTGAATTTCTGCTGAGTTCGTAGATGAGCTACGATGTGCCTGCACACGTCACCTCAGGCCCTTTCTTCCCAGAGGAACCAGTCCTCCATGAAGATGTTGAGTGTCCCCTTGGTGGCAGGCTATGATGGGTCCACACGGGAAGCAGGGATGGTACAAAGTGGTGGTTAAGGGGTCAGTCTTGGTTGTCAGCTCAGCTCTTCTAGACCTTTCCTCTGTCATCCACATCCTTTTCCTCTCACCGTTCTGCAGACACCTCACCTTTCCAGCCAAAGACTTTGCTCAACCCACCGCCTTGGCTGAAAGTCTCTTCTCCCCTCTGGAGTCGGGCCACGTCTAACCCTCTGGCAAGGTCCCCTTCCAGCCGGTCAGCCAGTCAGTCAGTCAGTCAGCAATCAAACAGCCTGTTTGTAAATGCAGAACACTCAGAATTTGCTGCCTCGATGAGACTTGGATGAATTTAACATGCATTGATCTCATCACTGTGTATACAGTTAGCCTAACATTTAATACGTGTATATGCATTGTCTTATATATTCTAATGCGGTAGTCACCAAATATTTTTTACTCATGGCCCCATGTCAGTTTAATGGGGACAGTTGACCAACAAGTCCCAATCCAATTTTATGTGGGAAGAAATATAAAGATAATGGTAAGCCGCTGTACCTGAATACTCCCATGGATTATTTATCACTCACAGTATGGGGATGGTGGTTAATATTTGAGTTATAATATGGGTGCACTTAAGGTCTGTTTATTGTAAAATCCGAGGCACAGATATTGCTGACGGAGATATTCATGTCTACTCATTTTACATTAGGCAAACACTATTAAAAAATGGAACCGATAAATAGGTAAGCTGATAGGAATTTGTCACCCAAAAGCAAAAATAACAGCAATTGAACATCGTAATTAACTCAACATTGTTGTTGCGATGATTACAAAGTCCCCCCTGAAAACAGAGGAATGTAACTATCCAGAGGTCACAGGTGTACCTGCTTTCTAGAAGCTCTATGAACAGTGCTAGACGTTTCACGGCAACCACTCTTCTTCGTAGAAAACTAAATAAGGGTATTGGGAGGTTCTGCCATTGTGCTCACTTTCATTTATGAAGGTTAATTTTATTTTTTTCCATGAATGTACTTTTTTTTTATATAATTTATGGTCAAATTGGCTTCCATACAACACCCAGTGCTCATCCCAACAGGTGCCCTCCTCAACGCCCATCACCCACTTTCCCCTCTCCCCCACCCTCCCGTCAACCCTCAGTTATAATTCACTGTTTAGGTAACATGTAAAAGGTTGTAGTCATATGCAAAAATAAGTGCCCAGAATCGCATATGCTTTACTGGTAATTCTAGATGATATTTACATCGTTTTGAGAAACATCCAGGTCTATCATAGTAGCGAGGGATTGGTCTCGCCTCTATGTGATGTCTGCTTACGTGATGTTGGTTTTGTTGTGCTCCCAATTATCGAGTTGAGTCTCAACACCTGAGGCTGATTATAACAAGGACCAAGGCTGGCTTGCAGCCGCACAATTTAGGAGTTAGGTGACCTTGAACAAGCCACTTAAACTTTTTGGGCCTCAGTTTACTGGCCTATAAAGGCGGACCGGTATCTCACAGAACAGTTGTAAGAATTTTCGGCACTCAGGGTGTAGAATCAGGCTCTGGTGTGAAGAACTATGCAAACACAGGGGCTCCTGGGTGGCCCAGTCGGTTAAGCGTTCCACTTCGGCTCAGGTCATGATCTCACGGTTCGTGAGTTCGAGCCCCACATCGGGCTCTGTGCCGACAGCTCAGAGCCTGGAGCCTGCTTTGGATTCTGTGTCTCCCTCTCTCTCTGACCCTCCCCTGCTCATGCTGTCTCTCAAACATAAATAAACGTTAAAAAAAATTAAAAAAAAAAGAACTATGGAAACACAGCCTCTGACCTCATGAATGAGAAGATTAGTGAGAAAGACAATAGGACGTGAAGTGCGGAGATCTGGCTCAGGTGGCCCTTTTGCTCTGCCCCCATCACAAAGGCTGACGTGGGTCTGACTCGAGGTGACATCTCCTTTCTCGTGATCTGTTCTTCCTTCTTGAAGGTGTTTTCCTGCCCCCAAAGCAACTCTGGACCCCCCCCAGAATCGAGCAGTAGCCTTGGTTTCACAATCTCTGACCAAGTTGTGCACTGAAAGTCTCGGGAGTATTACTTACTGCAGAGGTTACATTTTATTTTATATTTGTTTATTTTTTGGTTTTGCCTATGTTCTTTTATTTTTTACTAAGTTTTATACTTTAATTCCAGTATCGTTAACACACTGTCGTATTAGTTTCAGGTGTTCAATATAGTGATTCAACATTTCTTTTTTTTTTAAATGTTTATTTATTCTTGAGACAGAGACAGAGCGTGGTGAGCAGGGGAGGGGCAGAGAGAGAGGGAGACACAGAATCTGAAACAGGCTCCAGGCTCTGAGCTGTCAGCACAGAGCTCAACATGGGGCTTGAACCCACGGACTGTGAGATCATGACCTGAGCCAAAGTCGGACGTTTAACCGACTGGGCCACCCAGGTGCCCCAGTGATTCAACATTTCTATACTCGGTGCTCATCATGAGACGTGTACTCTTTAATCCCCATCACCTGTTAGCCCCCCACCCCCACCCCCCTCCCCTCTGGTGACCACCAGTTTGTTTTCTGTAGTTAAGAGTCCGTTTCTTGCTTTGTCTCTTTTTTTTCTTTGCCTCTTTGTTTTGTTTCTTAAGTTCATCATTTCATAAAATCACATGGTGTTTGTCTTTCTCTGATTGACTTATTTTGCTTAGCATTATGCTCTCTAGCTCCACCCACATCCTTGCAAATGGCAAGATCTCATGGCTGAGTAATATTCCATTGTATACGCACCACATCTTCCTTAGCCGCTCATCAGTCGGTGGACACTTGGGCTGCTTCCAGAGTTTGGCTGTTGTAAATGATGCTGCTACAAACATAGGGGTGAATGCACCCTTTGGGTTTGGTAACCACCCAGTAGTGCGATTGCTGGCTCATAAGGTAGTTCTATTTTTCACGTTTTGAGGAACCTCCCTACTCTCCTCCACGTGGCTGTACCAGTTTGCATTCCCACCAACAGTGCAAGAGGGTTCCCGTTTCTCCGCATCCTCGCCCACACTCATTGTTTCTTGTGTTTGGGATTTTAGCCGTTCTGAAAGGCGTGAGGTGGTCTCTCATTATGGTTTAGATTTGCATTTCACAGTGGCTACGTTTTAAAAGCCTGCTCCTAGAAACAGTGACATTTTAATCCAAGGGAAGGTATCTCCATCACAAGGTTCTCAGCTTGGGGCCAAAGCCTCTAGATTTGGATAGAGGGCCCTGTGCACATGGGTGTTTAGGTGAGTGCGTGCGCACAAGAATTTTAGAGGGAGACAGTACAATTTTCACCAGATTCCCAAGAGGATCCTTCATCCTGAAAGGCTTAAAAACCAAGTCTAAATGAGAACGTTGTAGACAATGCAGCAGGACCAAAGGGGGCGGCACTTGCACAAGGGGCAGACCTTGTCCCCAGTTGTTAGTTGTATCCTGGCCCTACCGTGGGAACAGTGGGGCTGCCCTGGAAAGAAGTCAGGCCCCAAAAAGCTCTTGTTCCAGTTACCTGTCATCCTGCAAAAATAAGCATTGCCCCGTGCACGATTCTCTATGAGGGAAGCTCCCAGAAGTCTCAGGGCAGTGGTAAAAGGGCGTATGAACCATCCCCCGTCCTCCAAGGAGCACAAACTTTCATTTCCATGAAATGGGTCATCCTTCTGCGAGGCATCCTTATGGACTTGACCCTTGTTCCTGGGTCCTGTGGGAGGCCAGCTTTCCTATTCCAGCTATGCCTCAGATCCCGAGTAGAACGTCCCTGGGATCTCCTGCCTGGCAAGACAGCCTAGCAGAGACGAAATCCTCCGTTGTTGAGTAGAGGAAAGACTGAAAGCTAAGTGGGAAAGCGGGAAAGGACAAAAACTATATTCTAATGTTGGGGGCAATTTAGGATCAATCCCTCTTAATATGGAAACCGCATGCAGGATCTGGGAATATATGCTGGCCATTGTAAATACCTTCCGTGCAGCTGGGAACCACTCCTGGGGACTAATGTAGAAAGTTTACAATCGCTCACGAAAACGCAGTGTTACCTCCAAAGGTTTCCAGGCTGAGATTTGCACTAGAGTCTGATGGATACGTGATTGGTACATGGCCTGTGGCTCCAGACAGGGACACAGACTTGTTGGATGTCAATCCAGAGCCTGTGCAGAGTTCCCAGTTGGGGAAACTATGTTTCTCCGTGCCTCAGTTTTCCCGCTAGGTTGTTACGAGAATTACATTGTTAGGAGAATTAGGAGTTAATATATAGAAAGCACTTACAACCATACCTGATGTAGCAAGTGCTTGATAAAACAGTCTCTTACGTATCACGGCTGCTGTTTTAATGGACACATTTTTCTTAAGTTAATAACTGTATTTGTGTAGGAATCATTCACGCAAATCTGAGAACGTTGTGTCCCAAGACAGCCATTCAGGCCACCCACATGCTCCTTGACCTTGGTAAGTTAGTTAACATGTTGGCAACTGCAATGTGTAAATAATAATATAAAAATACACCCTGGCAAGGGGGGGCGCCTGGGTGTCTCAGTCAGTTAACCATTCAGCTTCAGCTCAGGTCATGATCTTGAGGTTCATGGGTTAGAGTCCTGTGTTGGGCTCCATTCAGGGATCCGTCGGAACGCTGCCCGGGGCAGAGAGTGTCTTGCTCACGCACGAAGGTCAGAGCATCGGTTCATCCTCCTCTGTGACCTTCAGAGAGATGATATCAGCCAGTCACATTCCTCCGGACTCACCGGGATGTGTTACGTGTTGGTCCTGACATAGATTTGCCGACCAAGCACAAGCCCCGGTCTGTGAAGTTGGAAATATGCTTGACACGTGGTCACCTGATGAGTGGTTATTCTGACTTTTCTACACCCATCCTTTTCGAGTCTGCTTAACGTTGCTCAGTCACCTGCCATTCTATGATCTCTTGGTGTTTCTTTGAGTTTAATGTGGGGTCAGAAAGTGCCGAGGACCACGATCTCACCATCGCGTCCCCTTTACTGCTGTACCCACCATGGGACCAGTTCCTGATTGCTGCTGGGCTGTGTCTGTCTGCTCGTCTTCTCGAAGCCTGATACTAAGTCACTGGAGAACCCTTACACTCTGTTTCAGTTCTCTTAGTGTGCCTTTCCAATGTGCAAAAGCTCTTGGGAACCAAACAGTCAGTAGGTGACCATGGGCTAGTTGATAGATGAACTGGAGGACAGACCAGCCTGGGGGAGGAGTGAACACAGGGATTCTCAGAGGTGGCCTCCTTCTGCACTTTGTCCCCTTCTTCATGCTCTGGTCACCTGCTGTAGTATCTGTGCAACGATCCCGAACGGTCCCGGGGCCTCTGTGGTGTGATAGACAGAGGCCCCTCCAGCTACAAATGCCATACAATAGAAAGGGGATCGAGTGGGGACAGAGGAAGCGTTTCCAAAGCATCGCCAGGAGATAAATGCTTGATGCTGTCTCCTTCTAAAATCCATTTAGTAAGTAACGTGCAAGGGAATAATGTGACTATAGCAATTTCATTCTGCATTTTTAATGTTTGGCCAGCAAGTAGCAAGAGGGCGAGAGCAAACCTTTTTTTCTTTTGTTTGTCTTCCCTACAAGTCGGTGACAGAAGGTGGAACATCTCAATGTCTGGCTCCAGCCAAGCCCCTGTTGTGATGGCAGGGAGCCTCGTCTCTGAGGGTAGTTCAGAACTCTAAGACGCTCGAATGCTCAGACTTGGGATGAAGCGGGTAGAGCCTGGACCCCTGCTGGTATGTTTAAGGCTGTTCATGAGTACCTTTATTGACAAGTAGAAAAGAATGACCTGTGATTCCCGTTTTATAATCGAGGAAGGTCAAACTATCTGTGATGGCAGAAAGCTGTTCCGTGACTGCCTCTGGGTGCAGAGGGGCAAACCGGGGAGCTGGGAGTTTTAAGGGGATGGATGTATTCATTGTTTTGATTGTGACAGTGGTGGTTTTCTTTGCCAAAATGATCTAATTATACACCTTAAATACTGCATTTCATTATGTCCACGATCTCTCGAGAAAGCTGTTAAAAACATATGTCCTCAAATACCACTTGTAGGAAAGTGCCCAGAGTATTTTCAGTCGAAAGAGCACCAAAAAGGAAGCAACTCAGATGCCCATTAACAGGAAAATAGGATTCTTTAAAAAGCTGCATCTTTATGCCATAAAATAAATCATGGCAAATAAAAGGAGCACAACTACTGATGTTGGCAGCACTGGGGAGACTCTCCAAAACATGCTGCTGAACCAAGGAAGCCAGACACAAAACTGCAGGGTTCTGTTTATACTGAACCGTAAGGACCAGCAAAAGTCCATTTATGATGATGGAAATCAGAGAGTGGTCCCTTCTACGAGCTGAGGGAGAGTGACCAGAACAGGGGATGAAGAACCCCCCTGGGGTGGTGGAAATGTTTTCCGTGCTGTCTTGATGAAGATCACATGGCTATTGCAGAGCACATGGAGCTCTTGGATTTAATTAGCATCTATTGTACGTTCATTGTGCTGCAATGAAAACAATAAGAAATGACTACTCTTAGAAATGACAGATATATATATATATATACACACATATATACATGTATATGTACATACATCTCTCTATATATACATATATACATATATAGACATATATACACGTATGTACATACACGTGTGTATATACATATATACACGTGTGTATATATACGTGTATATATAGAGATTATGTATATATACATGTATATATATGTATATATACATACATGGATATGTGTGTGTGTATATATATATCTCCCTCTCTATATATATACACACACACACATGTATACATACATCTCTATATATATACATATATACACACATATATCCACGTATGTATATACATGCGTGTATATATATACATGTATATATACACGTGTGTATATATATGTATATATAGAGATGTATGTATATACACATGTATATATATGTGTATATACATGCATGGATATGTGTGTGTATCTCTCTCTCTCTCTCTCTCTCTCTATATATATATATATATATACACACACACATATATACATGCATCTATATATATACATATATATACACACATATATACACGTATGTATATACATATGTGTATATATACGTATATATAGAGATGTATGTATATACTTGTGTATATACATACATGGATATATGTGTGTGTGTATATATATATATATACACACACACATATAGAGAGAGAGATATACACACATACATAGAGACAGAGAGAGAACCCTTTCATAACAGTGGGGTGGAGAATCCTTTTCTTTTTTAATGTTTGTTTATTTGTGAGAGAGAGAAGGGGGGGAGGGGCAGAGAGGCAGGGGGACACAGGATCCGAAGCGGGCTCCAGGCTCTGAGCTGACAGCAGCGAGCCCAATGCGGGGCTCAAACTCACAAACCGTGAGACTATGACCTCAGCCGAAGCCAGACACTCAAATGACTGAGCCACCCAGGCCCCCCATTGGGGTGGAGAATCCCTTGACTGCCATGTTCAAACGTGCTCCAGATAGCACTGAAATATCATTAACAGACAGCAAAGGCAAATGTGTTTGTCCCCGTCTATCGGGTACAATTAAAGCCAGAGAGAATGTATTTGTGTAGCTGCACCAGCACGACCCACCTGCGCTCCCTGGGCTCAGTCGCTACAGCACAGACAGCCTCTGCCCCCATCTCTCTGGGCAAACCTGGTCCTCCTCAACGGTTGTGAAAATGCCCAAGACAAAATCTGCCAGCCTCTGGTTGTCCACGGCATGGGCATGGCACGTGGGTGTCGTGGCGGCGGTGCCTTCTCTCTGCTCATTTCATTTCCTGCCATCCACGGAGGCTTCCCACCCAAGTTCAGACAGTGCACAGGAGTGAGACCCCAAATACGCAGTCGAGGTCGGCCACCCACATGCTCCTTGACCTTGGTAGGTTAGTTGACATGTTGGCAACTGCAATGTGTAAATAATAATATAAAAATACACCCTGGCAGGGGCGGGGGGGGGGCGCCTGGGTGTCTCAGTCAGTTAACCATTCAACTTCGGCTCAGGTCATGATCTTGAGGTTCATGGGTTAGAGTCCTGTGTTGGGCTCCATGCTAACAGCTCAGAGCCTGGAACCTGCTTCAGATTCTGTCTTCTGTGTCTCCCTCTCTCTCTACCCCTTCCCCCTCATGCTCGCTCTCTCTCTCTCTCTCTCTCAAAGATAAACATTTTAAAAACTTTTTTTAAAAATACACCTAGGGTTTGAATTGTCATGATAATTACTAAAATACCGGATTTACAGCATCTAGCGTAGAGCTGTACACTTGATACACAATATACCTGACAGGTTTTGTTGTTATTGTCCCTGAAACGTTCTGTCCCTTAACTGGAAGGACAAGAGTCACTAGAGCATCGCTGAGAACATATTACACATCGGACTGTCTCTTATGAGATGCAGGGAGTGGGAGGCTAATGGAGAAGTCATAAATTTTGAAGCTAATAATTGAACAAGGAGAAAGAGTCTTCTCAAAACAAAGTCAGGATTTTCAAAAGTAGATGAATGCATCTGTTGAAGTGGGTAGATGACAATGTCATGTGCACGTGTCTTCCAGCCCTGAATTTTCAGAGTCTCCAAGGTGTGAATACAGAGTTCTTATGGTGGTCGGTGGTCAGGAGAACCCCTATTCTGGGACATTGAAAAGGTATCGGAGAGCTGAAAAGAAACCAAGTGAAACAACGCACGACCAACTGTAACTTCACATTAGCTGAAATGATGCACCTGCGGGGCGTGGGGTGGGGGTCGTAGGTCTTTGTATTCGTGCTGGCCTCGAGGAAGCCCTTCAAACCCACCAGGCATATATCCCCATCAGGGCTTTTACACCTACTTCCCTCTTCTTGGAGCACCATTTCCTTCAATATTCCCCATTGGTGCTTTCAGATCCCTGCTTAGATGTTGCCTTTTTAGAGATACCTTGTGCCAACATTTTAAATAGAACCCAGTGCTGTTCTCTGTCTCCTTTGCTAGTGGTTTTTTTTTTCACAGTATTTATCACTACCTCATGATTAGGGATATTTATTTATTCATTCACTCATCACACACACACACACACACACACACACACACACACACACACAAGAACGTGAGTCCCATAGACTCAAGGGCATAATTGCCCTGCTCATCTCTCTAACCCTAGTGCCTACGAGAAGGCCTGCACACAGCTAAGACTTGATAAATATTTGTTCATTGTAAAAGGACACATCTTTCACTCCATTCAATTTTTTAAACCAGACTCTAGTATTCTTGGAGGTAAGTTGTTAAAGAAATGAAGTCGTCAATGGAGAGTGAAGGGTTTGACTCTAAAAACATCCATGAAGACTTCGGTTTATACATGTGAAAGCCCTAGTAAGTACAGCAATCCAATTCCTATTAAAATGTTTAACTTTCTTTATGTTTGATGTCCACATTCCATCTTTAACAACCTTTGGGATCCACTTGGCTAAGTGGGGAGTTGGGGGAGAGAGGTAGTCCCGGGACCTTGAATGGAGAGAGGACGCTGAAGGTAGCAGAGGGTCCTCTAGGACGCCAGGGAGAGGGACGCTCCACAGGCTTGCCTTTACTCGGCCCAGCCTACGTGATGGGCAAAGTGAATCTGGACTTCATCATCAATCACGAGTCCCATCTGAAGTCGGGGCAGAGTGGTTTAGAACAATTAACACACACAGTGTAGCTTTTAGTAGAAGTAACCTCAGGTTCATTGACGGGAGGGAAGGAGAGGAATAGTCATTGGATAGATTTGCTTTCTTCATTTCTTTTTCTATATCTCCAGTCAAATGGCACCATTCTTGGAAATACAGGGTTTGTGTTGTGGGCAGATTCCTCTTCCTTCTCCAGATGACCCAGCAGCCTGTAACTTGGACACAACAGTTTGTTTCAGTCTAAGAGTAGAGAAGGAGACTCCGCCATGATGGAAAATAACCGTGAACCTTGAGGGCTTCCTATGAGCCAATAAGATCACCCTCCAAAGAAGCCTTTGTAAACATTTATTTCCCTAATTGCCCTTTCCAGGTTTAGGAATACGGTTTCGTCAGTTGGGGCTGAGTTTCAGAGGGACAGACACCATCATAACATCTGAGATTTTTTTTGTCCTTCCAAGAACCAATTTTCACTCCCTGGGGGGCAATATCACCTCTTCTGAGAACATATGCTATAAATACATACTTTTACTCAATCTACACAGCAGATTCGTGAGGGAGGGCTCACAATTATTTAAACCTCATTCAGAGGAGAAAACTAACAGCAAAATAACTCACCAGAGTTCTTGAGTTAGTCATTGCTGAGCTAGGGCCCAAACTTTTAGCTTGCCTGACTTCAAAAAAAAAAAAAAACAATAAAACACAAAATAACAACAACAACAGTAAAACTGATGCTCTTGAACTCTATGCAGTGTGGCCTCCCATTGAGTATGAGAAGTAAGTCACAAGTGACCCATCCCAGTGGGCACGAGCACAGCAGATGCTTAGTGAGTGTTTCCAGTTCTTCTGCGAGAATCTGTCTGGGGGACTCAGTCAGAATGTTCTGGTCTGCAAATTCTCTCAAAGACTTCAAATGTTTCAGTAACAGCTTTATTGAGATACAATTAACATACCATAAAACTCACCCTTTTAATGGGTACAGTTCAATGCCATTTAGTGCATTGGCGGAGTTGTGTGAACATCACCACTGTCTAACCTCAGAACATTTTCATCAGCCCAGAAAGAAACCCCGTGCTCATTGGCCATCACTCCCCAGTTCCTGATAATCACTACTATACTTCATCTTGCAGAGGATGTCTGTTCTGAACACTTCATATAAATGGAATTGTACAGTATATGGCCTTTTTGTGACTGGCTCCTTTAATTAGATAATGTTCTCAAGTTATATCCATACCGTAGCATCTAAAAGTACTTCATTCCTGTCTATGAATAAAATTCCATGTTTTGCTTACCCATTTATTAGTTGATGGACATTGGGGCTGTTCCCAGTTTGGGGCTATTATGAATAACTCTGCTGTGAACATTCCTGTACAGATGTTTGTACAAATGTGTGTTTTCAGTTATCTTGGGTATTGTGGTAGGCAGAACAATGCCCCCCATCAAAACTGTCCATGTAACCTGAGAATATGTTTTGCTACATGGCAAAAGAGGAAAGTTGCCAATCAGCTGGTCAGAAAATATGAAATTACCCTGGGTTACCTGTGTAGGTGCAGTGTAATCACAAGGCTCCTTAGAAGCGGAAGAGGGAGAGGCCTCTGGGTGGCTCCGTCAGTTTCTGCTCACGGTTCCTGAGATCGAGCCCCGAGGAGGGCTCAGGGACACTGTGGAGCCTGCTTGGGATTCTCTCTCCCGCTCTCTCTGACCCTCCCTTGTTTTCTCTCTCTCTCTCTCTCTCTCTCTCTCTCTCTCTCTCTCTCTCTCAAAATAAATAAAAATTTTAAAAAAACAAATAAAAAATCTCTCTGTATATCTATTTGTAATTATTTAGATAGGAATTATTCTCATACTTTGCTTCAATTATTTGGATACGGCTTCTTTTAGTTGATTGAAAATATTTAAGGGGCGCCTGGGTGGCTCAGTCGGTTAGGCGTCCGACTTCGGCTCAGGTCATGATCTCGTGGTCTGTGAGTCTGAGCTCCGTGTTGGGCTCTGTGCTGACAGCTCGGAGCCTGGAGCCTGCTTCGGATTCTGTGTGTGTGTGTGTGTGTGTGTGTGTGTGTGTGTGTGTGTGTGTCTCTCTCTGCCCCTCCCCTGCTCACGTTCTGTCTCTCTGTCTCTCAAAAATGAATGAAATGAAATAAATGAAAAATTAAAAAAATATATATTGAAAAGAAGCGATTGAAATTTTCGGTCCGCGGAGCCCCACATCTGGGCGTCCTCGGGGACGGTTTCGGGTGACGGCTTCTTTTCCTGTGTTTGCACCACCGTACGTGCTTGGGCCTCCCCGCTGCTCTTCTCCTAATTTCTTTTTCAGTGCGGACCAACTTCGGTATTCTGCTGGGGTAGCTCTGAAAGCTGCATTTCCCTCATCCCAGGGCTTGTCATTATCGTTGGCTTTTGCCACTGCTGCTGCTACTGCCTCTGTTTGGGGACTTTGCGAACTAATCTGATGACGTCAGCGCTCTGTCGCGTGGGGCCTCAGAAGCCTCTGCTGTTGACTTCGTGGTCGGCTAATGGCTGGACAGACATTTCCTGAGATGCCAGTATGTCCTTGAACACCCTGAACCAACATGTCTTTCTGCCTTTGCCTTCGACGACTTCCTCCCTCGGGGACCTACAGCCCTGCCTTAGCCTTCACTTCCTGCTGGCCGGGGGGGCCTGGAGTCCGGGCCTTTGTGATCCCCGGGGATCACAAAAATTTTTTGTTCTAACGGTTATCACTGCCTCAAGCAGCTGTAAGGTCACCCGTCGCTGGGATGTACTTTCCAGAGAAAGTACTGTTGGCCCTGAGAGAGCTCGGAATCAGGCCAGACAAGACAAGTCCTCCTGGTGGGCGTATTCAGGAAGCTGCCAGAAGGGCTTCCTGCGGAGTTTCCGGTTTCCACACCTCCTGCCGTTTGGGCTGTTGGTGACTGGGGGATGGGACGGTTCAAGTTAACCCACCACAGGCTCACTGTTCTTTCTGAGCGAGACTCCATCCTTGTTGTTGGGTGAACACTCCTTGGATGGTTGCGACGCAACAATCAGTGTTTTTAAAACTCCAGAGCTTTAAAAATAATGTTTCTTTGGACGATTTTTGCCAGGGTTCTGTTTCTTTTATGGGGCGGGCGGGGGGTTCAGGTCCTTATTCCAGCATTCTGGATGTGTCTCCTCTTCCAGGGCCTCATGTTCTGAGGACGCTGTTCCTTCTCTTTACCATCGTGGCTTTCTTTCCTGGTGCCCTCGGTTGGGTGTGGATGAACGATTCAGGTCCATTGTCCAAAAGCACTTGCTGTAGCTGTTTGAGCTCTGTGTCTCCACTGGATCACAACAGGCTCCCAGACGCTTAACCCAGGCTTCGCACACTGCCACACCCCAAGTGTTTCCTTATCTCCTCTCCTAAGCTCGATCCCCCACGGAGCAAAATGCAAAGAAGGTGAGACGCGAAATGTAAATGCACAAGGTAAAGGGCATGGCTGGTATGGCCCCGGGCCGTAACCGCCGAGGGCAGACCACCAGGTGCCACGGGCACCCTCGCAAGGGGACCGCCACTCCTCGGAGCCGCGTGGCCCTGCAGTGTGGACGTGGTCTCATATGTTTGGCCAAACATCATTCCCTCTTTGAGGCTCAGGGATTATCCGTTTCATGAGTCTTGGTGGAGGACAAAGACTGCCTCTCTTTAGAGAGATAGAACTGGTTCATTCTTGCCTTCTCATCCTCTCTTGGATCTAAAACACAGGCTTATTCCCTGGGCTCCACCGAACATTGTAACAACGAGGCAGCAAACATCAGGATAAAAGACAAGCAGTGAGTAAGAGCAGAGAAGAAAGAAACAAAGACCCTGAGACCCGGATGGCATTATTGAACCACTTCATTCAAAACCCTAGACTATCGAATGGTAGATGCTTTGAACGTGAAAGAAAATACCAAACCTGGTTATTTTCAACTGTGCTGTGGCTGCGGTTCTGTTGGCTGATACGGTCTCCCACCCCCAACCCCCAAATACCTCTCCTGCCTGTTTCATATTCAGCGTTGTCGTTGGAAAGCAAGATTTTGGTCTTCTTTTTTTGTCAGTTCACAATCACATCGTGGTCCCTGAGAGGCAAAGATATTTTAATTTGCCATCTGATTATTAGAGAGACTTCAGGGGCGATACTGGGGAGGCCTTATCATCTGAATCAAACAGCAAAGCACACAATCATCCAGATGACAGAGGCAAAAATAAGATATTATATAGAAGGGCTACACGTGCCAGATATTCGAATACATGCAGCGCACACAGCATCCATGTTATATGGATATATTTCAAACCATAAGGAATGTTTGGTACAACCCAGGGAAGCCAAGGGCCAAGGAAATACTTGCCCTCCCTGTCGTATGTGCTGGAGACGGTGCTGAGGGTTCTCCTTCTTTATCTCACCTACTCCCAGAGTTGGCACAATTACACATTATTTCCATTTTCAGGCCACAGAGGTGGGGCTCTGTGAAGCTGTGACTCTGGAGGATCACACAGGAAACAGTTGGCACCTCCAGGGGTAACGCACAGCCTGTCTGACCCTGAGGTCCACACTCTGTCACTCTGGAACGGCATCTTTCCGGAAGTTTCCTATCTGCTGACTTGGAAGGGGTGGGATCCCTCTCTCTTTCAATTTCCTTTTCTCAAGACCTGTTCGGAATAAACGGAACAGAGTGAAACTGTCTAAATCCTCAGCCTAAGGCGGACAGCCTGGCAAGAGAGCAGTCCTCCCCAGTGACCGAGTGAGGTGGAGGGCCACGGGTGCCCTGAAGCGAATCCACTGCAGGAAGGACGTCTTTCTGCCCCACCGGTCCTACCGCTGTGTACAAAGGGAATGCACTGCCTGTGCAGACAAACGTGAATTCACGCTCATGCCGCTTAAAGCTGCGCCTGTTTCCTTCTTTTCTCCCACTTAAGGGAGCCCCCGAGCCCAATTATGTGGCAGCCTGAGAAGGAAGGTACGCCAGGGTTCAGACGTTAACGGCACAGGAACCCCTGTGAGCCAATTCGGGGCTTTACATTTTTAATAACATCCTTTTAATGAATACGTGTTTCACTGAAATGTTCCAAACTAGTTTCGCTCTTATGTGAGGAAGGAAAGCCAGCTCGGAGAAATACAGTGGAACCAATTTCCTGGGTTGAGCTGGGATGACATAATTTTGCATTTATCATTTGAGTTAATTGTAATGAGCCTGAGTCTAATGAGCCCTACCTCTAAACTCCATTTAAGACAATACTTAATTGCTTCATTTTAATAAATGTTGTCAGGATAGTGAGTGTAACAATGACTGAACACTCAATTACCGCCAGTGCTAGAAATGAAGATATACAAAGCTTAATGAGATACGCAATCTGAAAAGGCAGTTAGTATCCAGAGGTAGAAGGGGGCATCCTTCTGAAAGCTACGTAAAGCAAAGCAATTTGTTTGAAATCAACACAGGCACTCAGATGAGGCTGACATTGCTGAGCACCTAGTATGTGCCCACATGTGTTTTCACAGACTCTCTCGTCTGATTCTTGTTTACCGTGATGAGGAAATCGAAGCTCAGAAAAGTCATTTAGGTGGGGCGCCTGGGTGGCTCAGTCGGTTGGGCATCCGGCGTCGGCTCAGGTCATGGTCTCACGGTCTGTGGGTTCGAGCCCCGCGTCGGGCTCTGTGCCGACAGCTCAGAGCCTGGAGCCTGCTTCGGATTCTGTGTGTGTCTCTCTCTCTGCCCCTCCCCCACTCATGCTCTGTCTCTCTCTGTCTCAGAAGTAAATAAACATTACAAAAAGAAAATAGAAAAGTCACTTAGGGTGCATGATACTCCAGCGAATCCACAGCAGTTCCGTGACTGAAAGCCTTTGAGTCAGTTGTTAGGATATTGTCCTGTCACTTTTTCATTAACTTTTCAGTAAATGGAGGTAGAAATGCAGAAAGACAGTGGATCCAGATAAATAAGTAAGAGAAACAAATTCCATTATCTGATGAATACCATGTTTGGATTTTCACCTATGTTACAATTCTAAACTTTTAAGAATATATAGATGTCCAGGGGCACCTGGGGGGCTCCGTCGGTTGAGTGACCGATCCTTGATTTTGGTTCAGGTCATGATTTCATGGTTGGTGGTTTTGAGCCCCCACATTGATCTCTGTGCTGACAGCGGGGAGCCTGCTTGGGATTCTCTCTCTCCCTTTCTCTCTGCCCCTCCCCTGCTCTCTCTCTATCTCAAAATAAACAAATAAAAGTCTTCATGGAAAACCACCAGGCTTTGGAAAAGTCTATCAGACAAAGCAGGAGGTTTGTGCATCTGCTTACGACTACTGCCGACGTACCTCCAGGATAACTCGCTTCGGCCCTACTGACGAAACCATATCCACATTCTGCAGCTTGGGAGTAAGCTATGGCCGCCCTCATGAACTGCCCGTGCCCATAGGGAGCTGGCCACAGTTGGTGGGAGAAAGCAGCCTTGCTGGTCACTAACCTGTTCTAGGAGCAGTCTCTAAAAGACAAGCAGGTGGTGAGGGATTTTGATGTGCTCACGTCCTGTGACTCAGTGATGGCTCACGGTTAACCTGTAAAGCGAGCAGCAGAGGGCCCCGGAGGTGGATGAAACTGAGAAAATCTGATACGTTCCAGTCCTGCTTTCAACCCCAAACCCGCTGATCCTATGTATGAGGACACGGGGATAAAAGTTCTGAAAATCGGGGCGCCTGGGTGGCTCAATAGGTTGGGCGTTCGACTTCAGCCTGGGTCATACCTCGTTGTTCCCGAGTCCGAGCCCCACGTCAGGCTCTGTGCTGACATCTCAGAGCCTGGAGCCCGTTTCAGATTCTGCATGTGTCTCTTTCTCTCCGCCCCTCCCCCACTCATTCTCTCTCTCTCTCTCTCTGTCTCTGTCTCTCAAAAATAAATAAGACATTAAAGAAATTTTTAATTTCTGAAAATACAGCTTTAGCTCACTTTCCATGTATGGCCATCGTATCTACTAGGGGACAGTTGAAGACAAATTTGGGGATCTTGGGTATTCCCGAGTTAAGACGCTGCCAGGTGAATACTACATCTAGCGAGGACGTAGAAACTGATAAAAAGAGGTCACAGGTCTTGCTGTAACATTGAAGAAACATAGGTTAAATTTTAAAATTTCAGCTAAAAGAGCATTGGATATGAAGAGAGGGGCTAAAATATCTTCCAGACCGGAACAAAGCCTTCCCAGGTAGGCAGACGCAAGCAGTCACTTTATCCCCGCAGGCCATTCGCCAAGTCTGGAAACACCGGGGAGAAGGAGCCCGAAGTAGGCACTGGTGTGTTGCAGGCTCAGGAGAAAATAGCTGAATAATTAATGACCCTGCAGGAGAAGGATCCACAACACGAAGCAAGCACGATGACCCAAAAAATTCTGCACTGCAGGATTTTCACTGAACAAAATGTGATGCATAAAGCAGAATGTCGGATTGAAACATAGAGAAATTGCTCACGACCGTGTGATGTGGAGACACGGAAGTGCTTATGGAGAGGGAGTGATGTCTGATCCCACTCTCGAGACGCCAGAGGTGAACAGAAGCCTGTAGAGGCTGCCCAGCTCCAACCCAGATCATCTCCTCCTTGGCTTGAAGACAGCAGAGCCTTATTCCAGTTGCCTGACGGGGCAAAGAGGAACTTTCCTAGGGGAGGATGTTCTCCACCTCCGTTTCTACTGCTCTTGTGGCACAATATCCAGCATGCAATGAAAACATCCATGTATGACACGGAGGAGGAAAATGTGACCCACAATCCAAAGAAAAATTTGACAATAGAAGCAGAGTCAGAAATCACCCAGATTTTGGAATTAACAGACAAGGACTGGTAATGGCTCTTTCAAATATGTTGAAGACCTAATGGGAGAATGATCAAATTAGGCAAGAAGATGGAACATTTCGGCAAGAAAAACAAGAAGGAAGGCAGGAAGGGAGGGAGGGAGGGAGGAGAAAACAGAGGGAGGACGGGAAGAAAGAGGAAATTCTACCACATTGAAAAATGTAGAATTGAATTTCAAAATACCAGAAATGAAGACTTAACTGGCTGGGCTTAAGAGCAGAAGAAAACATCGGCAAATCCATAAAAACTATACAAGCTACCAAAGCTCGATCTATTTCTGGTAACTCATTTCTTTGTTAGAAGTCACATTTTCCTACGCGTCATGACATCCGGTGAGTTTTCTGCTGCCAGCTGGAGACTGTGGGCTCTGTATTGTAGCGTGTCTGTATGACGTTATCTTCCTCCGAAGAGTGTTGAGTTTCATTTTGGCAGGAAGTTAAATTACGTAAAAGTGAGTCACTTTTGTCTTGTTAAGGCTTGGTTTCAGGCTTAGTTAAGGAGCGTTTGATCGGGTTTTTCTTTTACTACAGAGCGGACTTGCTAGAGTCACAACTGGGTAACTCACCAAGGTCTCTACTCTTGGGCGAGGCACCAATTCCAACCTCTCCCCACATCGTGTGACTTTTCGTTTCTGCCCGGCACTTAGGTTCCATGTAACTGTCTTTGCTGTTCTTTCTGTAGATGGCCCTGTGCATGGCTTGGAGCTCGCCAAGGATCTCAGGGGCTATGTCCGCAGACGTCTATGCTTCCGCTTTCTGTTCCCCTCACCGGTGCCTGGCCACCCCATCCAGCCATCTTAAGAACCTCAGCGAGGATTTCCTCTGCCCAGTGACACTGCTGTTTCCTTCCCAGGCCCTCTCCCCCCACACCAGGAAGCTGCTGTGAAGGTGGGACTCACTTCCCATGCTTCCCCTCTCACCAGGATTGCAGCCTTGTATTGGATGTGTCCCATGGCCTTAAAGAACTGTTTTTCCTATTTTGTCCAGTCACCCACCGGCTTCCCCATCATGGCCAAACTGGACTTTCCTCTGCTACCTCCTCCTGTCTTTCAGATCCAGATAAAACGCATTTCTCCAGTTTCCTTTCTTATTCTGAATGCAAAATTAATCTTTCAGTGCTTCATTTATAAAATGCATCCCATCACACATCATTATGTGACTTGTCTTCTAGACTGAGGGCTCCCTGAGGGGAACGGCTGAGTCCGACCACTGCTCAGTGACCACCCCAGCACGGCCCCGGCACACGACGCGTGGCCCGTTAGCATGAGCCGTGCTGCACGCAGCTGACCTGAGAGGAGCCCAGGGCAGGCGTCCTGCTCGTAGGGCACGGCCAACAGGCAGGCGGAACGTGCCTCCGGAAAGCCTTCTGCCCTGTGGCCTCTGTCATGTGACTGTGGTGGACCTAACCACGTTTCTTAACAAGAACGGCTGCTGGATGAACTGTGGATTTGCGCAAGTTTGGATCTGAAGACTGTCCAGACCCTCCTCTGCGCTGCCCTCTTGAGGCGTCACTTGGCGAACGTACAGATTTCTCAGGGCAAAGGGCTGCCGAAAAGTGACCAGAAATGCTGGCCAAGCTAGAAAACAGGGTATCCTGTGAAGGCAGGGTGCATGGCGTTTCGGTACGGCCACACCCCGCCGTGGGTGAGGGCCACCAGAGAGGTGTGGCGCCATCACACGTGGAACCGTACCCCCTCGAACAGATACGGTAAAGTCCTAGCCTTCAGAACCTCAGAATGTGGCCTTATTTGGAAACAGGGTCATCTCAAGTGTGGTCTGTGAAGGTAAGAAGGGAGCATGTTGTAGTGGGGGTGAGTCCTTCGTGACCAGGGCACTCGGGAGGAGAAAGAGGCAGGAAGCTCAGTGGTGGGGGGTGGAAGGGTACACCTGCCAGCCAAGGGGCCAGGGACTCCTGGCAAACTCTGGACATGAGGAGAGGTGAGGAAGGATGCTTCCCTGCAGGCTTCAGGGGAACGTGGCTCTGGTGACACGTTCATTGCTAATGTCTGGCCTCCAGAACCGTGAGACAGTAAGGTCCTGTTTTTTAAGCCACCCGGTTTGTGAGAGTTGGTTTAGGCAGCCCTGGGAAAGTCAAACAGGGATGGGGGTGGGGGTGTTGGGCACCAGAGCCTGTCATGGTAGGAAGGACACTGGGTCTCAGAAGAAGTAATATCCGGCCCCTCTTCCTGGAGGGTCTGCTTTGTCCTGGTAACTTTTGGCGCTTGCTGTTTAAATAACTGGGGACAGTCGTCGGGGGATTGAAGCCTGGACAGACGGGTCAGTTGGATGTTACAACAGCGATTCTCCACGACAGGCCGGCCTGGGATTTATCTGAGCTGGTTGTAGAAGCCCAGCCCTTGAGAAGCAGAGGATTCTGAGAAAAGTCCATCCCTGTGTCTCTTTACGTACGTCCTTGTCACATCTCAATGTGTCACCTGCTCAGTCACACCTCATAATAGCCACGAGCCCTTGGGTGAGTCACGGCCAGCTGAGGCCTCTGTTGTCATGCATCACATAAGGGATTTCGGTCACAGAGTCCTTGCTATGATTTGCAGTTGAAAGATAAAATGAGGGAAACATTGAGGCAGAAAGAATTTGGAATTTCTTCTCAATGGTGGCGTTGCTGACAAAAAGAACCCTCAGTAAAGAAAACATTCATTGCTTCGCCAAATTATCTATTTATTTATCTATATCTATATCTATATCTATATATCTATCTATATATCTATCTATATGTCTATCTATTTATCTGTTTATATGCATGTATATCTATCTGTATATCTCTATATATAGAGAGAGTTATATATAGTTAAATTTATTAACAGCAAGAATTAACAATTTCCAGACAGCTCCACACTGCGGTAAGAACAAATTAGACGCAGGACAGCTCTCAATGCAAGTATTTTCTCTGGGTATGATGCAACATAGTTTCCTTTTTTTTTTTTTTTTTTTTTTTTTTGGCATTTTATTTCTGTTCTTCATTCAGTAGCAAATAGTTCCGTACATAATTTTGCTTAGTCGCATCTACTGCCCTGAAATTAATGCTTCCGGGTCCCTCCCATTCTTGCTGTCATTCTTTGCCGAGGTTACACTATGTAGTATAATTTACCAACCTGAAAACTACGGCTTTCAGTATCACTATTCACCTCATTCATGTCAACAACAACGGTGTTCCATCCTGTACCAAGACTCTTACAGAGCCTGGGGGAGGGGGTTAGAATGTGCTCTTACTGAGAAAGAGGAAGGCATGGGCCGTAGGAAAAGTCCTTGGAGTTAGTAGCTCATTTCCAGTCCTGGCTGTGTGTCCTAAGGCTGTGAATCCAACTTTCTGGAACTTTTGACTATAGAACATGGGGCCCGCAGACAGAGTCTTGAAGATCGTTTCCAGAGTTGGGAAGTTTAGCTTCTAGGCTCTCTGATTCCATGCCAGTTTGCAGGACTGCTCACATCGCTTGCCCTTGGCTACTATCCCATGCTTCTGTCCTTTGAATGAAGTTTAATTTGACACAGAGAAACTTGTTACAAAGCTGCGTGATTGCCCCACTGCTGTATGGTATGCAATTTCATTACAGTTGCTTTGATTAAGTGACAGTGAAATTCAAAGAATGCTTAACAAGCTACCGAAGCATAACCCTTTCTTCGTGAAATCACACTGAAACGAGGCTTCTAGAATTCATTGTCTTTTCTCCGAAGACTGATTTAATAACTGGTCCCCAAATCCCTCTATTTTAATGTAAAGGCTAAGAAAATAGTAGCCTGACACCCACCTCCCCCCTATATCATCTTCAAGTCAAAGAAAGAGTTTAAAAAAAAAATGCCCCGAATAAAGGGCAAATTAGTCTTCTCTCCACGGTCTTCCTGCTAATTGCCCTAATGTCACTTGGAAGCTATACTTACAAACTAAGCTGTGCTCCCATGTTGGTGTCATCGTGGAGGGAGCACGAGGGAGGGGAAGGGTCATGCGTGTTATCCCTGCTATGGCGTTTTCCTTCCTTTCCAGTTAGAGATGGTGCCCACACGGCACGACTGAAGCTTGGGGAATGTTTTCATCTAGTCGCTCCTGTATCTGTCCGTGTGGTATATCCACTATCACCAGAAGCTGTCAGGGGTGCTCTGTGCACATGGGCTGGTAACTATGTTGCTGAGCATCTGTTAATGGGTGTGGTCGATTATCACTTGTGATCGGAAGGCTTCTCTGACAAAGAGCTCATCTTCAAAGACTGGCCACACTGTCTGATGTTTCTACCACGAAAAGGATTAAGCATTCTGTTTCCTGGAGTGGGTAACAAAGGAGCTGGTTTTTCTGGAAACCAAACCCAAGCTGAAGTATTACTATATTTTAATCTCATTTCGGCCGGGAGAGGGTGTTGGAAAGAGGGGCGTGGGGGGCTGATGCATTTGTTTGGAGAGGCGGAAGTGGGGTTGTGGGGAGCTAAAAATATGTTCTGGTTTCCAAAAGTAGAAAGAAGGATGGACAGCAACTACAGATGACACTTGTCACTGTCTTGCCGAAGGGAACATAGGCCGTTAGGTGGCATAAATGATGCGAGACTGCCTTTTGGGATATCAGTGTTGAAGCTCCCTAAAATTTAGTTGTATACATCTGATCGAGTCAGCCCTATTTTTCTCAGCTGTAAAAGCAGAGAACTTTATAAAACCATCTAAACTTTCGGGGCGCCTGGGTGGCTCAGTCGGTTAAGCATCCACCTTCGGCTCAGGTCACGATCTCGCGGTTTGTGAGTTCGAGCCCCGCGTCGGGCTCTGCGCTGACAGCTCAGAGCCTGGAGCCTGCTTCGGATTCCGTGTCTCCTTCTCTCTCGGCCCTTCCCCAACTTGTGCTCTGTCTCTCTATGTCTCTCAAAAAATAAATAAATGTAAACTTTCTCCCAGCTAGGGTCACCTGGGTGACTCAATCGGTTAAGCGTCCAACTCTTGATTTTGGCTCAAGTCATGATCTCACAGTCGTGAGATCGAGCCCCGTGCTCAGTGTGGAGCCTGCTTGAGATTCTTTCTCTCTCTCCCTCTCTCCCCCTCTACCCCTCTCTCCTGCTCACGCTCTCTCTCTCTTTCTCGAGAACAAAATCAAAACTTGAAAAAAATGAAAAAATAAACTTTCTCCCAGCTTTGGCAGTCCATAATTATCTCTTCTTTGTATCTGCCTCATTGCCCTGGCCGGACAGCATGTGGCAGCCACAACCGCTATCAAAACATAGTCAATAATGGTTGGTCTCTGAACAGTGAAGTGAAATGAAGATATAAAGGTGTTTGATCTGGGATTCTGAATTCCACTATGGGAAAACGTTGTCGGAGCCCATTTGGGCCAGCCCTACGAGAGTGGAGGAGCACAGCAGGTAGAAAAATAACCTACTGGGATTCTCCACGAGGCTGCCAGGGGACTGCAGACCCGGAGCAAAGCCACTCTAGGAAAGGGAGAGGTGACAGAAGAGACCAGAGGGCAAATGAAGGACCATATATGCAGATGGTAGATGGTGAGACACTAAGTAAGGAATTGGGGGCAGTCTCCCAAACTGATGCCCCCATACTGGGGTGGCAGAAGAAATGTGGCAAACAACTCTTAGGAAGACAAAGGTCAAAGGCAGGGGGGCAGAGACCACAAGGGAAAGTCAGCCAAGCCATTGCATGGTCAACACGTCTACGCTGGCTGGGAAGGGTGAACAGGAAGCTCGTGGTAGGTGCCAGCAGAGGTCCCCAGGACTCCATTCGTCTTTAGTGGGTTTCAGTCTGCTTGACCTGGGGTGTGCAAATCTTCCAACAGGGTGATGATCAATTTAAGTTGGGGACTGTAGAGACAGATGTGGACTTCTGAAGAGGCTGACTACACAAAAGTGGAAGGAATTGGTCAAACAGAAAAAGGGAGAAGAAAAAGTATTTAAAATAATTCAATATTTGATGTTTCAAGAAAATGAGTGTCAAATCAGAACTTTATCGGTCTCTCTGTATCTTAGCAGTGTTTGAATTTGAATTAATGTGCGTGGAGGATGACATATCATAATCTTCTTAGGGCTTAGGGTCTGTAAACTCAGATAAAGTCCTTTAAAGGATTATTACAAAAGAAGCAAGTCGAAACCCACGGTCTGGATTATAGCTTCGGTTTCTAATCCTGGCTCTGTAATTTGCAAGGATTGTGAGTCTGAAACAATTACTTAATCTTTTTAAAAACCCATTTCCTTAACGGTAAAATTGGGAGTGTAAATGTCAGACTTAAATCAGATAGTAAATCCCAAATCTCATCATGTCCTTACCGTGGTAAGGCATTACGCTTAGCACTCGACCTCAACGATGAGGTGAAGAAAGGAAATGAGAATTTCTCACATCCCAACACAATGCCCTTACTCCTGCATCACAGATCATGGCTTTCCTCTGCCTGCCTATCTTCTCTTTCTTCCTTCTCTCTGGACTGAAGATTTAAGACAGCTTTTAGGCGTAATAGTGATCCTGGTAGTTCTGTCCCTTATCGGCCATATCGCCTTTGGAGGAATCACTTAATCTCCTAACCCTTAATTTCCCCATCAGCAAATTAGGACTTGAAGCAAATTGTTTGAAACGTTATGGGACAGACAAAAAATAACATCTGGCAGACACTTGGCAAAATTCTTTGCGAACAACGTTTGGTTGGGAAGTGAAGTGGAATTTTGGTGGTTAATACGTATCGAAGGACATCTGTGCTGTCTTTTTCCTTTGCCTCAATAATATAAAAGTTCATCATCAGAAGGGGAACATTTGCCTACTTACTGTTCATAGCACATGCATCGTCTAGAAACATGGTTTTTCTCAGGGCGCCTGGGTGGCTCAGTCAGTTGAGCATCCGACTTCGGCTCAGGTCATGATCTCTCGGTCTGTGAGTTCGAGCCCCGCGTCGGGCTCTGTGCCGACAGCTCAGAGCCTGGAGCCTGTTTCACATTCTGTATCTCCCTCTCTCTCTGCCCCTCCCCCACTCATGCTCTGTCTCTCTCTCTCTCTCTCTCTCTCTGTCAAAAATAAACAAACATTACTGAAAAGGACGCAGCACCTATAGTTCAGAAAACACTGCCACAAAAAGCATGCTTCTCCTCCTTTGAGACAGCTTCTAATGTCTTCAGACGGATCTGAATGACCTCTAGACAGCCAGACACAGAGAAATTGGAGACTTCTTCATGAGGATATGGAGCGTGAATCCCACCTTCCTGTTGCCATGGTTACATTGGTCCCTGCCCTGTGGGTAGGAGGTGAGGACAAAGGTAAAACCAAGAGAGCAAAAGTTGACACTATGGAAAGAGTGCCCAGGCCTGTTTGGGGGCACAGACAGAGAAAGAGATAGCTTCCAAAGCCCCAAAGAAATTCAGTGGCTTTTCCTAATAAGAAAAGCAAAAGTCTGAGGCTGCCATGGAATATATGAATATCTGCACATCTCAAGTATCCATTGAGAGAAAGGCAGAGAAGGGGGGGCAAATTGAAGAGTCGCTGTTGATTATTTCCCATACTGGGAAATAGAAGCATTTTATTTTACTGTAGTCCCACTTGTTTATTTTTGCTTTTATTGCCTGAGTGTTTGGTGTCTTACCAAAAATATCATGGCCACACAGCCATGACGTCCCAGCCAACGTCACAGAGCTCTGCCCTATGTTTTCTTCTAGGAGTTTTACTTTTCCAGTCTTGCATTTAAGTCTTTAATCTTCGACTTGATTTTTGTATATGGTGCAGGGTAAGGTCCAATTTTAATATTTTTCCTGTGGATATCCAGTTTTCCCAACATGATGTTTATTGAAGAAAATATCCTTTACCCATTGTGTATCATTGGTGCCCTGTCAACAATCAGTTGACTCTCTAGGCTAGGATTTACAAAAAGGTAAACATTACTTAGAATAAAAACAATTAGTCTTAGGTTTGGAAGGGTCTATAAAGTCTCTGTGTCTAGCTTCACCTACCTAACTCAGAATTCCTATGAAATCATCTGTGGGAGATACTCCTCCGGCTTCTGCTTAAATAATTTCAGTACTGGGAAGTTCATTAACAAGAGAGCTAACATTGCTGCATTATATCTTGTTCTTGATGAGCTGACTCCCTATGATCTCTATATATTTGTCCTATTTCTTTCTTCTCAAGAAGGTTGGGAAACCTATGTACCTTGGGCGCAACCTGGCTTGACACCTATTTTTGTAAATAAAGTTTTATTGGAACACATCCGAGCCCATTCATTTGTAAATCGCACATGGCTGTTTCTGTGCTACAACGGCAGAGGTGAGCATTTGCCGCAAAGACTGTGTGACCTGTAGACACTAAAATATCTACGATCTGGCCCTTTCTAGATGACATTTGCCGGTTCCTGATATAGAGAGACGGTGTCCAGACTTGAATGCTCATTCACCGGTTGGCATCCTCGTCATCCATTGGTGTGCTAGAGGAAAACATTACAAGCTATATTTCTACTTAGGTTTAACTCATCCTTTAAAAATCTCTCTTTTCACGTATATATATATAAATAAACACATGAAAATATATGCACATTTAAATAGTATAATATTTAATATACAATTGACCCTTGAACATTATGAGGGGTGCGGGCACTGACCCCCTGCCCCGTCAAAACTCTGCATATAACCTTTGACTCCCCCCAGATTTAACTAATAGCCTTTTGTTGAGTTTTGCCCATAATACAGTTGGTTAATACATATTCTGTAAATTATATGCCTTATATACTGCATTCTTAAGTAAGCAAGAGAAAAGAAAATCATAAGAAAAAAGATATTTACGGTATTATTAATAGAGGATATATTAGATGTAATTAATTATGTAGAGCAATTATCATAACTATATTGTGAACCCACTCTTAATTATAACTGTAATCTAGATATATAAATATATAATTATAATTATGTAATTAATTATAAGATAGTTATAATAACCGCTAACATTCTATACCATGCATTTTGTGCTAGGCACCGCTCGGAGAGACTTCTGTGTATCAACCAATTTAATTCTCACGTCAAATATTAGTGCCATTCTCACTGTCATTCTCATTTCATAGATGCTTAAGGGAAGGCACAATTGGGTTAATGAATGACCGAAGTCTACCACAAACAGGAGGCAGAACGGAGACCCAAACCCGGGCATAGATTTCTGCTCCAGGATCTCTGTTATGAACTCTCGTAAACGGGAACACTTGTGGATATTTCTTCCAATAAGTGCGCAAACACGAATGGCGGTTGCCGGCTCAAGCCTTTTCTTAGCGAGGGGCCGCACCATCAATAATGTTTATAGACTGTTGCTCTAGAGCAGAAGGAAAGTTGTTCTTTCTTGTCCCTGACATAGATTTGCAGATGGCTGTTCAATTCCTACCGACTCTCCTGTGGCTCTCCTGGCAATTGCAGAACCCCCCTGGCGTTTGTTATTTTTGTCATTTAATTTCATCATACTTAAGTCGGGCAAAGTATGTGATTAACATGATTGATGGGAGCTTCTTACTCCTCAACCCACCCTCGTCCGGGCCCGGCTCTCGTGTGACCTTCTTAAAGGCACTGTGTTGTTTTGAAGCCTTAATTATGCCCCTGCGTCAGACAGCCTGGCATCCCTTTGCAACCCGGCCTTCACTTTTTCAATTCTAATGAAAGCGGAGAGAAGTAGAGTGAAAGCAGAGATTTCGGAAAAACTCCCTTCAGTTTGCTGAGTGGATGAGCGCCGGGTGTCGGGTTTTTGCAAGAAAACCCAGCTGTGCCCTTCTTTTCATCCTGCCGAGTCCTCTGGTGACACGGACCCTCGTCGTCAAAGCTGTTCCTGTGTAGGCAACGGTATGGGGTAGGACTCAAAAGTGCATTAAAAGCGAGGTCTGTCCAGGGTCTAAAATTCACACCGATATCGAAATATCGAAAACACTAATTTGTCGTCTCCATTCCAACGTCCTTTTTTCAGATAACGGTTGCGTGTGAATTTTGAACTCTCAAGTCTTTGTGTGAATGGCTCAAAACAGTCAGTTTTCTAGCAGGGAACTCCTGACTGAGACCGGAAGATGCATTAATTTGTTCACTTCACTCTTGACTTCAAGCCTCTCTAATGAGGAGCTATTACCCTGGTGAAATATGTTTGAAGTGCGTGACTAAGAGTATGCACTTCAGTGTTTCGTGGTCTCTGTTGCCTCCGTGTGTGAAACAAAGAAAGATGGAACCTGCAGCAAGCAAGCTTTCCTGAGTGCCGAATAATAGAAAGCATGAACTGTGGCTAGCACGGTGCGGGCATGGAGCAGATCCTTTATGATAAGCCAGTCACTATTGTCATTGTGGTTTCATATGTCAATGACTGATGACTGTATTAACTCTACGTTCTGCTGTCCATCCGGTGCCTTAATTTTGGCATCTCGACCGTGGTGTTCTTAGGGCTTCTCGGAGATTGAACGTGGTAGGAGAGTGGGGCAAGAGAAACTGAATCCTGCCCAAGAGAGAACAATCTGCGTAGTAATACCTTACAGTGAGGCTCCTGGCCATTAAGCCAAGAATGCAGGAACTCCTGGAGCCTAAGGTGCAAGGCAATGAAGTGATAAAGTCAAGCACCTCCCACATTCCAATGCCAATGTCATTAAAAATTCTCTTCTGGGGCGCCTGGGTGGCGCAGTCGGTTAAGCGTCCGACTTCAACCAGGTCACGATCTCGCGGTCCGTGAGTTCGAGCCCCGCGTCAGGCTCTGGGCTGATGGCTCAGAGCCTGGAGCCTGTTTCCGATTCTGTGTCTCCCTCTCTTTCTGCCCCTCCCCCGTTCATGCTCTGTCTCTCTCTGTCCCAAAAATAAATAAACGTTGAAAAAAAAAATTAAAAAAAAAAAATTCTCTTCAGGGACTCCTGGGTGGCTCAGTTGGTTAGGCGTCCAACTCTCGGTTTCGGCTCAGGTCATGATCTCACAGCTTCGTGGGTTTGAGCCCCGAGTTGGGCTCCATGCTGACAGCTCAGAGTCTGCTTGGGATTCTTTCTCTCCCTCTCTCTCTGCACCTCCCCTGCTCTCTCTCTCTCTCTCTCTCTCTCAAAATAAATAAAGAAACTTGTTTAAGTGCTCTTCAGACATGAGAAGAAAGTTAATGTCTAAATTTTTAGACACAAGCAAGATGGTTACCTGTCTTCATTATTGTTCTTGGTACTCTAGTCAAAGACAGTGCCAGGGATCTGGTCTCATGGGGCTGGATTTCTCATCTTCTGTGATATTTATTAATTTATGTAAACCTTTTTGACCCTTCACGACCTGTGTAGACTGAAAAGTAAGTGGTCCAACCACAGGCGGTCACTGGGGTCTACTTTTGGAAGTCGTCCAAGGCTGTCATTACAGTTTAGGAAAGGCAAGCCATGTCGTAGCTTTTAAAGGACGCTCCTCTTCATTGTTTTCTGCTTCTCCTGCCTTCTTCCTCCCCCTCTCCAGCCTAACCTTCTCCCCACTTCTTTTATAACACAAAATCCAAACCACTCGATCCTGGCTTTGGCCAAGGGATAACGAAAATGGTTCCGATTTTCTTCCCGGAAGACTTTCAGCTGAAAACCATCAGCGCATACTAATGTCTCTTGGCTTCTAACAATGGGCTGACAAGTCAGCCGCTTCCTGACAGAGGTTAAATGAAATAGTCAAGACCAGCCAGGAAGTCCAGAGCTGGGAACCAGTTCCTGTCTGGGAAATTCCAGGCCACAGCGCTGCCGGTCAAAACCCTTCCTACAGGGGCACCTGGGTGGCTCAGTGGGTTAAGCATCTGACCTCGGCCCAGGTCATAATCTCATGGTTCGTGGGCTCAAGCCCCACGTCGGGCTCTGTGCTGGCAGCTCAGAGCCTGGAGCCTGCTTCGCAATTTGTCTCTCTCTCCCTTCTCCACTCACGTTCTCTGTCTCTCTCAAAATAAATAAATGAACATTTTAAATACATTAATAAATGAATGAATGAACGATGAATGAATTAAACCCTTCCTACAGAAAAGCATTCTGGCTGAAATTACATTCCAGAGAATCTCATCTCCTCATCCAGACAGAGCAGTCCCTAGCTATAGCCTAGATCTTAGGAAACCCCTAAACATTTACATTGTTGATTTCTCAGCTGGAGTGTTAGAAGTAGATTATTATACAATATATGATGTATGTAGGTCTCCGTGTCTGTGTGTGTTTCTGTGTGTCTGTGTGCATGTCTATGTGCATGTGGGTTTTTGCGTGCGTATCTTCCTGAAGTGAATTTAAAATTTTCATAACGACAGTGACTCTGTACCTTCATGTGGCATCTGCACTAGCATAGTGGGAAGTACACAGCAGATTTCAACCACAAAGCTATTGGTAGTCAGTGGCAATACATCTCCATATAGCTGATGCCCTTTAAATGTGCTGGTCTCTCAATTTAAATATATATGTAACAAGTGTTATCCTATGCCTGAGACCCACTCTTAATTGCCAGAAAAATTTATGGGAAGACATTGATTCCCTCAATACTGAATTTACATCTTAAACATATAAAATAACATTAGTTTGTGATATACAGAAGCTTCACATGTTAACATAGTTTATTCCATCGGACTCAGAAATTACCTGAATTTTGCTCAGAGTTCATGGGCCTATGCCTCGTCAAGGGCTCAGCTAATACCCAACGACATTTGAACCTCTGCGGAGTGAGCATTTTGTGGAAATCCCTTTAAATAGCCCTTGAGTGCTGTCTTATAAAATTGGATTTGCCATTGAGGAAAAAAATGGCTTACAATTTCAAGCTTTAATTGGAGTCATTGGAGGCTGGAACCACTTACGACCTGTTTGCCTTTGGAACCCTGATCGGCATGTTTTAGATTTTCCTAATCCCCAGCTCTCATGATGAGGAACAGCCTACGTCAGCAGAAGCCACACACCACAGCGTAGCTGGTGTGCCCTCAGATACTTGAGCCAATTTCATAGCTGTCCTTGGAAAGTCTGCTTCGACTACACTGTGGCCCGGTTTCCCTGCCGTGGTTATATGATCTGCTACTTACGGTCCAAGGATGGAATGACTCTCTAGAGCGTTTAACTAAATACCAAATGGGAGAAATGGATGAGATGCTAAGACGTGTGCCCGACTTGAAAAACTGGCTCATGTTGTTCAAAACCTTTCGTTTTTGGGTTTACTTTTGTGATTTAGGAACTCGATTAATGCCCTCAAAGTTTTTGTAGACACGAGGGTCAGAGCGAGGGAGGATACCCACCATTTATGACATTGAAGACTATGGCATAGCAACAGAGAGAGGGTATGGAAGTGTCTGGCACCTTTAGGGGATGTGATGAAAGGGGTCTGTCCTGCCACCTGTCCTCTCCATAAGCGGCCTTTTCTCAAGGGGCTGCTCCTTCATTTGAGGTGTAACACAACACTCCCTACCCCAAGTCAGTTCTCCAAGGCCCACAAAAACTGATCTTCAGCCTACTACTCTAGTCTTTTTCTAGGCTCAAATAAATTACAAACCTTGCAGGCCACAGATGAGTGAGATGTTGAGTTTATTCTGTCTTGACATAATAGCATATATCATATAAAGTTTTTTCTTCTTTTTTTAACATTTATTTATTTTTGAGTGAGATTGAGGGCGAGCTGGAGAGGGGCAGAGAAAGAAGGGGGCAATGGATCTGAAGCGGGCTCTGTGCTGACAGCAGAGACCCCAATGTAGGGCTCGAACCCATGAATTGTGAGCTCATGACCTGAGCTGAAGCCCCGTGCTTAACCGACAGAGCCACCCAGGCGTCCCCATTGTAGAGTCTTCAAAAATTAAAAATTTGGTGTATGTTTAAAATGATACAAAACCAGTAAGTTTGCTAGTTTCTCCTAAAACCCAATGACAAGTGAGTTCTGATTTTGTTCTGGGCTGAATTGTATTCTCCCCGAATTCATCTGCTGAAGTCTTATCCCCTAGTACCTCAGAATGTGACTATATTGGGAGACAAGGCCTTTTAAAAGGCAGTTGAGGTTAAGTGAGGTCATGGAGGGGGGGTGCCAATCCAATCTGACTGGAGTCCATAATGAAGAGAACTGGTAGAACACAGACACACCCAGAGGGTTGACCATGTGAGGACACAGGGAGAAACTGGACGTCTACTAACCAAGGAGAAGGTCTCAGAAGGAACCAATGAGCTGGTATATACAGTGACCCTTGAACGACAACACATTGACCCCTCTCTGCACAGTCAAAAACCTGGGTAAAATTTTGGCTCCCCAAAACCATAACTACTAAGAGCTTACTGTTGACCAGAAGCCTTACTGAGGATATAAACAGATCATCAACACATATTTTATACATTATATGTATTATACACTGCATTCTTACAATAAAGTAAGCTAGAGGAAAGAAGATATTAAGAAAATCATAAGGAAAGGAAATGCATTTACAGTACTTACTGTATTTATCAAAAAAAAAAAAAATCCATGTATAAGTGGACCCGGGCAGTTCAAACCCATGTTGTTCAAGGGTATATTGTACCCCTGGCTGGGACATGTGGCAGGCATCTCTGCTTTGTTATGTATGAACCTGAGCATGTATGAACCTCCTCTGTTCGCAAACCAAGCAACCTCTCCCTCCTTCGTCTTCCTCATCTCAAGAAACACAGCTCCCCCCTTTCAGACATTGGATGCCCCAAACCCCGGGTGCCCCTTTTCTCCCACATTCCAAGTGCCATCCAGAACCGGGCGCCAACCTCCCTCCCTGCTGCCTCCTGGACCACACCTCCATGACCTCTGCCGTGATTTCCTGTCTGGCCTCCCTGCCTCCATTCTCCGGGCCCCAGCAGGCAGAGTGGTCATTCACCTGTGTAAGTCAGAACCACTAACAGTTTCCTGTCTGGCCCAGAGCAAAGCCCTGAGTCCTTACTATGGTCTAAGAGACACCGCATATGTCTACACTGTCTATGCTGCTTTCTCCTTTCTCTGGCGACTCACTTCATTTCCCACCATCCTCTCTCTCTCTCTCTCTCTCTCTCATGGTGCCCAGCCCCACTGGCTTCCTGGCCGTTTCCTAACCCAACTTTGAGGGCCCTCGCACCTGCTGTTCCCCCTCCCTCCAGGGCTGCTCCCCTGCACGTCCTAATGCTCATCCTCTCACTTCCTTTAGGTGGCCCAGATACCCTGTTGGTAGTGGGACCTTCCTCCGTTGTCATCCGAAATACCGACTCCACTCACACCCTGACGTTGCCAAGCGCTTAACCCAAGTTTACGATTCTAGGCAGTAGTGATACCACGTGATCTGTGACGTGTCCGTAGTCTGTCTCCCCACACTGGGAAGTCACGTCCGCTCAGAGAGACTTTTATATGTTATTTGATGCTGACATTTCCAGCCCCGAGCAGAGTGCCCGTCACAGACTTGACACCCTTCCTTGCCTGTTGAATCGAATGGAATGAACGCACGAGTTAGAGGATTAACGTGCTCTCTCGTTACGTGATTTAAGCCAAAGGGACGTGGAAACATGGCAAAAAAATAAAATAAAAAAGAGAGACAGATGGATGAGCAAGAGTATGAACCATATATTTAAGGGCAAAACAACTAAATAAATGGGGCACATCACCTGACAACAGATTCTACTGGGGTAAAAAAAAAAAGATTGCAAAACGTTTTCATCCGTGACATGCTTATCAAAGCATTCTTTTTGCACAGCCTCTTTAAATTTTCTTTTAACGTTTATTTATTTTTTTGAGACAGAGACAGAGCATGAACACGGAACGGTTAGAGAGAGAGGGAGACACAGAATCCGAAACAGGCTCCAGGCTCTGAGCCATCTGCACAGAGCCCGATGCGGGGCTCGAACTCACGGGCCACAAGATCACAACCTGAGCCGGAGTCGGACGCTCAACCAACTGAGCCACCCAGGCGCCCCTGCACAGTCTCTTAAAATTAAACCGGGTTCTGTATTTTCTTACAAGTTGTGGAGCCCTAAATGGAAGCGATACTTTGGAACACAATGCATAAGGCAAAAATTGCTTGTTAAGCCATAAAAGGTCTATTCTCAAGCAGCTAGGGTTTTCAGATTTAGCAAAGAAAAACACAGGGCATCCAGTTAAAGTGGAGTTAAGAAAAACAACGAAATCGTGTTTTAGTGCAAGTATGGCCCACGCAGTATTTGAACACACAACACATAAGATACTTGTTGTTTGTTGAAATTCAAATTTAACTGGGCGTATGGTACCTGCCGGTGCCATCGTGACTTAGGAGGGCTCACGGGACGCCCCCCCGTGTGCTGCCCTGCCTGCCCTCCGTCTCCCCAGCCGTCCTGTGGCCGCACCCTTCCTTGCGGAATCTCTTCATCTTGCTGTAAAGAGGAACTCACAGGGCATTTGCACTTTAGGATGGGTTTCATGCATGTGTCTCATTTCATTTCACTGAGGTGAAAAATAAACAAAAACAAACAAGCTGAAGGATGGTGCTACTCCCCTGACCATGTGCAGCTGTGAATTTGAACAAGAGAAGTCATTGTAATCTCAGTGAGGGTGTTGATGGCCAAGGGATGAGGGTTCCCGTGGCTCATACTCAGCTCCTGTGGGTTACATCACGTGCTATTTATCGTATTAGAATTAAAATTAGAACATTTGAAAGTGTTTATTAATTCATTCTTTTTTTAATGTTTGTTTATTTTTGAGAGTGCGCTCAAGAGAACGTAGGGGCAGAGAGAGAAGGAGACACAGAATCCGAAGCAGGCTCCAGGCTCTGAGCTGTCAGCACAGAGCCCAACCGAACTCAAACTCACAAACCGTGAGATCATGACCCAAGCCAAAGTCAGACACTCAACCGACTGAGCCACCCAGGTGCTCATCATAGCCGGTGGCTCTGGGAGGACAGTGGCAATGGGGGAGCACCCGTCCACCAGGCTCCCAGTTGGTTTTGAGTTTTAGCTTCCCTGCCATCTAAAGGGGAGGCATTAGGAGCAAAAGAGCATTTATGCTGAGCAAAAGAAGTCAATCAGAGAAAGACAAATACTATATGATTTCACTCCCATGTGGAATTTAAGAAACCAAACGAAAGAGCAAAGGAAAAAAAAGAGAGAGAGAAACCAAGAAATAGATTCTTAATTACAGAGAACAAACATGATTACCAGAAAGCTGGGGGGGGGGGAGGGAAACAGGTGATGGGGGTTAAGGATGCACTTGTGATGAGCACCAGGTGTTGTATGAAGTGATGAATCACTATATCATACACCTGAAACTAATATTATACTGTAAGTTAACTAACTGGAATTACAATAAAAACTTTAAAAAATAAAAATAAAGGGGAGGAGTAAGCATGGGTTGCTGGCGGGGGGTGAGGGTGGGGGTCCTGGGTGCAGGTGCCTGTGTAGGTGTGGGTCACCTGGTGGAGGGAGACCCAGAGGGTGTGGTCACCAGGGGGAAGTGCGTTCTCGGTCAGAGAAACAGAGCTGGAGCCCAGGTCCCACACTTTCCATTTGGATGTTTTTTATGGAAGAACCCTATGTTGATTTTGGTCAACTGCCCTGCACATAGCATGACAATTGACAGTAAATGCCCAGTAATTAGCATTCTGTTGTTTTATTAATGGATTGGATCCAGTTCTCACATTGCCTTATTTCCCCTTAAAATAATCCCGGGCTGCCTCCTCCCACAGCCTGTGGAACTCCTGTGACTTAAACAAGTGTTTTTAAAAGAGCGGCACCTGGACAGGCATCACCGGGAAATGTGTTGGAATGCAAATTTTCGGACCTCATCCCAGAATCAGAAACTCCGGCGGTGGCGTGGAAAAATCTTGTGCTAAGCAAGCCTTGCAGGCAAATCCCGCTGCAAACTGATGTTTGACAGCCACTGACCTAAATCACTGAAACCACTGGATTAAAGCACAAATAAATAAAACATTAGAAAAGAAAAAGCAATGCTAGCAGGAGAGATAAACACATCAAACCATGATCGCTCTAACATCTCGGGGGCGTGATTGATTCACCATATTAGGTCTAGAACACAGCAGATTCCTGGTGGAAAATGGGGCCGTGAGTTCTGATGGGGTGGGGGATGATGGGAGGATGTTTCTGAGTAAGAATTCGATTGATTTCTTCATTCTCCAGCTGTGGACTGGGGGCTGGAGGTAGATCTTCTACACAGTTTTCAGATTCCCCTTCTCTTTCTTCTGGGGCTCTTTGAACGTTGCAAATATTTCAACCATTTATGTCTCTTGTTCTTCACATTGCTTTCCAACAGCCTCCAGCCCTGGGCTCAAGTGGGTACATACCGTGGTTTGAGGGGCATTAAAACGCCTCCCCAGCCAGTGCCTGGATGCTTGTGTCCACACCCAAGGAGCTACAGTGGGCCATCAGGGGTGGGGGAGGCCTTTCTGGGGGCAGTGACTGCCAGCGGACAGGGAGGGGGCCACTGAGCTGTAAGATTCCAGGCGCTGTGGAACTGAGTCCTTTCGGTTTCTGTTTCTCTGTTCATCTGTGAACATTTCGAATTGGATCTCAGCAACGTTCTAGGGCTATTTCTACAAGTATTCCCTTCCACTGACCAATTGCCTTTTAAAAAATTTTTTAAGTTTATTTATTTTTGAGGCAGAGAGACACAGAGCATGAACGGGGGAGGGTCAGAGAGAGGGAGACACAGAATCTGAAACAGGCTCCAGGCTCCGAGCGGTCAGCACAGAGCCCGACACGGGGCTCGAACCCACGGAGCGCGAGATCATGACCTGAGCCGAAGTCGGCCGCTTAACCGACTGAGCCACCCAGGCGCCCCCCAATTGCCTTTTAAATGCCTGTCTTGCTGAGAAGCTACTGGAGATACAGAAATGGTACCACTGCATGAAATACAGTCCACCTTACAAATAATTGATGAGGTTTAATTTAATGAAGCCCCACCCCAAATCCTCACTACCCCTGATGCAGACGCATAGCTCTCTTTAAGATCTCTTGACACCAAGAATTCCTTTCTGCTTTTAATTTCCTTGCCTCCTGAGACGTGTTGAGTAAGAAGTTGCCGTGGCTGAGGTCAAGGAGGTTGTTGCCTAGTTTCTCCTCTAGGGTTTTGATGGTTTCCTGTCTCACGTTCAGGTCCTTTATCCGTTTTGAGTTTGTTTTTGCATATAGTGTAAGAAAGTGGTCTAGTTTCATTCTTCTGCGTGTTGCTGTCCAGTTCTCCCAGCACCATTTGCTAAAGAGACTGTCTTTATTCCACTGGATATTCTTTCCTGCTTTGTCAGAGATCGGTTGGCCATACGTTTGTGGGTCCAATTCTAGGTTCTCTATTCTGTTCCATTGATCTGAGTGTCTGTTTGTGCCCATACCATACTGTCTCGAGGATTACAGCTTTGTAGTGAGGCACCAAGAGTTCCCTTTTCAGGGGCTCCAGTGCGTGGCTCAGTCAGTTGAGCGTCTGACTCTTGGTTTCTGCTGAGGTCATGATCTCATGGTTTGTGGGTTCGAGCCCCCGTATTGGGCTCTGTGCTGATGCATGGAGCCTGCTTGAGATTCTCTCTCTCTCTCTCTCTCTCTCTCTCTCTCCCTCCCTCCCTCCCTCCCTCAAAATAAATAAATAACTATTTGAAAAAAGAGTTCCTTTTTCTTTTTTTTTTTTTAATTTTTTTTTTCAACGTTTATTTATTTTTGGGACAGAGAGAGACAGAGCATGAACGGGGAGGGGCAGAGAGAGAGGGAGACACAGAATCGGAAACAGGCTCCAGGCTCCGAGCCATCAGCCCAGACCCCGACGCGGGGCTCGAACTCACGGACCGCGAGATCGTGACCTGGCTGAAGTCGGACGCTTAACCGACTGCACCACCCAGGCGCCCCAAGAGTTCCTTTTTCAAATGCAAATGGCTTGGGAGTGGAAAATTAAAGGTCAGGCTGTGTGTCAGAGACTAAAATGGACATTAGTCCCTTTTTGGATGTGAGGCATGAAAGCCACAAGTAAATGCAGCCGTTTTCCAGAAAGAGTAACGCATCAATTAACTACCCATTAGCACCTTAGTCTGAATGAATTACATCTTAGTAACCAATTAACACAAGCCTAGAAAAGCAGCTTCAGGGGGAAGTGGGGAGAAGGGAGAGTGAAGAACGAACTTGAATCCCAGGCTGCCGATGAGACTGAGACAGAAGACAGCAGGTGGCGACTCTCCATGGCTTCTTACCCTTTTCCCCTTGATTCCCCTTGATCCCCGGGAGTACTAGGAAATATAAGTGGACAAAGCATTTGGAATTTCTGATCCCCAAAACATTTTTTAAAGTATGGCTTTCTGGGGCGCCTGGGTGTCTCAGTCGGTGGAGCGTCCGACTTTGGCTCAGGTCATGATCTCGAGGTGCGTGAGTTCGAGCCCCGTGTCAGAGCAGAGCCCGCTTCGGATCCTCTGTCCCCCTCTCTCTGCCCCTCTGCCACTTGTGCTCTCTCGAAGACAAACAGTTCAAGTATGGGTTTCTGATCATCATACAGACAACCAGCCCCGGCACTTAGGAAGTGACTCCTGTGTTCTAGGCCCAGTGTGTACCTGCGTGTGACGAGGAGGAAAGCCAGGGTTGGAGGTGAGCTGTACAGTGGCTGTGGGGGGGCAGCGGGCAAGCCTCACACACACATAAGCAACCTTGTAAACCGTCCCTGAAGGGCCCGGACTGTTTTGCTGGCACTCAGAGTAGGACCCAGGAGGTGCAGAGACCTCCCTGGCAGGGCAGTTCCAGGCATGAGGCCCCTGGGGTCTCACTGGGGGGTCGCTTTCAGACCAGGGCCTGAGAATCTGACCCGGTCCTGGAACTGTGGGGGAGGAGGGGGTGAGGGAGCAGACGCATGCTGCGTGCAGGGGCACGATGGCGGCTCAGGTGCAGAGAGGCCTTTGGCTCTATGCCGTCCACCCCTGGGAGCCGGAAGCTCTCTTGCCGTCACAGGTGCGATACAGGGAGGGGGGGCACGCAGGAGGTGAACAGGCTGTCCGAGCAGCGACCCCACATCCTGGCTTCTGTCTGGGTGAGGGACAGGGAGGAGGGGGCAAAGAGACACCGCCCCCCATATCAGGGCAGCAAAGCAGAGGTGCGATCGTGTGCACTGAGGGAGATGAGCACATTTGGATACGCCCAGGACTCAGCGAAGCCCTTGAGAACCAGAAGGGCTCAAAAGCAACAGCGTTTGCTTGATATTTTACTTTCTGGAGGGACCGGACCTCCCTACAGCCCTCCCTGCTTTTCTTGCTCATTGGGGCTGTCCCAGAATTTGGGCTGAGCTGGACCTTCAAAGGATCGCGTTTCAAGGATCACATTTCAGCTCTGCCGGAAAAGGCAGGGCTTCGCATGTGGAGGACAGAGCCACAGATCCTGCTGGGACATCCCGGGAAGCCCATGTCTCCCCGGTCTGTGTTGGGGTCCAGAAGTAGGTTACTTGTAAGTCGCGAGTAGGTGAACCTTCTAAAAGGGAGCGAACGTGGCAGAGCTGATGGGCCAGAGACAAGAGCCCTGGAAACAAGGTACCAAAGGGAAAGGGACAGCAGGGACCTTCCGACTTTCTGACTGCCCAGGGGAGAAAGGAGCAGAACCAGCAACTTCCAGAGGAGATGTAGGAACCCAGGTCCGGAGGGAGCGTTGCTTGGGAGAGCTGTGGACCCTGTTGGGAAGGAGGACTCTACTCATTTGGCCAGAAACCAGGCTGCGGTCTGCCTGCTCAGGGGCAGGGCGGGGGCACGGAAACCTCCGGCCACCGGGTCGGGCCATCAGCAGGTCCAGGACGACCCCAGTCAGGGTGTTGGTGATGAGAATCAAGAGCCCCACCGGCCGAACGAACATGTGGGTGGTGCTCTTTGGGATGCCATGAAACATCTCAAGAGGGGACTTTTCAGAATGCCAGGGATCGGGGGGACCTTAAAGCTAGGGAAAGTGGGGTTTCAGTTTATTCGATGTTGCTTGTAACCATGGACGCTGGCTCAGGGGAATTTAGACTTTGTATGTGTGAAGCAAAATTATTAGAGTTTTGTGGGGTTTTTGCCTTGATGGTCTCATTTCCTCAAGTTTTTGTTTTGTTTTGTTTGCCCATGAAAACTGCAAGATGGACCCCCTGTGACCTAGTAAAGGGCCATGGGAATCTGTAATAAAAGAAGGCAGCCAAACTCAACCCTGAGCCCTCTGCCCCCACCCACCTCATTCCTGAGCCTCCCTCAGTCTACACTAGGGAGACTTGTGAAGAGAGGAAAGGCAACAAAGCTGGAAATTGAGCAATGCTTGGAAGAGAAGGCAGAGGGAGAAAGGAGGGAGGGAGGAAGGCACTTCAGGTTTACATTGTAATGTTAACAAAATGACATCTAAACAGACTTTCTCAAACCTTGTCTTGCTTTTCCATCTGTGTTAAGGAGAAACATTTCAATTTTTTTTAACGTTTATTTATTTTTGAGACAGAGAGAGACTGAGCATGAACGAGGGAGGGTCAGAGAGAGGGAGACACAGAATCTGAAACAGACTCCAAGCTCCGAGCTGTCAGCACAGAGCCCGACACGGGGCTCGAACTCACGGACCGCGAGATCATGACCTGAGCCGAAGTCGGCCGTTAACCGACTGAGCCACCCAGGCGCCCCAAGGAGAAACGTTTCAAACCGAAAGGTGTAATAAACAAGCAGAGATCAAACACGAATGAGGTGCCCGTGGGACAGCACCTGGGGACCTCAAATGAGTTGGGATCATCAGAGCCAGACAGAGGACCGGCCACATCACTGAGAGGAACTGAGGCAGGATGGTAGAGATTCCGCGTACAAGCTGGCAGCTGAGGGAGAAGGAGGGGTGCTGAGGTGGAGGATGTGGTGGTGTTCTGATTGTTTTTAAAAGGGAAGGGGAGATGCTAAAATCCAGACTGTTTTGGGAACAGGTTTACTTAAGAAATTGTGAGCAGTTCAAGAGAATATGATTATGGAAGAACGGAATGGATTCACTTAAGGGGCAAATCATGGCCAACAAAGCACTATAACGCTCTCTCGCTCTCTCTCTCTCTCTCTCTCTCTCTCTCTCAGACACACACACACACACACACACACACACACACACACACACACAGTAGTGTTTCCCAGCACAGAGATTTGTGTTGGCTATGAACTCTCTAAAATAATGTGCAAATTTTTTGCGTGTGCATTTGTGTATTTTTCAGTGGAAAGTCCATCATGACCTTCAGTAAAATTCTCAAAGGAATCCAAGACCCAGGGAAGTCCTAAAGGGACAGGTGGTGGAGGAGGAGGTTTGTGTACTACAGGCCAGTGTCTGTGCAAGTTTCTCCTTCACGGAGTTTATGAAGCAATTAGGGACGTGTCTGTGAGTATTTAGGTAGGATAATTATCACCTCTGTCACACAGACAGACAAAGTGGGGATGAGGTAAAGTCATCTGCTGGAGAGTACACTTCTAGGTAAGTGTCAGAAATAAGCTCACCAACCCAAGCAAAGGAGGGACGTGAGACTCGGAACCCAGTGAAGCGAGGCTTCAATCAGCATTCTTGCAGGAGCTGGTGTCTGATGGACAGGCACACTCGGGGAAGTCACAGCAGACCATTTATCTCCCAGCACGCAAGTCCCTCCCCTGGATCCTCATTGGCTGATACTACAGAGGTTGCAGCCTTCACTTATGCCCATGTAAGGCAAAAAGTAGTCTGATTGGAACAAACATACACTCCCTGAGGTGACGCAGAGACTTTCAGTCCCTCCTCCCTTTGTTCTTCTGCGCATTCTCATTGCAAAGTCCATAAAAATAACCCCATGAAAGGGAGAAGGGGGAAGAAGAACCAGGAAGTGAAGTGTCTAAGGGTTTGGGACTGCATTGTTGGGGTGGGAGAAGGGTTCATACGTATTTCCAATAGATTGTAAACCTACTATAAACTAGACAGCACAGCTTCTATTTGGTGTTTCTGAAAATGAACCATCTCCCTTACTTCTCCCAGTAGTCCGGATACGTTATAGCTACAGGGCAAAGTTTCTCACAATATAAATGTGAATAAAATGTAGAGACGTGGATTTCATCGAATAGTATTGTTAGAAAAATGGAGAATCTTGATACAATACATCGATTTCAATTGGAATGAAACCCTGGGACATTTGTACACTTTGTACTTGATCAGATTCTGCCTCAGTATTTATACAATTTTGCAAAAGTGGTTTTCAAGCAAAGTTTTTATATAATGGCCCTTTAATCAAAGATGGCTTTTTTGCGACTTTAAGCTTTATTGAAGTATAACTGACATACAAAAAAAATTGTACACATTTAATGTATACATACTGATGAGCTTGGATGTATGCGTGTACCCATTATACCATCACCACCAGCAAGTTACCAAACACGTCCATCCCCTCTAGACATTTCCTTGTGTTCTTTTGTATTTTGTTTTTCAATTTTTTAGGGAGATAAGAACATTTAACATGAGATCTATCCTCTTAACCTATTTTAAAGTGCACAGCACTGTCTTGTTAACTGTAGGTACTAAAATTTACTTGTCTTGCAAAGCAGAATCTTTATACCCGTGGAAAAGCAATTCCCCATTTCCCCATCTCCCCAGTCCCTGGAAACCACCATTCTATTTTCTGCTTGTTTGTTGGACTATTTTAGACTCCTCGTATAAATGGAATCATGCAATATTGTCTCTCTGTGACTGGTTTATTTCACTTAGTACAATGTCCTCTGGGTTCATCTGCGTTGTTGTGAAGGCAGGCGTTCTCTCTTTTTCAAAGCGAAATAATATCTCATTACATAAACACGCGCGCGTGCACACACACACACACACACACACACACGCATTTTCTTTATTCATTCATCTGTTGATGGACATTTGTTTCCATATGGTTTGTTTCCATATCTTGGTTATCATGAATAATGTTGCAATGAACATGGGAGTGCAAATCTCTCTTTGATATCCTGATTTCAGTTCATTTGGGTATATGACTGGGAGTGAGATTGCTGGATAATATGGTAATTCTATTTTCAATTTTTTTGAGGAAACCCCATCCTGTTTTCCATAGTGGCTTCACCATTCTACATTCCCATTAATGATGTATAAAGATTCCAGTTTCTCCACGTCCTCACCAATACATTTTGTGTATTTATTTGTTTTTGATAATAACCATCCTAACAGACGTGAGGTGCTATCTCATTGTGGTTTTGATTTGCATTTCCCTGATGATTAGCGATGCTTAGAACGTTTTCACATGCCTGGTAGCCTCTTCTTTGGAGAAATATCTATTCAAGTCCTTTGCCTGCTCATTAATTATTTGTTTTTTTTGCTATTGGATTGTAGGACATTCTTATATATTTTGAATTTTAATTCCTTATCAAACAGATGGCTGGCAAATATTTTCTCCCATTGCATAGACTGCCTTTTCACTCTGTAGATTGCTTCCTCTGCTGTGCATAAAGCTTTTAGTTTTATGTAATTCCATTTGTTTCTTTTTGGTTTTGTTGCCAGTGATTTTAATCAAATCCAAGAAATCATTGCCAAGATTAGTATCAAAAAGTTTTCCTGGTCTGCTTTCTTCTAAGCCAAAAGAGAAATCAAAAAATATCTTGAGACAAATGAAAATGAACACAACATACCAAAACTTACAGGATGCAGTAAAAGTGGTTCTAAGAGGAAAATTTATGGCAATAAAGTCCTGTAGCAAGAAGAAAGAACTCAAAGAAGCAACCTAAAGTTACACCTCAAGAAACTAGAAAATGAAGAACAAACTAAGCCTAAAGTTAGTATAAGAAAGGAAATAATAAACATTAGAGCAGAAATAAATTAAATAGAAACCAGACAAACGATAGAAAAGACAAAACTAAAGTTGATTTTTTTAAGATAAACAAAATTAACAAAATTTTAGTTAGATTAAGGAAAAAAGGAGAGTCAAATAAAATTGAAAATGATAGGGGAGGCATTACAACCAATGCTACAGAAATACAGAGGATCGTAAGAGAATACTATGGCCATTTATTCACCAAGAGATAACCCAGAAAGTAATTTAAGAAGAGAGGATACTTCCAAACTTATTTTACAAGCCCAGCATTATCCTGATACCAAAGCCAGGCAAGAAAAGAAAATGACAGGCCAGTCACACTGATGAACATAGATGCAAAGATCCTCAAAAAAATAATAGTAACAAGCCAAATTCAACAACACATTAAAATTATCTTACATCAGGATCAAGTGGAATATATCCCCGGCACGTAAGGATTTTTCAACATCTGCATATCAATAAATGTGATACACCTCATGAACAGAATGAAGAACAAAAATATTATCAACTCAGTAGATGCAAAAAAAAATTATTTAGCAAAATTCGACACCCTTTCATGATAAAACACTACAAAATACATATAGATGGAATATACTTCAATATAACAAATATATTGAGAAGCCCATAGCTAACATCATATTCAATGGTGAAAAACTGAAAGCTTTTCCTGTAAGGTCAGGAACAAGACAAGGATGCCAACTCTCACCACTTCTATTCAACATAACACTGAGAATCCCAGCCAGAGCAATTAAGCAAGAAAGGAAGTGAGAGGCATCCAAATCAGAGAGAAAGTCAAATTGTCTCTGTTTGAAGGTGATATGTTTTTATGTTGTTTCTTTCTTTTTTAACGTTCATTTATTATTGAGAGATAGAGAGACACAGAATGTGAGCAGGGGAGGAGCACAGAGAGGGGGAGACACAGAATCCGAAGCAGGCTCCAGGCTCTGAGCTGTCAGCCCAGAGCTCGATGCGGGGCTCGAACTCACAAGCTGCAAGATCATGACCTGAGCCGAGGTCGAACGCTTAACTGACTGAGCCACCCAGGCGCCTCGAAGGTGATATGTTTTTATATGACACTGTCATATATGAAAGGAATAGAAGTGATATAGCTTAAGTTGAGCTGGACACTGGTTCCTGGACCTTGTGTCCTGACCGCTCCTCTCCTTGGTGGTGGACATGAAGTGCCTCCAAAAATACCTCTTGATAGTCCTGGACACTCACTGGACACAATTTTGAAAACGCTGGTTTAGGTTATATATAATTTTGTGTTACTTGCAAATTGAACAGTCTTCTAAGAAAGGTGACAAGTGTATTTCATGATGTATATAGATTCAAAAAGAACGCAATTGGTTACTGCGGTAGCCGTCCTCCAAAATGGCCTTCAACGGTCCTTGTTTCCTTTTATTCACACTGATGTGCAGCTTCTCTCACAGGGCTGATCTGTGGAACAGTGTGGTGGAAGCGACAGGGCGGGATTTCCAAGGCTAGGCAGCTTTTTCTTTTGTTCTCTTAGAACCTTTTCTCTGGAGCAATCTAGTTTCCATGTCATGAAGACACTCAAACATCACAGGGGAGGTGAGGTGGCACCTCCTCCCAGCAGACTGTACCAACTTGCCAGCCATGTGAGGGCGCCATCTTGGAAATGGGCCCTCTGGTCCCAGCCAAGCTTCAAAGCACTCAGACCAACAGCACATCAGACCAACACAGCTGTGAAGCAGATTGTCCCATCATGCTTTTCTCACAGTGTCACAGCTCTGTGTTTGAAAAGTGTGATTCCACAGTTTGTATCAGCTGCTGATATCAAACGACACAATATGTGTGAAAAACTGTAAATCACAACATGCTTCATAGATGCAAGAGCTGACAAGATAAGCATTAGTGTTGCCTTCTCAGATGACCCACCTGAAAGCACCAAGTTTTAAAATCTGGTTGTGATATTTGTAATATATCATGCGCATAACATAATAATATAACACACTATGTTATGGTGAATAATATACATTTATTTATAATATTGATGGTGTAAAAATTCAGTGAGTGGCATGATTTGAAACTTCCATAATTTTGTGTGCTAGAAGTAATAATATAGTGGATGATAAACTCAGAACTTACAAAGAGCTGTTGCGATTAAAATGGTGGACCAAACTAGTGATTTTAAAAACAGGGATTGGGCACCTGGGTGGCTCAGTCTGTTGAGTATCCGACTCTTGATTTTGGATCAGGTCATGATTCCAGGGTCGTGGGATCGAGCCGCTCATCGGGCTCTGTGCTGAGTGTGGAGCCTGCTTGGGATGAGATCTCCCTCTCCGTCCCTCTTTTTCTTTCTCTGTCTCTTTGCTCCTCTCCCCAACTCATGTGCACACTCTCAAAAACAAACAAACAAACAAACAAATAAATAAATAAATAAATAAATAAATAAATAAATATAAGGATTGATTAAGGCTTTTGCACTTAATTTAAAAAAACTCAATTGACAAATATGAATCAGGAGCCTTCTTCATGTGACAAACAGTGAGCTGCTATGACTACTTTTAAGCTCATTATGAGCCATCCATGTTACACAGACGTTAAAAACAGCATCCTCATCATAGGCAGCGCTTAAAATGAATTTTTTTTTCTTTTGAAATAGTTCTAAATTTACATAAAAGTTTAAAAGATAGTACAGAGTTCCTGTATACCCTTCACTTGGCTTTCCCCATTGTCAGTATCTCCCAGAGGTGTGGTATGATCATCAAAGCTAGGAAATTAACAAGGGTATGTTACTAGCTAACCTAGGGACTTTATTCCATTTTATCAGCTTTCCCACTAATGTGCTTCTTCTAATCCAGGATCTCATGCTGAAGTCAGTTTGCATGCCCCACAATCCCCTTCAAACCCTTTCTTGACTTTCATTCACATCCTCAAGACTTTTAAAGAATAATGATCAAGTATTGGATAGCATAATCCTACGTTAGGGTTTGTCTGGATTTTTTTTCATGATTAGATTCACATTATGGATTTTGGAGGGAAATGTCACAACGGTGATGTGCCGTTATTGTGATGTGCTCAATACGTGTATCATATTAGGGCCACATGATATTGATATGTCTTATTGCTAAGTAAGAAACCAAGGTCATCACCTGGGAGAGGGTTATCTACCAGGTTACTCCACTGTAGTTATCATTTTTCTTTTTATAATTAACAAATATTTGGGAGAGTTACAGTAGTCCCTCCCCCCGCCGCCTTATTCACAGGGAATTCATTCCAAGACCCCCAGTGGATTCCTGAAAACAGAAATAGTACAGAACCCTGTGTATACCGTGTTTTTTTCCTATACACACATACCTGTGGTCATTTAATTTATCAGTTAGGCAGCAGTGAGACACTAACAACAACTAATAATAGAACGATTATGACAATGAATTGTAATACAAGTTATGTGAATGTAGTTTCTCTCTCTCTCTCTCTCTCAAACTATCTAATTGTACTGCATTCACCCTTCTGCTTATGATAGGAGATGATAAAATGCCTATGTATGAGATGAACGAAGGTGAGTGACATAGGCACGTGACATAGTGTGAGGCTGCTGCGGACCTTCTGGTAATTATTCATCAGAAGAAAAATCACCTGCTTCCGGATTGCAGTTGACTGTGGGTGATTTTCATTTATTTATCCTTTTTTAATTTTTAATGTTTATTTATTTTTGAGAGAGAGAGAGAGAGAGAGCATGAGCAGGGGAGGGGCAGAGAGAGAAGGAGACACAGAATCTGAAGCAGGCTTCAGGATCTGAGCTGTCAGCACAGAGCCCGACGCGGGGCTCGAACTCATGAACCACGAGATCATGACTTGAGCCGAAGTCAGATGCTTAACCGGCTGAGCCACCCAGGCACCCCAACCACAGGTGATTTTTTAATTGTGGAAAGCAAAGCTGTGGATTGGGGAGAGGACTCCTGTACATTGAAATTGTGAATATCCTATTTCACCTTAAACTTCTGCTCACTAACTTGTGCTTTTATAAAGGGGGAAATCTTGCTTACAGCAATTATTATTCTAATGTTGTAACGATGATTTTCTATTTCCTTAACTCCTTCCCTGTTAATTGAAATTCTATAAGGAAGACTTTTCCCTCCTTCATTTATTTATTTATTCAATCCTTTATGTCAGAATGGGATCATGAATATTTATTTTATACTATAAATACTATGAGTATTTATTTTGTTTCTCGGATTGTTTCTACTTTGATCATTGGGAGCAATTTCACTTTGGTTCCTGCGACCTTTTGACAAGCCCCATCCTTGTTTTATTTTATTTTTTCCCCCACTTTCTTACCTTTTCACTTCCCAAGGTGTTCCAGGTCCACATTTTAATGTCAATATCTCATATCCCCCCCATCGTGGATATCGGGGTTCCAGTGCTCAAGTCTACATTTTAAGAGGAAGGTTGCGTTCACTTGACATTTTCACATGGGAGCAAATGGATGGTATATAGGGTATGAAAATTCCCCATACTTTAGTGTTCTTGGAATTTTCATTTGGAGGTTTCCTTTCTTTTCTTTCTCTCTTTCTTTTTTTTTTATGTTTATTTTTTATTTTGAGAGAGAGAGAGAGAGAACTAGCAGGGCAGAGAAAAGGAAAGACAGAAACCCAAGCAGGCTCTGCACTGTTAGTGCAGAGCCTGATGTGGGACTCAAACCCACGAACCATAAGACCACGACCTGAGCCAAGATCAAGAGTCACTTAACCGACTGAGCCACCCAGGCATCCACAAGGTTTCCTTTAACACAGAGGTTTATACTTATCCAGATGGAGCCGGGGAAAGGGACATTACCAGCAGGTCACTTTCATGGTAGAATTTCACTTCTGAAATGGCAAAGCCTCAAGGCAGAGGACGGAAGACCATCTGGACCAGGGTAGCAATCACACCTTTGGCTCTGATGAGATTACATTTAGATGCTAGTGGACAAGTGGAGCAGAGCAGCAGTGGGATCAAAGGGAAGAAACTCAGGGAATGAATGGAAAGCCACTAAGTGTCCCCATGGAAAGCCACTAAGTGTCCCCACTCAAAGGCCAAAATTGCCTTCCGGAGAGATGACTTAGGAAGTAAGAGTCAATTTACAAACCCAGGCTGGCTTCTTCCCAAAGCGAAAGACACACGCTGTCGCTTCCAGGCGATTCTCTTAGGGAGACTATCTTGATGGATTGAGCAATTTCCCTTTAAATATGCAGAAAACCATAACTGCTCATATATTTTTCAGAATGTTTTCTGCTCTTGCATTAAGGAAGTGAAAGCACCGTGGCAGGGAGGGACAGGATGTATCTAAAATTCCTTCATTCTTTCTCAGAAACATTAAAAAGATATTTAAATTCTACAACATAAAACTTACTTGTCGTGATTTTAATTCATGTTTTCCAAATATATAAACTCTAGTTTATGGGGCAATCTATCAAACGGGAGCCTACTTACTGGTGGTTTAGTGCTTGTGTAGTAACAACAGAAACAAAACAAAAATAAAGCATGATTTCACAGCGTGTCACGTTAGGAAACTTGATGTCCATTAACTAGAATGGATGGAGGAAAAAAGTTTCCCTGTAATCTTAGTATTAAATGTTTTCTTCTCATCTCTGATTTATCTAAAATCGATCATCAATGCATTGCTAGAATGTTTATTCAAATAAAACATTCCATTGCTCAGCTCTGCGAATCTTGTTGGAGAGGCAATGCAACGAGTATCTCTCTTTCAGACAGGAGGTTTGGGTCTGTGAGACTTCCACCTACAGCTTCATTTTGATAATATTTTGCAGGTTGATGTATCTCTTCTTTGAGGGCAAGGACTCGTACATCAAAATGATGTCTTATGCCTGTGCTCCCACCAATCCCCTTCTTTGAAATTCATGAAAATAAAGTTCATGTGCAGGAAGGATTCCTATGCTTTTTAAAACTTTTCTGTCCCCATACAGAAGGCTTTTCCTTATCTATTTTTCAGAGAAGGAGGTCAGCTACCTTACCATGCTGAATACTGGGAATCTGCAAGCTACAGGGGGTTCCCATGTGATGTTCCCCAACATTTATCCAACGATGTCTCCCTGAAGTGCAATGTCGTTGTCTTTCTGGGAGTTCTTAACCGTATGGTCAATCTCTGCCCTCAAACCCCACTTCCCACACTCCTCCCAAATCATCTTATGTTCCAGCACATTCCATCATTTCACATTTGCACGACAGATGCTTCCTCACCTGCATCTACCCAGGTGATGCTTGGTATTGTTAGCATACCCAGATTATTAAAGAACAGTGCTGGGGGCTTTACTAGGACATTTTACCCAGAAAAAGTCTTACAAAACTGTGCACCAGGGCACCTGGGCCATCAGTATCCTCTATCCTTTCCTCCAGTATTTTATTACAAATATATCAAACACAATACAGTTGAAGGAATCCCACACTGAACACCCATCTGCCCGTAACCTACATTCTACCATTGTACCAACTCTACAGATCATGATCTCCATCTTACCACACATTTATCCAACCGTGTCTCTATCCATCATCATCTTATTTTATTAACGCATTTAAAGTAGCCTGCAGGGGCGCCTGGGTGGCTCAGTCAGCTGAGCGTCTGACTTCAGCTCAGGTCATGATCTCATCGCTCGTGAGTTCGAGCCCCACAATGGGCTCTCTGCTGTCCACGTGGAGCCCGCTTCGGTTCCTGTCTCCCTGTCTCTGCCCCTCCCCAGCTAGTGCTTTCTCTCTGTCTCAAAAATCAATTAAAATAAAATAAAAACATTAAAAAAATAAATAAATAGGGGCGCCTGGGTGGTGCAGTCGGTTAAGCGTCCGACTTCAGCCAGGTCACGATCTCGCAGTCCGTGAGTTCGAGCCCCGCGTCAGGCGCTGGGCTGATGGCTCGGAGCCTGGAGCCTGTTTCCGATTCTGTGTCTCCCTCTCTCTCTGCCCCTCCCCTGTTCATGCTCTGTCTCTCTCTGTCCCCCCAAAAAAAAATAAAAAACATTGAAAAAAATTTAAATAAATAAATAAATAAATAAATAAATAAATAAATAAAGTAGCCTGCCGACATCAGTACGCTTCTCCCAGTACTTGAACATGCTTATCACTAATGAGCATTCAACATTTATTTTCCCCGCTGAGGCAAAGTGCACACATAACAAACATGGATAAATATCAATAATGTCTTCTCTGTTTTCAAAAATACACACCCTTGTGATACAGAACAGGGCTATCCAGATGAGAACATTATCGTCTCCCTGCAAAGTTCCCACGTCCCTCCCGGTCCACAGCTAACCCCTTCTATGTGAAGCAACTACTGTTCGGATTGTTATTCACCGTGGACTTGTTTCATCTGTTCAGGAAGTCCACAGAAATCACACGATGCGGTCTGGTTGTGCCAGGCTCCTCTCCCTCAGCTCAGTGTTTCTGGGGCTCGTCCACTGAGTCACCACCGGTGATGGTGCCGTTCTGCTCCCACCAATGGAGATTTGAAGGATTCCACTTGTGGGGCGCCTGGGTGGCGCAGTCGGTTAAGCGTCCGACTTCAGCCAGGTCACGATCTCGCGGTCCGGGAGTTCGAGCCCCGCGTCGGGCTCTGGGCTGATGGCTCAGAGCCTGGAGCATGTTTCCGATTCTGTGTCTCCCTCTCTCTCTGCCCCTCCCCCGTTCATGCTCTGTCTCTCTCTGTCCCAAAAATAAATAAACGTTGAAAAAAAAAATTGGAAGGATTCCACTTGCTTTATAGGATCAGTACGAGTGTGGTCAGACTTCGTTTGAGCCATCGGATGGCTGTGTCCTCCACCTTTTAAAATGCCTGAGGTCCGGCTTTGGCCCAGATCATGATCTCTCAGTTCTTGAGTTCGAGCCTCGCATGGGGCTCCCCGCTGTCAGCACAGAACCCTCTTCAGATCCTCTATCTGCAAACCCCCCGCCCCTCCCCACTCACGTGCTTTCTGTCTCTTTCTCAAAAATAATAAATACAACAAAGTTTTTTTTTTTTAATGCCTGGGATCTGTTTCCAGCCTCCTACCCTTCCTAGAAGGTCCACCTTTTTCACATGTTCCCATAATTTCGAATTCTTACCGTTACGCGTTGAGCTGTGTTCTGACCCAATTATTTTCTTTGGAAGGAAGGCTTGTATAACGAATGACAAATGCATCATTCACTGGACATTCGGGAGGCGGCACAGGATTCACCGTGAAAGGTCAAGCACAAAACCTGGAAGCGGTCGGCACCGTCCAAGAGGAGCCGACTTCCTCGGAAGATGGGGGTGGGGTGTTGCTCCGCAGGCTGCTCACGGGGGTGACACCCAGAGGTGCTGCACCCCCTGGCTCGGGAGAGAACGGGAAGGAGGAAGGCGTTGGCGTGTGGGTGCTGGTTGTGAGCGCTGCTTCTCCTCTACAGCCGGCCTGCAGTGCTTCACCTCCTTCATCTGTAAAACAAGAGGGCTAACAGCACCTGTCTCGTCACTTGTGGTAAAGATTGGATGAATCGCAGCGTGTGAATGCTCGTCACTTGTCGCAAAGATTGGATGAATCGCAGCGTGTGAATGCTCGTCACTTGTCGCAAAGATTGGATGAATCGCAGCGTGTGAATGCTCGTCACTTGTCGCAAAGATTGGATGAATCGCAGCGTGTGAATGCTCGTCACTTGTCGCAAAGATTGGATGAATCGCAGCGTGTGAATGCTCGTCACTTGTCGCAAAGATTGGATGAATCGCAGCGTGTGAATGCTCGTCACTTGTCGCAAAGATTGGATGAATCGCAGCGTGTGAATGCTCGTCACTTGTCGCAAAGATTGGATGAATCGCAGCGTGTGAATGCTCGTCACTTGTCGCAAAGATTGGATGAATCGCAGCGTGTGAATGCTCGTCACTTGTCGCAAAGATTGGATGAATCGCAGCGTGTGAATGCTCGTCACTTGTCGCAAAGATTGGATGAATCGCAGCGTGTGAATGCTCGTCATTTGTCGTAAAGATTGGATGAATCGCAGCGTGTGAATGCACGTGGAGCAAGGCCGAGGATATCCCGTGGCTGGCTGCAGTGGCCGCCCCGGTGCGCCCCACGGACCCTCGTCCCTCCCGCACATCCCTTCAGCTGCCAGGAGTGTGTGTGCAGAAGTGACACGGCTACCCCGCTCTGTGATGGTCTTCGCGCGATACTTTTGTACACGTTCCTTGTATCGTATCTTTGCTTCTAGCGCTGGCATTCAAGCCTTGATCAGCGCTCGCCAAGACTCATGTACAAAGCCTCCTAGCTCATCTCACCGTACCCGAGTCCAGCCTCTTCCAATCCAAATTCAGCTCTTTTGGTAGAATGCTCTTTCTAAAATGCCAGTCTAACTCTGTCACCTTCCTGCGTGAAATCGTTTAAAGGATCCTCATTGCCTCCAGAATAGAATCCAAATCTCTCAGCACAGCACAGCACAGAAAGCCCGTCAAGATCTCATCAATGTCTATCTATGTAGATGTAATTCTTATGGCCTCCGCCATCCCTCCCTCTCTGTCCCACAGCTAGAAACAACCACGGCATGTCCTGGCTGTGCCGTGCTTTCTAAGTCTGATGCTTTTGTACACATGGCTTCCTCAGCTTGGAATGTGTCCCTCCAACCCATGCCCCTTTTACCCAACTATTTTGTACGAGACTTTGCAGACACGGGCTATAGATCACCTAAGAAGCTTTCTCTGCCCCGCCTCCATCGTCGGCTAATTGTTCCTCCTCTGTGTTTCCGTTCCATTGGATAACATCTCCAGTAGGGTACTTACCTCATAATATCGCGAGTGTCTGTTTACCTATGTATCTTCCCCATGGATATTTGGATAACTTGCAGGCAGAGATCTTTTATCTTTTTTTAAAAAAAAAATTAATTCCAAGTTAGTTAACATGTAGCGTAATAATGGTTTCAGGAGTAGAGTTTAGTGATTTATCACTTACATATAACACCCAGTGCTCATCCCAACAAGCGCCCTCCTTAATGCCCCTTGCCCATTGAGCCCATCCCCCCACCCAACACCCCTCCAACAACCCTCAGTTTTCTCTCTGTATTTAAGAGTCTCCTATGGTTTGCTTCCATCTCTGTTTTTGTTTAAGATTTTTTTAATGTTTATTTATTTATTTGGAGAGAGAGAGAGTGCGCGCACAGGCAAGCAGGGGAGGGGCAGAGAGAGAGGGAGAGAGTTGAGAATCCCAAGCAGGCTCCACACTGTCAGCACAGAGCCCGATGTGGGGCTCAAACCCATGAACCATGAGATCATGACCTGAGTGGAAATCAAGAGTCGGCCACTTAATCGACTGAGCCACCCAGGCACCCCTGTCCTTCTCTATTTTTACCTTATTTTTCATTCCCTTCCCCTATGTTCATCTGTTTTGTTTCTTAAATTCCACATATGAATGCAATCATATGATATTTATCTTTCTCTGACTTATTTCGCTTAGTATATACAGTCTAGTTCCACCCACATTGTTAGCATATGGCAAGATTTCATTCCTTTTTGATCACTGAGTAATATTCCATTGTATATATATACCACATCTTCTTTATCCATTCACCAGTTGATGGATATTTGGGCTCTTTCCGTAATTTGGCTCTTGTCGATAGCACTGCTATAAACATTGAGGTGCATGTGCCCCTTCAAATCAGCACTTTTTATCCTTTGCATAAACACCTAGTGGTGCAATTGGTGGGTCATAGGGTAGTTCTATTTTTAATTTTTTGAGGAAACTCCATACTGTTTTCCAGAGTGGCTTCACCAGTTTGCATTCCCACCAGCAGTGCAAAAGTGTTCCCCTTTCTCCACATCCTTGCCAACATCTATTGTTACCTGAGTTGTTAATTTTAGCCATTCTGACAGGTGTGAGGTGATGTCCCATTGTGGTTTTGATTTGTATTTCCCTGATGATGAGTGATGTTGAGAATCTTTTCTGTGTCTCTTAGTCATCTGGATGCCTTCTTTGGAAAAGTGTCTGTTCATGTCCTTTGCCCATTTCTTCACTGGATTACTTGTTTTTTGGGTGTTGAATTTATTTGATAAGTTCTTTATAGATTTTGGATACTAACCCTTTATTGGGTATGTCATTTGCAAATATCTTCTCCTTTAATCCTTAGAAGCTATCAGAATATGTGTTAACATAGAATATATATTTAGTAAGTATATGTTGAAATCTTATTTTTACACAAAATGGATACACTTACAGAACTCAGAATACTTATGTTCCACACAAAACATAGTTCTGAGAGAGTCTTTTATAAATACTATGTTGCATAGTGAAAATAGCATTTGGAGTCCAACTTACCTGGCTACTCATCCATACTTAGACAGTAAAAGCTGTGTAACATGAGGGATATTGTGTAAGGGCTCTCAGTCTGTGTCCTCATTTGTAATAGGGTGACAATAATACTTCAGGGTTGTAGAGGTTAATAAGTAATATGGTAAAGAAGTTATTAAAGAGCATTTGATTTAGTATTTGCCCAAAACTTCGCAGGCTCACTCCTTAATAACTATAAAAGCTGTGGGGCACCTGGGTGGCTCAGTCAGTTGAGCATTCGACTTCGGCTCAGGTCACGATCTCACAGTTCGTGAGCTCAAGCCCCACATTGGGCTTTCTGCTGTCAGCACAGAGCCTGCTTCAGATCCTCTGTCCCCCTCTCTCTGCCCCTTCCCTGCTTGCGCTCTCTCAAAATTAAGTAAAACATCAAAAAAATAATTATAAAAGCTGATAATTTATTTAGGACTCAGTGTGGTTGGTGCATCATTGTGCTAAGCCCTTGACATGGGCTGTTTTCCTCAATCCTCACAGAACCTATTTGTGGCAAACACTAATGTTGTTGAAATATTGTTTATTTCCCCGCATTCCAGAAGCATGGTATTCTATTCGTGGCCCCACCGTGGTGAATGTGATAAGTCCTGCTCCATGAGTTATTGAGCCCATCACTGACATGCATGAGGACAGGCTGAAACACTGAATTCCTGACAGGAAATTCTCCTTCGAGACTCTCTTGTCTCCTTCAAGACTCTCTTGTCTGTGTGGCCCAAAGATAAGAGTGTCCCAGACGATGGCTGCTCCATCAGCGTGCTGTGCCGAGTGACTGTGCTGAGTAGTCTCCCCTCCGGGCCCATGGCCCACATGTCGGATGAATGGAGAATAAAACCATATTTTAACCCAGGAGGCTTTTGATGGTTATTTGGCTGCAGCATCCTTAGGCTATCATTGCATTGTGTTATTAGCTCCATTTATCTTACAGATAAAGTAGCAGGGTTCAGTTTCCATCTTTTCTCTTGACCTACCTATTAAATCTCAGGCCCCCGTTCCACCTGTCTACCTAAATCCTACTGTCTTCTAAGGAAGGTCAACTCTAATACTCAATCCATGAAGTTAGTTATGTTCAATGGATTTTCCATCCTCTCTCAGTTCTCTGAATTTTATTTAACATGTTGTATATGCCACACCAGTTGACAACCCATGGTGTATCCTCTTGTGTTGTTTCTGGGATGTTTTTCCATGAGAGGATTACACCTTTAAAGACAATGAGCTTGTTAGGAGGCCTGTGCCTTCTAGGGCGCCTGAGTGGCACAGTAGGTTAAGCGTCTGACTTCTGTTCAGGTTGTGATCTTGCTGTTCGTGAGTTCGAGCCCCGTGTCAGGCTCTGTGCTGACAGCTCGGAACCTGCTTCCGATTCCGTGTCTCCCTCTCTCTCTGCCCCTCCCCCCTTTGCGCTCTGTCTCTCTCAAAAATAAATAAACACTTAAAAAGAAAAAAAAGGAGGACTGTGCCTTCTGCTTTTTTAGTAATGGCCCCATTCACACCCGTCTCCCCAGCAACCCACACAATGCTAGTTCCTTATCATTTTTCGTAAGTAAAATGAAAGACGTTTTTGCTCAGAAAGGGTAACTCCTTAATAAGCCCTTGTTTCATTTCTGGTGTATACTCGAAGCTAAGAGTTTTCAATTTAGCCAAACATCAATTTCTTTCCTGCTTTTGTCTCCAAAGATACGGTGACTTTCAAGTCTGAAATTCAGTGCTTTATTTTTCCTGAACTTGTTATTGCCACTAAACCTCTTTTTTCCAATAAGGAGCTGACAGCCTGTAGTATATTTACATTCAGTTAAAGGAGAGGAAAATAAGTGATAGGAATAGTGTTCAAGCTTTCCCTCAAGCACCTTTTCTGTCTTTTTTATGGGGAACAGCATGAAGGAGGGTAATGTGACTAATGAATTTCTACCTGCGCGCTCATGAAGATTTATACACCAGGCTTAGTGCTGTCGATGACCGATCAAATCGTCCCGCTACTCCCACTCATTTTATAAAAGTTGCTAACACCCTTACTGCAGCATGGGTGCCAAAATGAAAACTGATTGATTGATTGATTGATTGATTGATTTTTTTTATGTTTTACTTTTAAAAACATTTATTTTGGGGGAGAGCACAAATGGGGGCAGGGGCAGAGAGAGGGGGACAGAGGATCCGAAGCAGGCTCTGTGCTGACAGGCTAACAGCAGCAAGCCTGATGTGGGGCTCGAACTCATGAACTGCGGGATTATGACCTGAGCCAAAGTCGGACGCTCGAAAGTCGGATGCCCAGGTGCCCCGAAAACAGATTTATGAATGAAGTTGTGTTTTGTTTTGTTTTTTTTTATACCAGTCATTCAACTCTATTTTCTTGGTGGATATTGGGAGGAGTGGGGGGGGGGGCAGGTACAATGCAATCCCAAGAGTATCTCCACACCTTAATGTGTTTGCAGTAAGGTCACAACACAGTTGTCCTGCTACTGTCTCTTACTGGTACTTGTAGGACCCAAAATAAATGTGACCTTAGATTAAGGCCTGACCAGGGACATGGTCAACTGGTAGCTCAAACTTTGATCAATTCACCTATTCTTTTTAAATTTCATAGTTTTGCTAAGTTTTTTGTTAGGCAGGTAAAGAAATAGAGGTCATTGGGGCGCCTGGGTGGCTCAGTCGGTGAAGCGTCCGACTTCGGCTCAGGTCACCATCTCCCGGTCCGTGAGTTCAAGCCCCGCGTCGGGCTCTGTGCCGATAGCTCGGAGCCTGGAGCCTGCTTCAGATTCTGTGTCTCCCTCTCTCTCTGTCCCACCCCTGCTCATGCTCTGTCTCTCTCTGTCACAAAAATAAATAAACATTAAAGAGAAATTAAAAATAAAATAAAGAAATAGAGGTCATACAGAACAAATAGCAAGAGAGCATACAAAATACAAATACTCAGACATTTGTAACATATTGGAAATAGAAGGACCTGGGAGAGCCAAACCAATTTTGAAAAATAAAAAGAAAGTTGGAGAATATCGTCTGATTGGTAAGCTTACTATGAAGCCATGCTATTAGGACTACATGGGCATGGTGTTAAGAAAAGACATATGGATCAATGAGGCTGAAAAGAAAGACCTGATTTTCAACTGATGTTCAAGATGCCAGAGTAATCAATGTGGGAAAGATGGAGAAAAAAGGGGGTTAATTCCAGGTGTAACCTTCAGCACAAGAGAAGTCACGGTCATGAGAAGAACATGGCATCTACAAGGACGGACGAGTGTAACTCAAGCAAAAGTGAACCCCATGTTGGGTATGAAGAGTGACACGCTTAACAGACAGGTTAAGTGTCAATCCCAGCAAGGCACTAGGTCAATACAATAATCACTCATTATTGTGATTTTCAATAGTTCTATGGCAGCCATAAGAATGAGTCCTCCCACTGACTTTTATATACACATCCCCTCATAACACCCTCGCTTCTCAGAGGACACAGGTTACACCAGCCCCAAAGGTCTCTACAGGGGAATAATTTAAACAAGAGGGCAATTAAAATAGAGAAACCACCCTGGGCTTTATCTTCCTGTTCCTGAACCATAGACAGTAAGGGGTCTTAGCTACCCTCTCTTCAGGCTGCTCCATCAAAGCCACATTGGTCTTGCCCTGGGGCCAGCAGGAAGCTACCCTGGGGTTATCCTTGGGGACGAAGTAAAAATACTTTTTAAGTAAGAAGAGGTAATGTGGAGGGATGGAGAGGAAAATGCATCCTTTGATATTCCAGACCCATTATTGGGGAACATCAGCTGAGGGAAGACACAACTTTGGTTTCCTTTGTTGGCTTTGTGTTTGCCAAGGGGAGGTGCAGAGAGCATGCTAGATGGGAGGAGAGCCCCGTCCTGACCCAGGAGGAGAATGCAGAAGTACAGGGGTGGCCGAGAGTCAAGCTGAACCACTAACACGGGTCCCTTAGGAACAGGTTGGACAGAAAGCTGAAGGATGCTATTCCGGGCTTTTTGGAAGCCAGTCTGTGGAGTCCCTAGAAGGCAAAGACAAGAAGTTGTGTTAGGGTTTTCCAGAGAAACAGAACCCATAGGATACACATACATAGAAAGAGATTTATTGTAAGGAATTGGCGTACGGGTTTATGGAGGCTGGCAAGTCTCAAGATCTATGGGGTGGGACTGTCTATCCATTGCCAATGATGTTCTTCTAGTTGGAAGGCCAACAGGCTGGAGACCTAGGACGAGCTAGTGTTTTAGTTCATACTTGAGGGTAGGAAAAAGCCAAGGCCAAAGGAAGTCAGACAGAAGGAATTCTTTGCGGGGGGAGGGGTGCTGTTTCAGCCTTTTTTGTGATATTCGGGCCTTCAACTGATTGGATGAGGCCCACCCACACTGGGCAAGACAATCTGCTTTACTCTGTCCACCAACGCAAATGTTAATCTCACGCAAAAACACCCTCACAAATATTCAGAAAAATATTTGACCGGATATCTGGGTGCCCCATGACCCAGTCAAGTTGACACATGAACCAGTGTTTGGGGGTTATGGGTGCTGACCCTATACTCTGAACTAGTTAGGTGAATGGACTCCATAAAGTGATTTTTATTTAGTATCTATCCTCCAGCTGTACAGGTAGATTTTACACAAGGGAAAAAAAGGAAATGCTGAATGGGGAAAGCTATCAGCCTCTGAAAGGGACTTTCAAATCCCCACAGCGAAACCCAGGGAGCAAGAGGCACGGGGACCTGGTTAGCTGTGACTCCTGGCGCCTGACTGGGCCCTGGCGCTCACATGCACCCCTCGTCAGTGATCCCAAGTAGAGCTCACCCGTGAAGGGGGAAGGGGAAGTGGTTATTTTATGATTTTTTAAACACTTACTGCTTCATTAAACTTCCTGTTCACCTGCCTCTGAAGTTTAATTGCCCTTCATGGGTGAGAAATTATGTTTATTTGAATGAGAATCTCTTCTGCCTATACCGATTTCCTGGGCCTGGCTGATGGCAGTGATCCCATAAAATACCAGATTCCGTGGGCTTAACTTCCCTGAGATGGTGTAAATCCCTCCCTGCCTCCACACCCAGCTCGAGCATAACTTCTTCCGGGAGACCTTCTCAAATCAGAGGCCAGGCTGCCCCCCAGCGAAGGTCACTGTTTCTGGAACTCATGGCTGGTGCCCTTTACCTTGACACGTGATCTTAAGGATCTTCGGTTCCTCCGCTCTTTCTCGCGTTTTTCGTAATTCCAATCAGGAAAGTTCTGGAAACGGTTTCCTGTTTGTAACCCCGCTCCAGGTTCCTCTACTAGTCCCGTGTCTCGTTCACGCCTCTGTACCGTTACACACGGGAGCTGCCATGTTGATTGAACCACGAGGGGGAAGGAAGAGGCACCGGGCACATAATCAGCCCCCAAAATGTGCCCTCCTCCTCCTCCTCCTTTTTCTCCACGGCCACCGCTCCAGTCCAGACGCGTGGAATCCTGCCCGGGCCTTGAACTGAGGTTCTGCCCACCCCCGTCCATTCTCTAGCCAGCCCGTTACAATTCAGGCCAAATCATTTTAGCCACAGCCACGTCCCATCGCTCTTGGGACGAAATCCCGGCGCTCTGGTCTGTCACCAGGAGCCTGGGGCGACGTTTGCTCCCTTTTCCGTCCCCTCCAGCCACACAGTTTTTGTTTGTTCCTCAAACAAGCCAAGCTTCTTCCTCTTTGAAATCCCTTGCCTAGAATATTTCCTTTCCTCCTGTCACCTCTCATTCACACTTCAGTGACCCTAAGTGTCTCCTTTCACTGTCGCCTCCCAGGGAAACCTTTGCTTCCTCACCTCCTGTGCGTCTTCTAACATGTCATGATTGTGCTCGAGTTACAAGTGGTTCCTGGTGAATTGTCACCAATTAATAATCTAGTCCTGGGAATCATCAATAACTCAGGGAAGGAGCTGCCACATTCCCCGGGCAGAGGGGGCTGCAGCCAGAACAGGGCTGGGATGTCGTGGGTCCTGTGCCGCCATCATCCCATGGAAGCTGAGGCCGCAGAGCCATTTCTGCAGGAACAAGCCTATGACAATAGGGGGTGACGGGCAGCGAGCAGCGGAAAGGGCTCAGCCTGAGAACCTCCGCGGGGCTGTCTATCCACCGATACCTAGTTGTCAGGTACACAGGCCCCCTGGCTGGCACCTCACCGTCAGCTGGGGGACTGGCCTGGGCACCGTTCCCTAAATCAGCAACGGAGAGATGAGACCCAGCGGCGGCCGGGAAGGGAGCCCTGCTCCCCGGGGAGACCTGGAGCCCCCCCCCCCCCCCCGCAGTCCTGCGCCGCACTGATGCTTTGTTGGCCTCCTTCCTTGGAGTCTCTCTCTAAGGTTCATCTTGGGTGGTGTTTCTGCTGCTGCGTCCAGTTTCTCTCATTCGTCCTGCGATGCCTAAGCTGCCATTAACACCATGCTGTGTATTTTTCGTTTTGATACTGGAATTTTAATCTCTAGAAATTTAAGGGGATTTTTTTTTAATGATTTGCATGCCTCTGCTTAGCTTTTTGGATACATGTATGCAGTTACAGAAATGATCTTCGTGTCGCTTTCTGCTAATTCAAACGATGTCTTTTCTGTGATTGAATATTGTCCTTATGATGATGCAGTTTTCTGCTTTTAATGCTTAATAATCTTTTGGATACCAGACTTGGGGAATTTTAGCTTGTAGAAAGCCGAACATTTTTATTTATAACTTAAGTTTTTTGATTTTTATTATACTTTGATTACTTTGAAAATTTATTACAAATATCTATAAATATTTTTTTAGAATGCACGAAGTGTGTTGGAAGCTGTAGGTCTTGTTCTGAAAAACTGTTGGGCATGATGAGGGCAGGGCTAGTGAGCCCAGGCCCCTGCAGGGCGGCCGATACCCGATGAATTACAAAGCTTTCCAGTCTGACTGGTGGAAAGGGGCGCTGGTCCAGTCCTGCGTGAGCACTGGGCTCCGTGATGTCAGTCGTGTTGCCTGACCCCCAACCTTCGGCAGCTTCCTCGTGTGCACGGATCGGCTCTTTGATGAGTGTTTGAGGGGGGGTCCTCTGTGGATCTCTGGGTTTCTCTCTGTCCGCAGCTCTGCCGTTTCTGGGCATCTGCCAAACAAACCGTGAGTGTAAGTACGTTGGTCTCCCTGGGCTCCCGAACCATCTCCTCAAGTCAGGAACATTCTGGTCTGTGCCCCACCCCTTCCTGCGCTGCACCCGGAGAGCCCTCAGGGCAAGGATCTAGGGTACCTGTGACGCTCTCTGTCTCCGTCTCTCAGAGATCTCTCTCCTCCAGGGCCTGATGTCCACTGCCCAGAAGCCATTGTCCCAGGGATTTTTTTGTTTTTCAGTTTTTCAGTTTCCTGGTCCGGATGGTAAATCCAGTCTCTGCTAAACCAGCTTGGCCAGAAGCAGATCTCTCATGGACCAAGTCCAGATTACCTCATATAGCCCTTTTCAAATTGAGATACAATTTACAAACCGTAAAACTCACCCTTTGTGGGTATACAATTCAGTGCTTTTTGGTATCTTCGCAAGTATATTTAGCACATTCACTATCGTCACTATTTAATTCCAGAACATTGTCACCTCCATGAAGAGAAAAGCCGTGCCTGTTAGCAGGCATCCGCGTTCCGCCCTCCCCACAGTCCCTGGCCACCACTAATCCCTTTCTGCCCCTCTAGATTTGCCACGTATGGACATTTCATATAAACTGATTCTGTGATATGTGATCTTTGTGTGGGCATCTTTCACACTAGGAAGTGTAGACTGAGGCAGAGTTAGTGATTGCCCAGCTGAGTGTGGAACGGGTGCCCCAGTGCACACGCACACACACACACACACACACACACACACACACAGTGCACAGCCCAGCAGACTTGCTGTTTCCCAGCTTTTAACAAAATCTCCGTGCAACCATTAGATGACCAATTAGCTACCTGAACACAGATTCCAGGGGCTGTACATGGAAAAGTCTCAAAGCAAACACAGAACAAAATTCAAAAAAAAAAACTTTAAAAAAAAAGAGGGGGCTGGGGCGCCTGGGTGGCGCAGTCGGTTAAGCGTCCGACTTCAGCCAGGTCACGATCTCACGGTCCGTGAGTTCGAGCCCCCGCGTCGGGCTCTGGCCTGATGGCTCAGAGCCTGGAGCCTGTTTCCGATTCTGTGTCTCCCTCTCTCTCTGCCCCTCCCCCGTTCATGCTCTGTCTCTCTGTCCCAAAAATAAATAAACGTTGGCAAAAAAAATTAAAAAAAAAAAGGGGGGGGGAGAGCGCCTGGGTGACTCAGTCGGTTAGGTGTCTGACTTTAGCACAGGTTACGATCTTAGGGTTTGTGAGTTCGAGCCTCACGTTGTCAACGCAGAGCCAGCTTGGGATTGTCTCTCTCCCTCTCTCTCTGTCCCTGCCCCACTTGTGCTCACTCTCTCAAAATAATTTTTAAAACACTTAAAAAAAAAAAGCAAACATGGAATAAAATAACCACAAACAGCAATGACAATCTGGTTCCCAGCGTTGCCATGTTATATTATTTGAAAGACTCCGTTTTCAACAAGAAATCCCGAGTTGGGTGAAGAAACAAGAACGTATGGTCAAGGCTCCAGTTCAGCTCAGACCTAAGAGCTTAGCCTTCCCAGGCTTTCCAGAGCCCCTCAGATGTTCACCCCCACCCCGCGTTTCTCGATCCCCAAGAATCTTTCAGGACTTCCTTTTCTTTTTAAACAACAAAAATTTATTCTCTCATTGCTCTAGAGTTCAGAAGCATAAAATTAAGAGGAAGTCAAATGCCACACTTGCTCTGGAGTCTCTAGGGGGAGAATTCTTCCTTGTCTCTCTCAGTTTCTAGTATCTCTAGGCATCTCTTGACTTCTTTGGCTGGTGACTACATCACTCCAACCTCTGTCTTTGTCTTCCCGTTACTTTGTCTCCTGTGTGGGTCTGTTCCTCCTCTGTTTCTTATGAGGACACTTGTTAGATTTAGAGTCCACTGGGTAATCCACATGATTTCATCTCAGGATTGTTAATGTGTATCTGCAAAGACCCTTTTTCTAAACAAGGTTACATTCATGAGCTCCAGGGACTTGGATGTGGACATAAATTCGGGGGGGGGGGGGAATACCATACAACCTACTACATAGTTTTAGCTGAAATTCCTTTTATTCAAAGAAGCAAGTCTCATTCCTACTTACCGAAGATGGCATGTTTCCTTCTTGTCTATGTTCGTATTGTTTTACATCATATATTTTCATTCATAGAAAACCCTTCAGTATTTTTTCTACATGTATATAGTTTTGGATTCACAAAACCATCATCTTGTACAAATTATTCTGAAATTTGCCTTTTTTATATTAAATATAATTTATTGTCAAATTGGTTTCCATACAACACCCAGTGCTCATCCCAACAGGTGCCCTCCTCAATGCCCACCGCCCACTTTCCCCTTGTAGCAACGCGGAAGGAACTTTCAGGACTTTCCAAAGCCTCAGTGGACAACTCTTTCTCCAGGTTCTCCTTCTAGGCCGTTCTGAGCTGCATAGGAAGACAATGGCCTCTAAATGTTTTTGCCACATGCCCCCGGGAAAAGGCTTTGTGCACCAAGCAGGCTGTGAATTAAGTAAAGGCAGCTGCCCAAGTGCTTGGTGTCTCAAAACCACGCTCTGGTCCAACAGGAATGATTCTGGATTCTGGGAGTGAGGCGGTGACGGCCCCGCTCTGGTGGCCCCTCCGTGTCACCCGGAGAGAGCGCCCTTGGTTTACCGCAGAGCTGAGGGGGTAGGGGGCGGAACAGAGTGAGTTGAAATGCCACAAAGCTTGCTGACTTTACCGCACTTGGCTGTTTTTCTCGAGTCAGTGCTCCCAGGATGGCTGCAAGCCTGTGATTCATTTCTGGAGTTCTAGAAAAGTTGATCCTGACACTTTCTGCCAATGTTCTCCTTGCTTTTCTGGCGGGGAGAATTCAGAACCTCCAAAGGAAAAGATTAATTATGCCATTTGCGGCTTCCGATCTTGCTCCCCTGCTGGAGTGTGGTCTCCTTGAAACAGGAAATCTCTTCTCTCTTCCCAAGACTGAAATGCCCCTGCAAATCAGTGTGACACAAACAAAACGGGTGATCAAAACACGTTTCTTCTGTGAATACTAGGATGGATGGACCGAAGGCGGCGTCTTGATGATGATGCCCATGGAACCCTTTTGTCCCCCTCCTCCTTTTCTTTTCCTCCGCTGTCGGTAGCATTCCACTCCTCACGTCCACATCCTCTTTCCAGTGTCTTTATCTTCCCCTTGATGCTTAAGTACCCCTCCCCCCCCCCCCCCCCCCCCCAGCTCGGCCACAGCCACACTGTCTGAGCCAGCACGTCGCCGGAAGCAATATTCACGGAAGCTCAGTGCTCTGAGGGATGGAGTTCTGGTTCAGCCCCTCTCAGTGGTGTCCCCGAGCCTCCTGAATCTCCACGGCACATCTTTAGAAGTCAGGGTTTCAGGTAAAGGTACGTTTTCGTCTGGAGGCCTTTGAGCTCTGCTGAGATTACACAATGCGTTTGTGAAAGAACCGTTTGCCTCTGAGTCTGACTTGCAGCTGAATTACCTTCACGAAGAGCCTTAGCAATGGGCAGGGTTTTCCTGCTCAGGATGGGACGGTGGCTCTTGCTGTAACATCAGATGTTACAGCTCCTGACACGGTCCCTCCCTCATTTCCCCCCCACGGGCTTCCATTGACTCAGAAGATCATTTACTCGACACCAAAGATGTCCCTCTCTCTCCACCCTCGTTCCAGTAATGTCCTTGACCTCATTTCCCAGCCCTTTATATTCGCCACAGTGAAAAAACAGATTCCAACTCCTTTGTTAACTAGAAACCAGAAATACACAGGGGGAGACGGCAACGGGATTTCGAGGTTGAAAACACACTAGCTGTCGGGAGCCCCATTCTCCAGGGGGAGGAAAACCTGTCTGTGCATGAACACGCATAAACGTGTCCCAGGTGGGCTTAAATTGTACCAACTTGCTACAGCCCTTGGGAGAAATGAGTCCCCATTCAGATCACCGCACAGGACTTGAATGCCTGAAAATGCAGGCCATTTCTTCCAGCCCTCTGCGCTGCGGAAGAACAATAACATTTTCACACGAGAAACTGCCTAGGAGGCTTTGAGCGGCTTACTTCTAAATCTGCTGCCGGGAACGCTGTCGTGGGTGACAATGAACCCAGTTCTGATGCCCTCGGAGCCTGGGCTCTGTGGATGGTCATTCGGCGGGCCATTGAATCTCCTGAACTTACTTGCCAAAGTTTAAAAGCATGTGTGCGGGTGTGCTCTGACTGCAACACAGGCTGTGTAGCATTCGTGGGATTCTCCAAGGGGCCCGCGTATTCCAAAGAGGTTAGGCACCGGTGGTTTAAAATGATTTAACACAGTCAATTATCTATTTAGTTTTGTAAGCCTGCTTTCTGAGCTGAAATAGCACATTACCCTTCTCCATGCTCCTGGAGCATCTAAATGGAGCTCGAGCAAGAAATTCTTTTGCTTTGTTTGTGGGCCTCTCGTAGAAAAGCATTCGTCCGCCACACAGGCTTTCTGCCGCGCTTCCTAAAGGGTCCCCATTTCTCTACTGGGTAACTCCCGATAACCAGTGGAGGAATGAAAACTCAGCCACCTTCTGAGAATTTAAGGCGGTGGCAGGGGGCACGTCTGTTCCCGCTAGAGCAGCGGGACACGCAGCAGGTGCAGGTGCTGTGTGGAACCCCACTGGGGACCCGGCGCTAAACTCAGCACGGCCGCACCCCTGCAGAGTAGGGCCGATACAGCTTAAAACGATTACAATCTAGGGGCACCTGGGTGACTCTGTCAGGTAAGCGTCCGACTTCGGGTCAGGTCAGATCTCTCATGAGTTCGAGCCCCGTGTGGGGCTCTGGGCTGACAGCCCAGAGCCTGGAGCCTGCTTCAGATTCTGTGTCTCCCTCTCTCTCTCTGCCCCTCCCCTGCTCATGCTCTGTCTCTCAAAAATAAATAAACATTTAAGAAATTAAAAAAAAAAAGATTACAATCTAATTGACAAGACTAACAACTAGTTGAACGTTTTATCATTCTTAAGTTGTTTCTTATGTGAAAGTCACTGTATACATTTCAAAGATGCTCCAGAGAAATGAAGTTCCCTGAAGCATGGAGCAATTAGACAGCATGCTTGGGAGTCAGGGAGATATAAATCAGGCCTGAAAGAGTGGGTTCTGTCTGGGTTTCTGAATATTCGAGATCTACCTTTGGTTTATAGATTTTTTCCCCCAATGCAGCAAAAAGAAAATAAACCAGGATCCCAGTACCTTCTCTGCAGGGTCAGAAATATCACACACCAGGCAGGAACAGGGAGCCGTGGTCCTCACAGGGACACCTGCTTATGGATACTAGTAAGCTCTCACCCCCACCCTCCATTTACGCATTGCAGGAAGGGGAAGGGGAGAGAAGATTGCCTCTGAGGCCCCAAATGCCCCGACATGCATGGACTGAACTCATGTCTACAATTTTGCCCTGTTACCAGTCCTGGTAATAAGCAGAGAGAGTGTATGCGGTGGGCGATCTGGTGAGTATTGAGAAGCAAAGAGATATCCCATCCACTCTCATGCTGAGAAACATCTATCCAATCTGCTTAAAAGCTCACGGTTGGTCATTCCATTGTGGCACTAAAGGACCCTGTTCCAATACAGACGAGTCTTCTTAGAAAGGTAGATAAAATCTATCTGCCAGTAATGTCTTAATAAAAATTTGTTTAGTTTGCCTCAGTGGATGGAATACAAAACTGGAAATTTGGGGTAAGAGGTAGAAAATGCTGACCATAGTAGATGGGATAGATAGATGGACCTAAGCGGGAATTAGGATGAGGGGAAAAGGCACCAGTCACCAGAAGGGAAGAGAAGGTTGTTGAAAGGAGCCACAATGAGGATCAAACCTACGTGTGACCCTCAAGGATGGACTGACCAGGCACATTAAGGTCTGAGAAGGGTAGGAGAGGACAGGCAGCAAGCTATACTTCATGGGCCAGTAGAAATGACTAGAAATTGAGAAAAGTTCTTGCCTTTAAGACTTCGCTCTTCAAAAGAGTGTTCCAGAACACAGGTTTAAACGCGAACTGGCCTTTCTGTCTGCTTTCCACAGCCTTAGAATTTTTTTTATTGCCTGACTTCTTTTTTTTTTAATGTTTTTTTTAACGTTTATTTATTTTTGAGACAGACAGAGAGCATGAACGGGGGAGGGGCAGAGAGAGAGGGAGACAGAATCGGAAGCAGGCTCCAGGCTCTGAGCCATCAGCCCAGAGCCCGACACGGGGCTCGAACTCGCGGACCGCGAGATCGTGACCTGAGTTGAAGTTGGACGCTTAACCGACTGAGCCACCCAGGTGCCCCCCTTTTTTTTTTAATTTTTTTTAACGTTTATTGCCTGACTTCTGTAGTAGCACCCATGAAACAAACACGTGGATGGATCCAACAAATTTGCAGAATTTCCACTTCCCTCTGAGCTCTCTCCCCACTAGCTTCTATCAGATATGATCTGTTCAGCTTCTAGAGTTGAAAGAAAAAAAAAACCCGCACATTTGTGTGGCATTTTTCAGGTAAATTGAAAACTTGTTTCTCACCCTTGGGGGACGTGCCCAGAGTTGTGCACAACAACCAAGAAACTGGCTTATGAACGTCGGAGAAATCTTGGTGTTTGTCTGTCCCCAGTGGACTCCCACATCTGGGAAGGGACTTGTGTTTCTCTCAAGTCTCTTAACATCTCAGTACTCCTGTCCATTTTATTCCCTCCTGGCTGCAATGCAAAAAGAGAAAGAAAACCAGTTATCTTAAGAAGCCAGGGATTCTAGTATCTTTTTAGTGTAACTATTGGTTTCTTACCCCCAAGCCATTTTCCAAGAGATTCCTTGGAGTGTCATAACCTGTAGGAAATAAAAATTCTGAAATATTAATAGTTTGAGAAAAAAAGGGATGGCATTTAATCTTTCTGCTGTGTCTGGGAGAGGTATAAACTAACCGGGAGCAAACCTCATTGATTTAGATAAACCAGGCGTTGTGCTCTGAATTCCCTAACACTTCCAAAGGCAACTCCCTTCCAACACTGAGTGGAGAAACACTGGCAAAATTTTGCCAATGAGCAAACTTTAATGAGCTGGGTAAAAATGATTTCTAATTAGTACATTAATTAATTTTTATGCAAATAGATTCTTCATAGGAGTTGAGAACAGGTTGTTCTCCCGAGCAGAGATAAATTTGCCTTATTTACAGTGTTGATTTACTTGGGGAATCCTTTTTATTGTTCCCCCAAAAAGTAATTTGTTTTATGATTGAAGTAATCTTTGGCCCAGACTCTATCCAAGTTTTCACACAATTTTGCTAGTAGGATCTAATTGATGAGGTTTTATTATGCTAAAAAATTTACTCAGAAAGATAAATTATAAAAGGACACACACACACACACTTGAAAATAATACCTAGCAAAAAAAAAAACGCTTTAAGGGAGTGGTCCTCTTCTTGTGTTTATTTCATGATTCATCCTAAACCTTGGACCTTTGGGGGCAGGGCGTAATGAAAGGCTTAAGAATCAACATTCTGAGGCTTCAGAACAGATAGGGCACCTGGGACCTAAACAGAACCAAGAAATAATAGACTAGAAGAACCTTGAAATCGCATAATCATAATGCCAGATTCCTCTTCCCATCCCTCATGGAGCCCATTTTACAGACATGAAAACTTAAGGATAGGAATGGGAATTCACTTGATCAAGATCACACAATTGATGCATTAGGGTTTGGGTGCATAGAAGATAAACCCCAATTATCAGTGCCTTGAACACAAAGACGTATTTCATCCCACATAAAGTAAATCCAAGGTGGGCAGTCAGGGTTGGTGCGATCATCCCGTTTTCCTTACAAGTCTAGGCTGTGTGCGCCTTCCACATTCGTGGTTTCTCACATGCTGTAGCATTTTATCCACCTGACAGACAGCAAAAAGCAGGAAGACCTCAAACAGGAAAACAGGGGCCCTCAAACTCTTTGTCCCTCCCTCCCTGAAGGAACCTGTCTCCACTTCCCAGCCAAGGACATCTCACGGGTCAGCAGAGCCATCGGGCCACTTGAAGTGCAGTTTGAGAAATGACATCCTTTTTTTTTTTTAAGTTTATTTATTTACTGAGAGAGAGAAAGGGTGCGAGAGCAAGCAGGGGGGAGGGAGAGAGAGAGAATCCCAAGTAGGCTATGTCTGTCAGCGGAGAGCCTTAGGTGGGGCTCAGTCCCACAAACCATGAGATCATGACCTGAGCTGAAATCAAGAGTTGGGCGCTTAACCGACTGAGCCACTCAGGTGCCCCTGGAAATGGCATCCTTTAGCTGAATGCATTTGGTGTCCTAAGCACGTGCACACACACACACACACACACACACATCCAAACACATACACAAGACAAACAAAAAGAGTAACTGAAAAGGGGGGTTTTATAAATAAGAGGGGAAAATTGATACTAGGCAAATAATTATGTTTTCTTTTTTTTCTCTTTCTTTCTTTCTTTCTTTCTTTCTTTCTTTCTTTCTTTCTTTCTTTCTGCCACAGAACTACTTAGTGTCAAAAATAAAACTAAGGGTCCTTAAATCACTCTTCTATGAAAACAGAAAAATTAAGAATCTCTGAATGTAAACATCCTTACTGGATATATTTAAAGTAAAATGGCAAGACTTCGACAATGAAGCATCATCTCTTTGTGCTATCCCAGCAGCTACCAGTGGCATTCAGATGATATTTCCAGGAAGGCTTCCTGAGTCTAACACCAGATCTGCTTCAGACCCCAAGGCTACAACCCAACAGTGTGATCTTGGTCATGTTGTGTATTTTCCATGACTGTTAAAGTTTGTCTCTGTGAAATGAAACTCCCCAGGCATGGACTGAGGAGCCCTTAGCCTCTCTGTCGGCTTTCCCAACAAGGCCAGTACAGGAAAATACGTAATCTAAATAATGTACTTCCTAATGATGAGTGACGTGGGGCATGTTTTCATGTGCCTGCTTTGTTAAAGATTAGTTGACCATCTAATTATGGGTTTTTTTTTCCTGGACTTTCTATTCTGTTCCGTGTGTCTATTCTGCTCTGTGTGTCTTTTTTGTGCTGGTACCATACTGATGATTACAGGTCTGTAATATAACTTAAAGTCCAGAATTGTGATGCCTCCAGCTTCGCTTTCCTTTTTCAGGGTTGCTTTGGCTATTCAGGGTCTTATGTGGTTTCATACGAATTTTAGGATTGTTTGTTCTAGCTCTGCAAAACATGCTGGTGGTATTTTGATAGGGATTGCATTAAATCTGGAGATTGCTCTGAGTAATATGGAGATTTTAGCAATATCTGTCCTTCCAATCCATGAACATGGGATGTCTTTCCATTTCTTTGTGTCTTTTCAGTTTCTTCCACCAGCATTTTATAGTTTTCAGAGTACAGGTCTTTCACCTCTTTGCTTGGTTGATTCCTAGGTTATCTTATTGTTTTTGGTGCAATCATAAATGGGATCGATTCCTTCATTTCTCTTTCTGCTGCTTCATTATTGGTGTACAAAAATGCAACAGATTTCTGTACATTGATTGTGTATCCTGTGACTTTACTGAACTTGTATATCAGTTATTGCAACTTTTTTGGTGGAATCTTTCAGGTTTTTTACATATAGTATCATTTCATCTACCAACAATGAAAGTTTTACTTCTTCCTTGCCATTTTGGGTGCTTTTTACCTTTTTACTGTCTTCTGAGTCTAGGACTTCCAGTACTATGTTAAATAACGTGAGGAAAGTGGACATCCCTGTCTTGTTTCTGACCATTGGAGACAAGTTCTTAGTTTTTCTCCCTTGATGATGATATTAGCTGTGGGTTTTTCATATATGGCCTTTATTATCTTGAAGTATATTCCCTCTAAATCTACTTTGTTGAGAGTTTTTATCATGAATGGATGTACCTTGTCAATTGCTTTTTCTGCATCTATTGACATGATCATATGGTTCTAGTCCTTTCTTTTATTAATGTGATGTATCATGTTGATGGATTTGCAAATATTGAACCATCCTTGCATCCCAGGAATAAATCCCACTTGATTGTGGTGAATGATTGTTTTAATGTATTTGTTGGATTCAGTTTGCTAATATTTTATTGAGATTTTTTGCATTCATATTCATCAGGGATGTTGACCTGAAGTTCTCCATTTTAGTGGAGTCTTTATCTGGTTTTAGTACCAGAGTAATGCTGACCTCATAGAATGAATTTGGAAGTTTTCCTTCCTTTTCTTCCTTTTTTTTTTTTTTGTATAGTCTGAGAAGAATAGGTATTAACTCTTCTTTAAATGTTTGGTAGAATTCACCTGTGAAACCCCAAATGACAATGATTTTTGTTTTCATCCATGTATTCACTCATTATTTCATACACTTAGAAAGTACGTTTTAAAGTATTTCTGATGAAGCTAATAATCTTACAAAAAAATTTGTTCTTGAGGATGTGATAACAGTAGGATAAGGATGGGAATGATGATGATGGTGATGAAGGTGATGGTGGTGGTGATGATGATGTTGGTGGCGATAGTGATGATCAAGATAACTGCAAATACTGAAGTGGAACTCACTAAGTGCCAGAGATTGTTCTAAGCATTTTTGAATTATTTCGTTTAATCTTTTTTTTTTAATTTTTTTAAATTTATTTTTGAGACAGAGAGAGAGCATGAACGGGGGGAGGGTCAGAGATAGAGGGAGACACAGAATCGGAAGCAGGCTCCAGGCTCCGAGCCGTCAGCCCAGAGCCCGACGCAGGGCTCAAACTCACGGACCGCGAGATCGTGACCTGAGCTGAAGTCGGACGCTTAACCGACTGAGCCACCCAGGCGCCCCTCATTTAATCTTTTTAACGGCTCCATGAGTTGATTAATATTTTTATCCCAGTTTTGCATATTAGAAAGATGAGACATAGAGGTATGAGTTATCAGTTAAAGGCCAGTTGTGTTTTTCTATCTACCTCCAAGAAAACAGAATAGTGCATTGTGCTGGGTATCTTCTATATAGTCCCTGTTGATCTCCACCTCTGGTATTCCTGGCCTTAGGCAATGTCTTCCCCATGAATAACTTCCTTCCAATCAAAAGGCTTATTCAACGCTGAGGGGATGTTACTTTTGTGATTAGATGTATAAAGTCTAATTTCCATCTTGCTGGGAAACTCTCCTCCATTAGTGACTTTGATGAAGCAGGTTGCCATGTTGAGATGGCTCACATGATAAAGCACCGAGGGAGGCCTGGGGCTAACACCCAGCTAGGAACAGAGACCGTTAGTCCAGCAGCCTGGAAGGAACTGGATCCTGTTAAAAACCACATAAGTGAGTTGGAAGCTGATCCTTTCCTAGCTGAGCCATCAAATCAGATCTTAGCTCTGGCTCACCTTGACAGAGGACCTAGCTCAGCCATGCCAGATTGCTGACCCATGAGAACTACAAGACAATGAATGTGTATTGTTTTAAGCCACTGAGCTTATGGTAATTTGGTACACATAGATAGGTAAATAACATATATATAGTACTTTTTAGGAAGGCCCCTCAAAAAAATCTAAAAGCAAAGGCACATTCGAAGTTAAATTAATATCAGTGGTAATAAAAAATAGAAATTAAACTAACATTAAGACACAAAAATATTTTATGGGTTTCCAGGAAAAGTACAGTAAATTATATAACTAGCTTTGGGGAGGGTTTGAGAAAATGGCACTTCTAGTTGGGTGTAGATCAGAACAATCTTTTGGAAAGAAAGTTCGCAATATGTATTAAAAGACTTAAAATGTATTTTTTCTTTGGGGCACCTACGTGGCTCAGGTGGTTAAGTGTCCAACTTCGGATTTTATCTCAGGTCACGATCACACGGTTCGTGGGATCAAACCCCTTGTTGGGCTCTGTGCTGACAGTGCAAAGCCTGCTTGGGGTTCTCTCTCTCTCTCTCTCTCTCTCTCTCTCTCTCTCTCTCTCTGCCTCTCTCTCTCTCTCTCTCTTTCTCTCTCTCTCTCTCAAAATAAACAAACATTTTTAAAAATGTATTTTCTCTTAACACGAAAATTCTTGTAAGAATTTCATCTTAAGAAATAATCAGGTTTTTGCGTAGAAATACAGCAGGTTGCTGCTCAGTGGGTATTCACTTAAATTATATAATTATAAATGATCGAACACTGAAAGAAGTCTGAACATTTAACAATATGTCACTAAGTTAGAATAGCTCCAAAGACAGAATTCTATGTACTCCTTGAAATGTTCAAGAGAGAGAAAAAAAGATTGAATGGCATAGGAAAATAATTATGATGTATTAAATCCCAAAGTATGTTGTAAAACAGAATGCACAGTAGGTCTTTGTTTGTATAAATTACACGTCTAGGTGTGCATATATGTTGCCTGCCTAGGGGAAAAAAGATGGAAACAATTTACAGTAGGAAGGTTAAATGCTGTTGCCTTAGTTGCTAGAATTATAGTATTAGAGATTATTTTTATGCTCCTACTGTTCTCTGTTGCATTCCCCATTAAAAAAAATGATTATAGGTTGTTCTTGTAATTAGGAAAAAAATAATCCGTTATTGCTAATGACATAACTCATTTCATGATGCCAGGCAGATGATATGTTACTGTATATTCATTTTCAAAAAATTTTTGTAGACAGAAGACCCAGACAAATACATTAAATCAAGAAAATCCTGATAATATATTGTCTCTGGGAAGCAATGAAGTTAATCTTTCATTTTGCTCTTGATAGTTAATTTACTTCTCCTCATACGTCGCCTCAGCAATCCATCAGCGCAACTCCAGAGCCGCTGGAAACAAAATGATATCTTAACAACGTTGGCTGTAGATGAGAATTGCTGGACTATTAAGTACAAAGGGTATAAAGTAATCAAAAGACATTCTATTCTAAAATATTGAGCATACAGAATGTTCTTGCAAAGTTCTAAGAGAAGGGGAAAAACTCTACAAAATATGGAACCAATTTACTTCTCCGTGAGAGTTTTCGGAGTAAATCATTTGTTGTTCACTGAAGTTGAAATGTGATCCCTGGTTGGAACTAGCAACCGCAAATACTAATCACCCATGTATGTATATCTTCATGCTATCACGGAATCCTATTAAACTGCACAGTCTCATTCGTGGTTTTTATTCCTTAGCAAGAAACGCTTTGTTTCAATCTATCAAGACTCTAGCAGAGCATAAACATGATTAATTAATGATCATCCATACATGCCACTGTGTCACGAATAACTTGATTTTCTCAGACTATCTACACATACATAGTTAGCAAGTCATAAAAGTGAGTTAAGTTGGAGCCAGTGATAATGACAATGAAAATGGCAAATGGCAAGTTAGGAAGTGGAGGAAGCATGGTACTATCCTCTGCACAAAACCAGAGACTCATGGAATCTGTGTGTAAAAGAGAATGACCCGGATGTGTCTAGGTTGAGGAGTAGCACCTTACGTAGTAAGAATCAATGTAACCATAGGCTCATTTATAAAATACATACAGAGATAAGGGAGAAAATATTAAAGAACGGCATGAACAGATACTAGAGGATTTTTCAAGTGTGTAGCCAAATCCATGGTCCAGTCAACATGGTTTTTGCCCTACAGTGGGCCTTCAGTTCTGCATTATTATTTTTCATTTGTGTTTTATTCGTTGATTGCACATTTTTGTAAGAGCTATCTAAAATCATTGTGTGGCCAAGATAGGGAGGAGACATGTTTGTCTGAGCTCTGACTCGTGTTTGTTGAGCACATATACACTCTGCTAGGATTTAGGGACTCAGTGCTAACCAACATACTCAGCCCTCACCAATAGGTACTGGTGAAATTGGGATGCCAGCATTGTCTCTTTGAGTGACAACATTTCTCAGAATAACGGAGCAGTCCCCTAAGACACAGGATAGCGGGGCAGGTCTCGAGATAGAGCCAGGGGTGGTGTAAGGTGAAGTTCATCATTCCACCTGTCATCCGCCAAGGAATCCCGTAGCATCACGGGATGGTCTGATGAGAATCATCAGCCCCTAAATGAGGTGAGCAGAGTGAATGTGTGGGGTAAGAGGCGGGCCACTGGTGGTCTCTTTCCGGCCCATGCCACTGGACACCCTTTCTGTCATACCACTGTGATTAAGGACAAAGCTAGAGCCAAATGCACCTATGCAACTTAACCGGTCAGTAACCTTGAACATATAGCTCAGTCTCTCTGAGCTCAGGCACCTCAACACCAACTGTGGTGCCAAGCACATTGTTAAAAAGCCCTTAGATGGTATATGAAATTTGGTCATTGTCACTAATGTCAATTCTTTAACATTCTGGAAACATCCCTGGGCCTTCTGCATATTCTGTGGGACACTCCCATAAATACTGACCTGCTATTGGATCGTGGGTGGTGCAAGAGACACGACCTAAGAATAGAATCTGGGAATCTGTAGCTGCTATGTCATGGGCATCATGGATGGAATTTTGCCTGAGGTTGGTCTACGGGATTCTGCCACAGTGAGTTTAGGAGATGGGTCATGGGGTTGCTGCCAGTATTTCCCCAGCAATTTGTTTGATATGCCCGATCTGTCTCCTGGTTTAGAGGGTGTTGTCCAAGGCCATGACATTGACATTTGCTGCCTGTGCCCAGCAATCTCAGGGTTAAACTGGGCACCGTGTCAGGAGTTGAGGGAAGAAGAAAAGTAAGCCGTTCGAGTGCGTTCTTCCTGTACCATGTAGAGTATGAGGTGAAATGTAGGCTCATCCCATTTCAACAAATTCACGAGTGAGGAATGAGTTTGGTAGAACTGGCTGTCCTTTCTGAAAGGAGGTGCCTAAGCATCATTGGAAACCATATTTGAAGGAGTTTGAGCGGCCACCAGGTGTCAGTGAGGACAGCAGTGTGTCCCAGGTGAACGACCGGCCACAAGCCCATTAGCCACTCACCCCGGCCACCTGCTCACAAATGTGTCTCCCAGGCTTTGCCACTCCCGGCCTTCCCTGCATCTGGGAAGGCGGACCGGGGCCGAGCAACTTCCGCGTTTGATTTAGGAGCGTGACTTTCCGACTACCACCTACGGGATGTCACGGCCATTGTCGAGCCTGGCGACCGTAGGCCATGGTACAGTGGGTAAGAATTCAAGCCCTGGCACCAGACACGCGGGGCTCACAGATGGCCGTGCTGTAGCCTGGAGTGCAACCAGTCCTTCCCGAAGCAGTGATGAGGCGTCCATCCCGATGTGGGCAGGGAAGAGTGTCAGGAGGAGGAGAGACGGTAATCACACGCTTGCAGGGGGTCGCTCTGTCCTACAGTGGGGCCATCAGCCCCGCCAGCTTCCCTGCAGGCGATCTGGCCTGTGAGTGGCTGTCCGCCTCCCAGCATCCAGAAGTCTTGGAAGAGGACTTTTTAATGCAGCACTTGGGCAGGGGGCGGCTCAGACACCAGGAGAAAGCGAGCCCAGTGCTCCACGATCGCTGCAGCTAGGCTAGCTCAGACATACACCCCACTTCTACCATCGCCCCCCCCACCCCCTTAAATCATGGTGCTCCATGCCTTCTGTTCCTGAGTCTGACTTCCTGCACCTGGGGGCCCCCAGGGACCGCCATCCTGCATTTGCACAGCGTGGCTGCCCTGGCCCTGAATCTCGGCTCCGAGGGGCAGCTTTGCGGGGAATGAATGGCTTCCCCTGTTGATCTTCATTTGCTATGTTGGATCCGTAAACACGGCTCCCAGCACGAGCAAGTCTGAAATGTGTCAAAGTGGTTTCATCGCCCTTTGGCATTTTGAGGTAACTTAAAAAAAAAAAAGTCAATTGGCCTTGCAGAGTTCTTCAAGATCTTATTATTCTCGTGTCATCAGATTTAATGGATGAGAGTCCATGCCATGCTTTAAGCTTGCCTCAGGAGTGGGATTTTTAGGGGTGCCTGGGTGGCTCCGTTGGTTAAGTGTCAGACCCTTGGTTTCAGCTCATGATCACGATCGTGTGGTTTGTGGGTTCGAGCCCCCCGTCGGGCTCTGTGCTGACCATGCAGAGCCTGCTTGGGATCCTCTCTCTCTCCTTCTCTCTCTGCCCCTCCCCTGCTCACTCACACTTGCTCTCTCAAAATAAGTAAGTAAATAAATAAACAACTTAAAATTTTTTTAGATGTGTGATTTTTAAAGTCAATTTTATTGAGGTGTATTACACACCAATATAATATACTCGTTTTAACTGTGCAGTTCAACACTTTGACAAATGTGTGTACCCACGAAACAATTACCATTTCCGCCACAGGGAATGGTTTTCTCATCCCCAAAACTTCCCTCTTCTCCTCTCAGGCAAAAGCCAAAATATCTCCTGCCACTTGCTGTACATCTTTGTCACTACTTAGTGCCATCAGTCTTGTAAATTCTGGTTACGCTAGTGGTTTTAATTTTCGTTTTTCTGATGTCTAAAATGTTGAGCATTTCCTGTTGTGCGTATGGGCCACATATATAGAATATATAATACCTAATATATAGCATTGTACATACATCTTCTTTTGAGAAGTGTCCGCATGAGTCTTTTGACTCCACAAAATCACTTTGTTGAGGTGTGATTAATGGACAAAAAGCTGTGCATATTTAACATATACACATTGATGAGTTTGGAGATAAGTATATACCCGTGAAACCATCATCACAGTCAATGCCATAAACATACTCATAAGTTTCCTCCTGCACTCTGCCCTTCTTTCTTTTGTGACAAGAACAATTAACATAAGCAAACTCAGATTAACATAAGCAAATAAGTGTTGTTAATTAAAATTAAAAATAGAACTACCATATGACCCGGCAATTTCACTTCTGGGAATACATCCAAAGGAATTGAAAGCAGGGTCTTAGATACCGGTTCTGCCACGTTCGTTCCAACGTTGTCCTTAACCGCCAAGACGGGGAAGATACCTTCACGTCACCAACAGATGAAGGGATAAAGATGTGGTATTCACATACGATGGAATGTTATTCAGCCATAAAAAAGAAGGCAATTCTGCCATTTGCTGGGACACAGATGAGCCTGGAGGGCATTATGCGAGTGAAATAAACCAGCCACAGAAGAACAAATTCTGTGTAATTCCAATTATATGAGGAATCTAAACAAGTCAAACTTAAAGAAACAGAGTAGATATGTCAGCTGGGGAAGGTGGGGAGCTGGGGGGTGTTGGTCAAAGGGTCCAAAGGTTTAGTTACGCAAGGTGAGTAAATCCGGGAAGTCTGTTGACTCTTTAATTGTGTTGCTTTGCTTTTTATTATTGAGTTGTAAGAGCTCTTTATATGTTCTGGATATATAAATATGTATAAATTATGTATGTGTGTGTATATATACTTATATATATTAGCTACAGTAAGTATCCAATTTTGATGAAATCCAATTTATCAATTTTCTTTTCTATAAAGGTTGTGCTTACTGTGTGCCAGCCTCAGCCCATCAATAACCAATCTCATGGCTGGACCAGCCATGAGCCTTTGTGGCTCTTAACTGTTGCCAGTTACACCCTCGGCAGACACCCTCGGCAATAACCATCAGGAAACTTTGAAAGAAAAGGTTGGTTACTTACGGTACCTGGAAATGACACAGCACACCTGGGGCCACGTTCCAGGGTTTCGGAGGAGCTGGCGAAGGCCGAAGCTTCCGCTTTTGATTGGGATCCAGGAGGGTGGGGGCCTAGGATTTCACAGACTTACTAGATATTGGTGGATTTAAAACATAAGAGCAGGAATTCAAAGCACGGGAAGAAAAACAAAAAACAAAACAAAACAAAAAACCCAACAGCAACAACAACAAAAAAACCTAAGAGGCCCAAAAGGTCAGCTATCAAAAACAAACCAAGATTTCTAAGACAAAGGAGCCTGGGATGGGAGGCAGGCTGGCGATGCCTCCAGCTGAGGGCTGACAGTGAGCTTCCTGGACGAGCCCCCTTCCAAGGGGCCTTCACGTGGAATCAAAGCTTAACTCAGGCACCTGCTTTACGAAAAGAAAAGCCAGCAGTCAGGGCTCTCGGGACAGTCCTTTGTGTCCTGTGTAAGAAATCTTCACCGACACTACCGTCACAAGAACTTCCGTATTTTCTTCTAGAGATTTTGTAGTCCTAGCTTTCTCCTTGGGGTTTATTCTTTTCTATTTGGATATCCAGTTGTCTCAGCATTACACGTTGAAAGTCTCTTTCTCCCCCCCCCCTCCCCTTACATTTCATTACCTTGACAGCTTCATTGAAAATTCATTTACTGTGTAGGTTTGCTTTTTCTCTGGTCTCTATCCTGTTCCATTGATCCGAATGTCTATTTCTATGACAACACTACAGTGTCTTGATTACTGTAGCTTTACGGTAAGTCTTGAGATCAGTTACGGTAACTCCTCTGACTTTGTTCTTCCCCTTCAAGATTGTTTTGGCGATTTAGGGTTCTTTGCATATTCATATATATCTAGAATCAACGTATCAAGTTTATAAAATAGCCAGGCGGAATTTTGATTAGGATCGCGTTGAATCCATATATCAGTTTTGGAAGCAATTTTTATCTAAATGTCATTGCGTCTTCCAGCCCAGAGACATAGCATGTTTCTCCACTTATTTATATATCCTTTTTTAAATGTTGATTTATTTTTGAGAGAGAGAGAGAGAGAGAGAGGGACAGAGAGACAGAGAGAGAGTGTGTGAGAAGGGGAAGGGCAGAAAGAGAGGAAGACAGAGGATCTGAAGCGGGCTCTGTGCTGACAGCCCAATTCAGGGCTCAAACCCGTGAACCACCAGATCAAGTCCTGAGCCAAAATCGGGCACTTAACCAACTGGGCCACCCAGGCGCCCCTGTTTCCACATCCTTACATTTATCTAAAAAAGAAAAAAAACCTTATGCCGTTTTCAGTGCATACATGGCATCTACTTACGCATGTATTTCGTTAAATGTACTCCTAAGCATTTCATTTTTTGATGTTAATATAAATATTCTTCTTCTCTTAATTTCAGTGCCTCATACGAGGAGGCATCGACACGTCTCATTACTGGTGGTGTTAACTTTGGTCACGTGACTGATGTACTTCCTGCTGGATTCGTCCACGGTGAAGTTACTACCTTTCCTATTGTAACGAGTGACAATTTTGCAGGGAGGTGCCTTGAACCAGTTCAGATACTCGCTTTCTCTGATTTTAACATCTTCCTTACTCTTGACTCTAACAGTTTTTGCTGTGATGGTTTGCTCATTTCTCTCCTTCCACTAAATATATTAATTACAGGGGTGCCTGGGTGGCTCAGTCGGTCAGGCGTCCAACTTCAGCTCAGGTCATGATCTCGGTTCGTCGTTTCGAGCCCCGCGTCGGGCTCTGTGCTGACAGCTCGGAGCCTGGAGCTGCCTCGGATTCTGTGTCTCCCTCCCTCTCTCTCTGTTCCTCCCCCACTCATGCTCTGTCTCTCTGTCTCTCAAAAATAAAGAAATGTTTAAAAAAAATTTAATGTATTAATTAGAATTCCAGTACCAGGAAAAGCTGACCCTTCTCCTCTGTTCGTTTATATTAATACCACCATTTCCTTTCTTCCTTAAAGTGTTCCGGATGCGGTCGCTGTGATATATGAATCTCATGCTCTAATAAGGTCTTCAAGAAGCACCTCTGGGCACAGAATCCCCTTACCTCTTCATATGTTGAAAACAGTGTTCCCATGCTCTTGATACTTTTTTTAAATGCTGCTTTATTTTTGTCTACGTTCCTTTTTGAAGAATCAGATGGCAGTCGAATTCTTTTATCTTTGTAAATTATTTGATCTTTTGCTTGAGACTCTGAGAAACTTTTTCATCTTTGAAATCTCAACATCTTACTGGAATGTGTCTCAGAGTTGATCATTCTGAATTAATGCTCCCAGGTCCCTGATAAGGCCTTTCAAGGTATAGATTGAAGTAATCTTTTTTTTTTTTTTTCCCCCTGGGAGGGTTTCTTGGGTTATAGTTTTAAGAATTAATCCTATTGTTCTGTTTTCCTCCTGAGGACCCCAAAAATATAAATGATTTTCCCTCTTTGCCTGTCTTCCATTGTGCTACGTTTTTCTGAAGCTTTTTCTTTAAACCTCATTTAAAAAATATTTTTTATCATTTTCTTGCCTTTTTTCAATAGTTCTCATTAATTTTTCATTTGAGTCTACATCTTGTAATTCATTAGAAAATCTGAGATAATTTTTTTCTTTTCTTTCATTTCTTTCCTGAGTTTAATCACCTCCCTTTGTTTTATTTTTCTTTGGGTGTTTGTTTGTTCATTTCTGTTCACAGTCTAATCTCTTATCCAGGATTCTTTCTCAGATCCCCACATGCTGGTCTGAGCCCATGCAACTCCACATGGAGTGCTGTGTTACCATTTTCTTCCAATCTGTGACTGTGATTATTTGGCGGGAGTGGGTCAGGGAATCTACCCTTAGTGGGCATGTGCTGAATTTCATTTTGGTTGGTTTGTCCCTGCAACAGCTTATGGACACGTGTTAAACTTTTGCTGTTCATTTTTGTGGGATTAAAGTCCTTCGCAAAATTCCAAGCTTAGCCACGCCCCCTTTGTTAGTGAAGCAACGTTCAGGGACCTCGTGGATTTGTTTTTAGTGTGCGGGCGTGTGTGGTTGGGAGGGAGGGGCTGTGTTTCTTCTGTTTTTGTGGCAGGTCCTTAGAATCCCCCTCTGCTCTCTCCCCTTCACCACCCAATTGCCAAGGTCAGGTCTCCCTTCCTTCGTCCTGTTCTTTCCTCCCTGAAAAGCCATTCATTTTGAAGACTGTCCCTTCAATTTGTGCGAACTTTCAAGTCCCTTCTGGAGCTCCAGACACTTTCTAGCAATTTCAGGTGGAGGGCTGACTCAGTCTTTCTGGCCGTGGTTTTGGGTCAGCCTGGGCCCGGCCAGCTCCCTCCTCTTCTCTCCCTGCCCTTGGGATGGGTCAGTCTTGGGGCTGGGTGTGCGTGGGGAAGGAACATGAGAGGCCGAACCCCAGAATTTAACATCCCCTGCTTTTTAACGTAGTGATTTTGAGGTCTGAGCATTTTCTCTCATTCTGAGGGTTTTCGTGTGCTTCTGTTCTTTTCTTGATGTTCTCCATTACTTCTACACAAAACTTGGGGAGATGGGGACATAGGCTTTTGCCATCGTCTTTGGTTACTCAGGCTTCATTTATTATTTTCTTAATTGTACTTGCTTTGGCTTCATTTCATTCCCCCCAGATCTTTTTACCATTTCAGGTTGAAATATTCAATTATTTATTTTGAGATATTTTGTTTGCAACTTACAAAAATTTTTTTTTGAGAGAGAAACAGAGCATGTGCACACATGCATGCGTATGAGTGGAGGAGGGGCAGAGAGAGAGAGAGAGAGAGAGAGAGAGAGAGAGAATCTTAAGCGGGCTCCACCCCAGAGCCCAACGCAGGGTTCAATCCCAGGACCATGAGATCATAACCTGAGCCCATATCAAAAGTCTCACGCTTAACCGACTGCGCCACCCAGGCGCCCCACAAGTTACACATTTTTAATAAACACTGCTTTCCCCTGCGCGCCACCCCCCCCCCAATTTTCTCATGTTGTGTTTTCATCTTCATTTAATTCAAAGTATTTTCTTGCATTTTCCTTAAAAAAAAAAAAACTATAGGTTGTTTAAAAGTATCTTGTTTAATTTCCAAACACTGGAGGAGTTTGCCAAATATATCCTTATTATTCTATTCCAATTCCGTGTGATTCTGAGATCGTATTTTTGTATGATTTAACTCATTTGAAGATTATTGAGAGGTGTTTTGTGACCCAGAATATGTTCTGTCTTGGTGAATACTCAATATATAATTCAAATTATGTGTATTTTGCCACTAGTATGTGGGTGTAGCATAACCATCAATTAGATCAGCTTGACGACAATACTGTTCGTGTGTTCGGTATTCTTCCTGATTTTCTGTGTATTTACTCTACCGGTCACTGAGAGAAAAGTGTTAGAATTTCCAGCTACCATGGGGGATTTACTTACTTCTGTATTCAGTTCTCTCAGTCCCTCCCTGTATATTTGATGCATCAAGTCTCAATGCACGCGGGTGGATGTGATGTGTCATCACACAGTGTCTCTCCTCACCCACGGCAGTGTCCCTTGTTCTGATGCCTACTTTGTGTGCTGTTATTAACACTCTAGCTGTCTCATAATTAGCATTTGCACAGTCTTGTTATGATCTTTTGTTTGCTTCTAACTTGTCTGTGTCTTTATGAAATGTGTCTTGTACAGGACATATAATCGGCCGTGTTTCTTTATTTTTTTTAATGTTTATTTATTTTTGAGACAGAGAGAGACAGAGCATGAACAGGGGAGGGGCAGAGAGAGAGGGAGACACAGAATCCGAAACAGGCTCCAGGCTCCGAGCTGTCAGCACAGAGCCCGACGTGGGGCTCGAACCCATAGACCGCGAGATCATGACCTGAGCCGAAGTCGGAGGCTCAACCGACTGAGCCACCCAGGTGCTCCATAGTATTTCTTTATTAATCTAACTTCTCAGCCTTCTGCCTTGTAAATGGAGTGTTTAGGCCACCTACATGCAATGCCAACAATGTTGGATTTAAAGCCGCTATCTAGGGGTGCCAGGGTGGCTCAGTCGGTAAAGCATCCAACTTTGGCTGAGGTCATGATCTCGTGGTTCATGAGTTCCAGCCCCGTGTCAGGCTCGGTGCTGACAGCTCGGAGCCTGGAGCCTGTTTCGGATTCTGTGTCTCCTTCCTTCTCTGCCCCTCCCCCACTTCCACCCTGTCTGTCTCCCTCAAAAATAAATAAACATTAAAAAAAACTTTAAAGCTGCCATCTATTTGTTCATTGTCCACATTTTCCTTTTTCTTGTCTAATCTTAGACTCAGGCTGTTTTACCAAGTCTGTTTTTTGCCAATATAAGCTCATTAGCTATACTTCTTTTTTTTAGTATTTTTCTCCAATTTAAAAATGCATCATTTGCTTCTCAGAGTCTACCTTCAAATAATAATATACCATTTCGGATTTAATGTAAATACCTCATAACTGTATATTTTAATTTAGTCCCACCCATCGTTTGTACCATCATTTTTATATGTTTTATTTCTGCATAAACTGCACAAAACATCATCAGTTTTCTTTAAACACTAAGTTATTTTTAAACAATTTTTTAAAAGAAAAAAAGGGTTTTTTTTTAATTTTTATATTTACTAGTGTATTTACAATATCTGATGTCCTTCGTTTCTTTCTGTAGATTCACCTTCTCATCTGGTATCTGTTTTCTTCCGTCTGAAGAATTTCCTTTAACATTTTTTAATCTGCAGGGAGCTGAAGCATTGCCTAAGTTCATACCGGCTGCAAAGTCATAGACAACATTTAAGCTGGAGCCTAGAATGCTCCCCAAATTTGGAATTAATCAGCTCTTCAAATCTCTTCCCCTTTACTGTCTCTACTTGTTAAATTGCTTTGAGAACCCATCAAGCTGCTTTGATGGCCCTTCCCTAAAATTCCACGCTGGATTCTGTGGTGCAACTCCCAGGTCCTATCTATCCCCTCTGGTACTGAATAACTAATTTATCCGGATTCTGGAAATGTTGGCTACAGACAGCTATTACTGGAATCTCTCTCTGGAATTTGTTCTCAGATGAAGACAGTCTTTTCTCATCTAAGGTCGTGGCTCTTTCTGGGGACAGCCCACACCCAATGACACTTGACTTCCTGTCCTTTCTGTAGGGCAACACTGAGGAGCAGTCCCAGCTCCAGAACCCGCCCCCCCCCAGAATCAGCTGAGACCCTTTTGCAAGTGGGTCACAGTTCGGCTTCTGCTGCTACTTGCATCCATCACTCCTTGTGGGGTTGATCTCAAGGCCATAACCCAATAGATTTCTTTCAAAGAAATCTTGTCTCTTGGCCTGTTTCGTGGATTATCTGACCTATGACATCTAATACCAGGAATGGTCTGAAGAAAGTGGAATGTGGGATCATCTGGGTCACCTGCCGGTGGGCGGGCAGTAAGCACTATATTGATGGTGGGTAGGGCGTAGGGAGCCCTTGGTCTGCAATAGTTATGCCGTTGCTAAAACCTTCACCAGCGGTGAGAGAGGATAGGATAGCAGAGGAAGGAAATGTACTGGCCGGCACAACGTGCGACTTCTCAGTTATTGGAGATGGACAGGGAAAGAGCGATTGCACAGATCATGGAGTCAGATGGTAGATGAATGGGAGAAAGGCTAAAGAGGCTGAGGGTCATTAATCATCAATTAGAGGCTTGGTGTGAAAGCCAGAGGACTTCTTTAGCAGTATATAGAAAGGCTTCCATCTTCTGCTGAACCAAAGGGCGGAAAACAAATCTGTATATCAGGGCCAACACTTACTTATAAGGTAAACAGAGCTCCAGAGAAGGTTAATTGTCAACTCTAGGAGGAATGCTCTGCCAAGGTCAAGGCATGGTTGAGAGGAATGGGACCCTGAGACTTGGGATAGGGAAATCTGGGAGTGTGCAATGGAAAAACCTTGAATTCTTGACCTTCTGGGTCCACAGAAGGAGCCAAATATTCCCAGTTAAGTCCAGTGTTTTGTATATGCTTAGAGATGATGTGGAAGATTTTGCCTTGCAAAATGACATGTGTCGTCTCCAACCCCCCCCCTTCTTTCCCACCCCCAGGGTTGACACACACTCTCCCTCCTGGTCACTAGACCAATAATAAAGGCTAGATGAAGACATAACCTGGCTGGAAAAGTTCTGTTTCTGCCAAAAAAGAAAGGGACTATATCCTAAGTAAGCTGTAGGAACTGGTCCACAGGTGCTGGCAGTTGCCAGCAGTGTGTGTATAGACCAGGATCCTGAGGATGCTGAGTCAAGTCCCAGAATATAGGGCTAGACCATTGAGTTTGTTTATGCGGGAGGATGCTATGACAGAGTTTAGCATCCTGACAGCACGTCAAAGACTGGGTGATGACATGCCAATAAGACAGCTCTCGGAAGCTTGATAAAGCAATGGCCCACACTAAGTTAAGCATCGGTGCCAGAACTTCCACAGAGGGTGATGAAAGAAGGGATCAGATTCTCAGAGAAGTTGCTATTTTAACGTGGATATATGACCATAAAGATCGAAGTGATAAGCTATGCAGTGATGAGAAGGACACCAGCACTATTGAGAAGCTCAGTGGTGGTCATCTTCTGTCGGATAGAGCTGATGATACAAGATGCTTTTTCAGAACTAGACACTTTATTAATTTAGGGATCCCTAAAAACTACAAACAGGGTGAGTAGAGTTTATGCAAACCCCAACTGGAGAATCACTATTCCTAGAGGTCAGGAGCAAAACCTTGACATCTAGAGAAGAGAGACATACATTTTACAAAAGAGCTCATGGAGGACTGCTATGCCTGGGTGGGGACGGAACATTTGGACGAGGGACATCAAGTGACCATGTAGGCAGAACTATCAAAGCCAAGATCTTGGCACTGTTATGATATTCCATTGTATGCACATACCATAATTTGTGTATCCCTTTCCCATTGATGGACACCTCAACTGCTTCTACCTTTTGGGTATTTGCTGTTGTGATCTCGCATGTACATGCATTTGTTTGAGTACTTGTTTTTAATTCCTTTGGGTCTATACCTAGGTAGAATTGCTCGGTCATATGGTAATTCTATGTTTAACTTTTAGGAACAGCTAATGTGTTTTCCACGGTGGCTGAATCATTTTGGATTCCCAACATCAACATCCAAGGGTTCCAGTTTCTCCACATCTTTGCCAACACTTGTTATTTCATATTTTTTATTATAATAGCCCAAGTAGGTATTAAGTAGTACCTCATTGGGGGTTAATTTGCATTTCCATAATGTCTAATGCTGTTGAGCAATTTTTCATGTGCCTGTTGGTCATTTGTATTTCTTCTTTGGAGAAATGTCCCATTAAGTCCTTTGACTATTTTTATTTATTTATTTATTTTTTAAATTTTAACGTTGATTTATTTTTGAGACAGAGAGAGACAGAGCATGAACAGGGGAGGGGCAGAGAGAGAGGGAGACACAGAATCCGAAGCGGGCTCCAGGCTCTGAGCGGTCAGCACAGAGCCCGACGCGGGGCTCGAACTCACGGACTGTGAGATCATGACCTGAGCCGAAGTCAGATGCTTAACCGACCGAGCCACCCAGGCACCCCCTTTGACTATTTTTAAACTGGATTGTCCTTTTGTTATTGAGTTGTAAGGGTTCTTTATATATTCTAGATACAAAACCCTATCAGATATATGATATGTATTTCTATCATTCCATAGGCTATCTTGTCATTTTCTTGATGATGTCATTTCATGCACAAAGGTCTTCAATTTGGATAAAGCCAAATTTGTCTATATTTCTTCTGTTGCTTGTGCTTTTGGTAGGGCCACCCCGTTTTTTGTGGCTCCCATTTATCTCAGACTATTCTTTCTCCAATTCCTGATCTTGGCAACTTTGTCCACATCATTTGGCCATAGATGTAGGGGTTTACTTCTGGAATCTCAATTATATTCCATGGGTCTGTATGTATGTCCTTGTGCCTGGACCACTCTGTTTAAATTGCTGTAGCTTTATAATAAGGTTTGAAATCAGGAGGTTTGCGTTCTGTAACTTTGTTCTTCTTTTTCAAGATTGTTTTGGCTTCTCAGGGCTTCCTGTGATTCCACGTGAATTGGAGGATTATGTCAGTGTTTGTCAGCTTATGGGTGTTTCAGCAGAGGCACCAATTTTTTGATTGCTGTACTTCACCATTTCCTATAACGTTACCCAATGTATGATTTTTTAGTTAGAAAAAAAACTGCTTAAAGCTGGAAATATTGGATGAGAGGAAATAACACCCTTTTATTAATTATATGAAAAATTAGTGTAAAGCTCTATGCTTTTTTAAAATTACAATTATGCTTTGAAATGCTGCACAGGGAAGGCATAGATTATAAGAAAATAAACTACATATTGAGTGGTTGTTTTTAGGAGAAAGAATTGTAGGTGATATTTGCTTTTTATTTCTCTGTGTATATTCAGTATGTAAAGAACTCTCCATAATAAGTGTGTATTGCTTTTAGAATAAGCAAATGTATACAGCCTCATTTGTTTATGATACTTTTTTTGAACTCAGAATGAGTGGGGATTAAAACAGATAAATTAGATCTATTTTTAATACTTGAATCTTTTAGTTTTAATTTTTTTTAAGTTTGCTTATTTATTTTAAGAGAGAGAAAGAGAGAGAGAGAATGCACATGCAGGGGAGGAACAGAGAGAGAGGCAGAGAGAGAATTCCAAACAGGTTCCATGCTGTCAACACAGAGCTGATTCAGGGCTCAAAACCACGAACCATAAGATCATGACCTGAGCGGAAATCAAGAGTCGGATGCTTACCCTACTGAGCCACCCGGGCCCCCTTGAATCTTTGAGTTTTAGTTTTTAAATTCTATAGTTTGAAGAAGACTCCCTTATAAAATTCTTAAGATGAAGTACATTTCTTCTTTCTTCTATTTCTTTTAAAGAATGGCATTTGTCTTGTGGGATACAACCAGGCGTTTCAGACGAGACTGGAGGATAAATAGTCACCGTTGAACTCCATATCCTCGTATTTGAGGTCCAATCGGTTTTCAGAGATTATATTGCAGTTCCTGATTGAAATCCCATTAGAGGCTTACCATCCAGAGTGGGGGTGAGGTAGCACTTTGATAGAACCACAAAAGTCAGGTTGGGTTAAACTACATTAAAGAAGGAAAATAGAAATCTATTTAACCATAACCTAGACCGAGGCAATGCCTAATGCATCCTAAAGAAATAACTCGGAAAAATAGCAAATGACTCTAAGGCAAACATCACTATAATTTGAAATGTAGACCTTCCTGGCCAGTCTCTTGAATTTTAAGCAGTTTTTGCCAAATGCCTTGTTCAAAGGAAGAGCAGACCACAGAAAATACACTGGTGCCGTTGCATCAGATAAAAATAGTTTTGCTGCCATTTCCAATTAATCTGCAAATAGTCAGAGATTTACCATTTGATAATTGTGAGAGTTCATACATTTGTTAAAGTGTTTTCACGTGAAGTCCTGCGTCTTTACAGCCTAGATTCTAACGTGGAATCAAGCTTCAAGGGCAAGGGAGGATTCTAAGAGGAGGAATGATGGCACGAGATAATACTTGTACTGAAATCCCCACCTGTGGAACCCAACCCTGCCCACCTCAAATGCTGCCTCCACCACGCATGTGCACTCATCCTTGTTTTGTCTGTGTTACCAACCCATTCATTCTTTAGGATGGAGGCCAACTTTCATTGTTGTCCTATAGAATTCCCTAGAAGCAGCGCTGAAGACAAGGATACTTCTCCATGTGATGTATTGAAGGAGTTGTCTCAGCAAAAGGGGAGTGAAGGAAACACCACGAGGCAGGGGTAAAACAGTAAGCAAGCTTACTTGGTCTCACCTGGAAGCTAGATGGAGGGAGGAGGTGAAGGAGGTGGGGCGATGCCCATCAGAATCCTACTCCTTTGTAGCTCTGATGAGGTGAGCTGATAACCCTGCAAACTCCCCCTCCCACCCCCCACCCTCCTGTCCAAGTGGAATGTGTGTGACATTCCTCAGGCACTCCCGGCCATCCAAGAAGGAAGGAAAGGGAAAAACCAATGGTTCACTGATAGAAATCACAGTCATGAAGGACTCCATCAGTTTACAGATGTTTCCGTCAGTTTACTTATGTCTTAGTAAATTATAAGAAAAAGGCAATCTTACCAATAGTCTAACCTCCAGAAACCCATAGACTCAGTTTCCTAGAGCCCCAACATCACCCTCTCCTCCATAGTGATGTGGGGAATGAAGGCAAGAAGAAAATGTACATAACGTTACATTTCTTTGTAAGCTGCAGCCCATTGACAAATACTTGAGGCAAACACAGAGTAGACCATTTCTCCAGGAACTCAATACTGTCCTGATGTTAATGCTTTACTAGAGGAAAGACAACCTTAGCCTGACAATAGCAAGGCCTCAGGTCTTAGGAGTCCTCTTTAGCGTATCATAGCCCTTCTGGAGCCTCCCTTTTTACTTTACCTCCCCCAACTCCATAGTATATAGCAGTCACTTCTCACAACCCCAGTGCAGCTCTTTCTGCCCAGGGGTCCTGTCCCGGCTTTAATAAAACCACCAGTTTGCACCCCTTGGCACCAAAGATGCCTCAAGAATTCTTTCTTGGCTATCAGCTCTGGACCACCCCCACCCCAACTCCCAAACTTCATCAGTGTGACTAAAGGATGCCTCATGTGAGAAGTGAGATGATTCATTTTCAAAAATACCAAATGAAAGCTGTGCTGTCTAGTTAACAATAGGTTTACAACCTATTGGAAATATGTACAAACCCACACACACACACAACCCGCCCCCCCCCCACATGCACAGTGGGGTCCCAAACCCTTAGACACTTCACTTCCTGGTTCTTCTTCCCCACTCCCTTTCACGGGCTTACTTTTCGCAGGCTTTGCAGTGGGCATGTTCCAAAGGACTGAAGTCTCTGCCTCACCTCAAGGAGTGTACTTTTTGCCTTATGTGGGCATAGGCGACATCCGGGTAAGGCTGTAACCTCTGTAGTACTCTACCAATGAGGAATCAGGGGAGGGACTTGTGTGCTAGGAGATAAATTGTCTGCTGTAACTGCCCTGAGTGTGCCTGTCCATCAGACACCTGCTCTTACAAGTAGGTTGATGAAAGCCTTGCTCCACCAAGCTCCGAGTCTCCGTGTCCCTCCTTTGATTGGGTCAGTGGGTTTATTTCTCACACCTAAGTCCTAAGAACCCTGTCCTGGGGATGGGGAAGAGGAAATGGTTCATCCAGATCTTGCAGATCATTTATTTGTACCCAATCCAAGGGTCAGCATCCCCAAAGAGGACATACAAATATTGGGAACATGAACAATTCAGAGTGGGGGCTAGTCATATGCGAGGCGGAGACCGATGCAAAGCAAGAACAAGCAAGCAGGATTTCCCACTCCAGGGAGTGATACCTAGGTCAAGAACATTAGAGATGGCCCGAGGTAGAGCTAGAGAGATGAGAATGAAGCCAAGTCATACAGCGTCCTACAGTGCCTGGTTAAGAAACTTGGATATTACTCTGCACTCACTGGGGAGCCATTGAAGGGATTTAGTTGAGGAATGACACGGTCGATCTTATATTTGAAAAATATTGTTCTTCCAGCTGGGCATCAGGAAAAAAATTGATAAAGAGTACAGATGGGTACTAGTGGGAGGCTATTACACTGATCTGGGTAGCTGATGAGTACCCCCATGGTAGAACCATGTGGTAGTGGTGGATAGAATGGGATGATGGGTTCAAGAACTTAGGTAGTTGAAATGTGCAAGACTTTTTACTTCTAGAGGTGGTGAATGACTCCCGGGTTTTGAGCTTGATTGAGTTGCCAGAATGAAAGACAACAGTGGGTAAGAATTGGTTAGGGAGGTAAGCAAGGGTGTGCAGAATAAGCAATGGTCCAAGGGCAATTTGAGTTGGAAGCCATGGTCTAGGATCCTTGGCCCAGCCAAGCCAGTGGAGAGGGAGTATCAAAGCCATAGGGCTCTCAATATTCAATGAGTGGAAGCGTCCTGGGCCCCCCATGAAGCTTAGAGAGCCCCCACATGACAGTGAATGGGCCTCAAAGAACGTTTATCCACTCTGATGGGCCACTGATGATGAGCATTCCATCTAGCCTTCAAGTACAGCATGAACATGGCCATGGTTAGTGGTTTCTCAGACTGTTCTCTCCAACCCTGGGCACGATCCCATCAGTGTTTAGTTACCTCCTAGTCACTCTTACCTACAATTTTATTTCTGATGCTGTTCCTTGGCCTTAAAACTTGTACCTTTGGCTTAGGCGTCTGCAAGGCATACACACAATGAAATATGGCATTTGTTTAAAAGAGTTAAAACAACTTGGAAACCGCCACAACATGACAGGTTTTAAGAAGCCACCGTGAAAGAAATACAGGGCGTTGTGTTCAAAAGCCACAGAATCCTAGGGCCTCCTTGGTTGTTGTGGGGGAAAATATGGAGCACCAAGATCTGGAAAAATCTTCAAGGCAAGCCTTGGGATGTTCAAATCGGTGTGTCAATGTCTTCCAAGCTTCTTTCCTGCTTCTCATTGGCTTACTAACACCCTTTCCTTTATCTTTGGACATGCATTGCCCTCTAGATATTTTGTTTGTTTTGTCCTAGCCATTGTCAAAGCAAAAATTGCCCCAAACAAAATTAAACAGAACTGAAAGACTTTCCTCCAGTCTATTGCAATAGCAAGGAGAGATCAGAACACAGTCTGAACCCAACTCTGTGAAAACAGAGGCTGGTGGTATTTTTTTTTAGGAGCTTGGAATGGGGGGAAGGGAGGACAGAACACCTGTATTTGCTAGTTGGCCTTCCCCAAAGGAAGAGCAAGCTTTCTGTCTCCTACCCACAGAAGGTACCTTTACGACTTGGACTAAGCTGTCCACCAAAGTCAGGCTGCTAGCCCCACAGAGGCGGAGACTGGACGCCATGTCCCTGGGTGGTTACATTTCAGAGGGAAGGCGCCCACATCCTTGAGAAAGACAGTTTGGGGTTGTAAAACTGGCAGGAGGCTTTTAAAAGGATTTACATCTCAAAGGGACAGAGAAGGAATTTACACTTAACATTTTCTAAGAAAAATGCTTTAAGAAAAAGGAGGTCAGGGGCCTAGAGTCGGGGAAAAAGCCTTTTTAAAGCTCTGTCCAGCTGAGGGAACCATAAGGCCATCCTGGTCACCGTAATTAATGAATCGGTCTTCTCAGGAATGAGGTTACCCTCAGGAACAGACAAAATGGGATGGAAAAGTTCAGGGACAGAAAATCAAAAGAATCGTCTTCGAATTCTGGTACAGACTCCAGAGTAAAGAACCTTGTTGCTGATAATTCAGATTCTGCTTCTTAAAATAGATCAAAGAGTGATTAATTTAGGCCATTTATTTTAATCTTGAAAATACATTAAAAACTTTTTTTTCCTCTAACCCAGGAGAGAGCCGTCCCACACAAGGGGGTTTGGCTGGGGAGCTCGCTCCAATTGGAGCCGGTCAGAAGTCGGTGCTTCAGAGCCTTCCGGAATGTGTCGGGTAGCCGTGCTCTGAGCCGTGCTCAGAGCCGGTGCTCTGATCTCTGGGGGTCTGGGACGCCTGGCTCTGCGCCTGATACAAATCTGGAACATGATGGAACTTTCAGAGACACATGCCTGGACCTGGGCGGTGACGACCTTGGGTGCAGGCCCAGAGGTCATGGGCTCACCACACCTTTGCAGGATTTTTTTACCACAATACCCGATTCGTTGCCTCGATGCTTTGAAGAATGAAGATGTGGACAAAAAATGAGCAGGAGGCAAAAGCTTATTAGAGTAGAGTAAGAATAGTGTGAAAGCCCTCTTCACAGAGAGGGGACAGTCAACAGTAAATGCCCACCGACTACAGGTGCGGGTGCTTGTTTTATAAGGTTCTGGTCGCCTCTCCCTTCCCTTCCCCCTCAGTCCTTCTCAGGCCCTACCCTCATGGGCTGGATAGCTCTGGGTGCTGGGTTGTCCTTTCCTGATTGGCTCGTTTCCATTGCATGAGGGGTGACCGGTGGCCATATCGTTCCTCGTGGGTCAAAGGTTTTATGGCCTACCACTTATTTCTAGTCAGGTCTTTGGTCAAATTCCTGAGGGGAACCCGAGGGGGAGTAGGTGGGGTCTGTTAACGTTCTCAAGAGGAACCTTACACCTGGGGGTGGTTTGCTGTGGGCAGACACTCCCAGCATTGTTCAAAAACGTGTCTGTCCCCACCCAGGGACCTCAGGTCCTAACCCTTTCCTTCTCTGCCTATTTGATCCTATCTTTCCCTATCACAACACCACGTGGGTGTGTGGGCTGGTTTAGGAAGATGAGAGGACAAGCAAGGATGAAGGGCCCTCAGGAGCAGCTGAGGCCAGGAAAAGTGGGAGGACTCAGCCCCTAGCTCGGGGGCGTCACCAGCCGAGCTCCTAAAAGTGGGGGGGTGCCTGGGGGAGAGAGATGTCCCCCCAGGAAGGAGCCTTCTTCCTCGCCAGCTCTCCCCACACACCACATCACGGCCTACCAACAGTCCTAAGTACCTGAAGCAAAGCCTTAAGAACTTCAGCCTTGTCTAGGTCTCTCCGTCCACCAGGAGAAATAACACTCCCTTTGCTAAAGACAGAGCACCCCTGACCCCGGGAGGCCTCGGAACCCCTCAGGTCTGTGCTGAGTGTCTCTGGGCGAGCTTTGTTCTTTCTGCTTAGAGTGAGGGTCTGGGGCACATCCACTTTATTTTTTTATTTTAATGTTTGCTTATTTTTCAGCGAGAGAGAGCACACGGGCAGGGAGAGAGGGAGACAGAGGATCTGAAGTAGGTTCGGCAATGAGAGCACAGAGCCCCACTCAGGGCTCGAACCCACGAACCATGGGGTCATGGCCTGAGCCAAAGTCCGACGCTTGACTGACTGAGCCACTCAGGTGCCCCGCCCCCAAAGTCTTCCACATTAAATGTGACCCCTGGAGACCCTACAGGTAGTGCTGGGTGGGGGGGGGGGCTCCCCGACCCTATAGGCACCAGAAACAGGCCTGCCCCCCACCCACCCACAGAGGCCTTGGAAACCCCTCACACCCTCTCCCTGGAGGGGCAAATGGCTGGCTCTCCTTTGGAGGAATACAATTAAAATGCAGATTTCTCTGGGGTGGACCAAATATTTTTTATTCATGACCCACATTAAATACGCATTAAGTGTCTACCCTATATGACATTAATATATATTAATCTCATTTAATACTCACGGCTTGGGAGATAAAGGAAGGATGGAGAGGACATTGAATTCTGATCGCTGCCAATGCCAAGGAAGACAAAGCACGGTCGGTGTCTAACGCCCCGAGGCCAAAGATCCAAAATATCGCACATTCACACGAAAACGCCCTGCGGTAGGAGATGACGTTTAGTTTTCGTGTCTACATAGTGGGGCCGATTTAGTCAGCACATACAGTGCATTCTACCTGTGCTATCGTTATTCGTCACCGAGTCAAGGGCAAAGAAAAGAAATCTGAGAAGTGTTGAGAAAGAAGCAACGTGTCTCAAGGATGAGAGCCATCTCGTTTTCCAGGCAGGGCTGCCCTCAAGGATGGGGAGGGCGTGGTTGCGGGGCACCTGTCCTCTCTCACAATCCTGGGGTGGGGGGTGGGGGGCGGCCTCACGGGAAGTTCATGTTTTGGTTCAATTCTTGTTTCTGGAACCTTCTCCCCACCCCTTGGCAGCCATCAAAAGCAGACTCTATCTGATGGAATCATCTCACTTCTCAGGACTCCCGGTTACCCTCGGGAACGTCAATCCGCAGGGCCAAAGCAGGACACAAGAAGGGACAGACCAAGGCCCCTCCTACTCTCCTCCCGCTCCTGGTTCCTCTCTCTGATTTCCATCTGTCCTTCCCTGTCCTCCTTGCTCTTTCCGGCCCCCAGCGGGGCCCGTTTCTTGGCCTTCTGTGAATTCCTTGTTTGCGCCTCCCTCAGATGTTTCTGCCGAAGTCTCTCCTTTCTCACTGTGTTTCCCTGATCCCCGTCGACCGAGAATGGTCGGTTCTCCGAACTCCTCGGAGGCACGGTTTAGCCAGGGCTCCCACGGAATTCTACGTGGGGTTTTCTGTCGTGCTGCAGGGACGGAACTTGCAGTCCGGGCACACGGCTGGGCGCCTGGAGGGTTTCACAAACGTTTCCTGCTTGGACGTGGCTTGTCACCGGCTTGCTGGCCCGCCTGCCATCCGCCAGCATCCAGTGGGCGTCTGGTCTTCCTCCGAAGGATGAGAAAAACCACGGCCACGCTGGGCTTGTCCCCACCCCCGGGGAGAGTGCCCGCATTTCCGTGGGCCTTGCCAGAGGGTGAGACCAGCCTCTCTTCCAGCTGCTGGCTTCGCTTGTTGGTTCCCCACCTTAGAGGCTCTGGGTGTCCAACCCCAGCAGTCTGAAGACGCGAATAAATCGGCTCAGCCCGACAAATCAGCCGAACGCGCCACCGAAGGGACTTGGTGACAGGCGTGAAGAAGTACCGAGGCCGGGGTGTCGGACAGCCTCGGTGACGAGCCGGTGACTCACCATGCAGCCTCCACTCTCCGAACTGTCATCGAGGGAGGAGGAGAGCAAACGGGACATTTCGATGGCAAAGTACTGAGCTGGCACTGCAAACCGTGTCCTCTCATCCCCTGGCGGCAGCCAGTTGAAAAGCGGCCTCTGGGCTCAGCCTTGCGCGGGGCCAGACCCAGATGGGCCACCGCTGCGGGGGACGCGCAGGAGGAACCGAGGCGGGCCACCCGCAGGTACCGGGCGGAGTTCGACTGAAACACAGAGAGGGAAGGAGAAGGAAGGCCAAGTTCAGAGCAGGGCTCGAAGGTGCACAGGGGATGCGCGGGGAATGTGCAGTGGGCTTGGGGACACTCCACAGGATTTCCTAATTCTTTTAAAACCAAGCTAGCTTTTCAGTATTGCCAGTAAAAGGTATCCAAGGGAAAAAGAAATGCACAGTTGTCCTGAGCGCTCTGCTAAGTCTTTGTCCCCCCAACACGTGCACATCTTAAAAGACGAACCAACGGGGACGAGCCGGGGGTAACCAAGTTCTCTGACAGATTCAGCAACCGACATCCTCCTGGCAGCTACCCCACAGTGGTTTCTTCTGTCGTCCTCCTCCCGCGGCCAGAGAGACATGGGGTGGGGGGTGCTGTTAAGGGGTCCGTCTGACTTCAAGGGAGAAGACTTTCCAGTTTCTCGCTGGGCGCGGATCATCTGCCAGAGAAGGGCAGCTGTTTTCAGGGCCGGAAAGGCCCACGATCACTGAACCAGAGGGTTTCCACTTTTGGAGAGAGTCCCCCAAATCCACAAGTGGCTTTCTTTCTCTTTTTCTTTTTTTTTAATGTTCTATTTATTTTTGAGAGAGAGAGAGAGACAGAGTGCGAGTGGGGGAGAGGCAGAGAGAGAGGGAGGAGACACCGAATCCAAAGCAGGCTCCAGGCTCTGAGCTGTCAGCACAGAGCCCGACGCGGGGCTCGAACTCACAAACCCAACGAGATCATGACCTGAGCTGAAGTCAGATGCTTAACTGACTGAGCCACCCAGGTGCCCTGACAAGTGGTTTTCTTAACACAGAGGAAGGAAAGACCGACGGAGTCTGGCACAAACACCCCACCCCCACCCCATGCCGGAGGGAAGCAGTGCGGGATCCAGAAGGTTCTGAGGAACCCCAGGGGTACCAAACACGGTGTTTCTCAAATCCACATGCATAAAAGCACAAACCTGTCTTCCTACATGTCTCTTTAGAGAAAGGCAAAACATTTGCAGTAAATATAATCAGACGTGTTGTACAAATCTGTTAACTAGCTGCCAGGTAGGGGGTTTTGTTTTCCCTTCCACCCATGGCCGCCAGGAAAGGAAGCACCATTCACTGTCAGAAGTTTCTGGGGCTGACGATGGAGACGCAAAGCCTGTCGACTCATCTTCAGGATCTGTCACAGCTGTGAGTCTGTGTCTCACCCTTGGCTTATCTCCACCTTGAGCTGAAGAAAAGTGAAACCTGGGTTGGCTTCATGGGACATGATATACTATCATGTTTGAATTTTGTCGGGCTTACAAAGTTAGACTGACTTGCTTTAACACTTTAGACCGCAGTCGAGAGAAAAATTAGATCTACCCGGTGGGAAAAGCTAAATGAAAGCATAACACCCTGTCTGGGTGACATTCTCTCTCGGGGAAATGTCAGCGTCCCCCAGTGGATCAAGGCCTTGCCAAGTGGCCTCCTGGGGTAGTCACTGTTCTTTTGGCTGATTATCCAGGGAAGTTTCCAGAAGGCAGCGGCATGGTATGATTTGCAATTAAGTCTGACCCCCTCATGAGCTTGAACATCCACAACTCCTACTTTGGGGAGAGCCTGGTTTCCATGGCAAAGAAAAGAGATCTTCACATTGGAGCACTTGTAGTTTTTCCTCAACGTGTCTTCTTGTATTTATTACCTCATTCTGTCCTCAGAACAACTCTGGGCAGGGTTTATCCCCCGCTGGGAGCAAAGGAAACTGGGAGCTTGCCTTGGCAGATAGAGTCAGGGACGCAATTTGCTCCTGGCTCTCAAATCCAGCATCAGAATCAAATCTTGATAGCAGATGAGATTTAAATTCAAGACAGCGGAAGAGGTCATTAGACGATGCACTACGGATTCTTCCCACACCTCCAATGATTCGGCGCAGAAAGGCTGGCTACAGACTCAGAACTGCCAGCATCCGTCCCCTCGGGGAGCAAGTGAGTGCCTACCCCAGGCCCTTCGCTGTTGCTGCTCCCGTTACCAGGAATATGTGGCTGCTTTTCTCCATCTCTGTGAAGACTAATCAGGCCAACCTTCCTCTGGAAGACTTTGCCCCGCTGCCTCGCTGCCCAGAATGATAGCTCCACTGCTGGAAGACCGAGGCAGCCCTGGCTTGGGCTCTACTCTTGTATGGGTTTTTTTGTTTGTTTTTTGGGGTTTTGGGGGTTTTTTTTCAAAGATCTGTCAACTGCGTATATCCTGTGTAATGTGTGCTGATACCCTTAAAGCCCTGCGATCCCAAGAGGGCGGGCCAGTGACGTCCCACATAACCTACACTCACGAAACGATTTTAACGGTTTGAAAAAAGTATTTAATTAAGTGCTTAATTGTGTGGAACAAAAATGAGGTCCTGAAGAATTCCATAATGGAGGAGATGAATGGAGCCATGGTCCTCGGGAAAGACGGGGCGGGGAAGGTACACGCTGGACCCGGGTCCCCCTGTGCCCGGTGCACTGTGCACACCACGTTGTCTACTGAGAAGTGAGCATGAAATGCTTGTCATTTATGAAGCACCTTGCTTCTTCGATGCTGCGGTCGACACATTGTAATTTGTTCCAACAACGCCATGAGGTGGATGATTACAAGCCTATGTCAGAAATAGGGAAATGGTAGCACAGAGAGAAAGCAAACAGGTCAAGATTGCAGAACGGGTCTGTTGATTTGAAAATCTAACACGAAGGCTAATGATCCAATGTGAAGATCTGAAATGAGACACCCCCACTTCTTACGCACACGAGAGAATCCATCTTGAGGAACCATCAAGTTGCCCATCCCTGCTGTGACTCTCCCCGCGGCAGGTTCAGGCTCCTTGCCACACGCAAATCTGTGACCTGAGTCCTCTGAGATAACCGGGGGAAGCAAGCCCTGGTGCGTGGCTCTCCGTCGCCTGGGCATCGGGCTCCGGTCCCGCTGCCAGCAACAAGCACGAAGGAGGCTCAGCGTTATTCCTGATTTTTCCTGCCTTGCCAAGTCTTCTGTTACTGCATTGATCATCTGGCCTGATGGGGAGAAGGACACTCTGCTGGAGGTGTAGGAGCAAAACTAAAACCTGCTCAGATCGTCCAGTGTTAGAAATCATCTGGTCCAAAATTCTTAAACGATGAGGAATTGGGGCACCTGGGTGACTCAGTTGGTTAAGCGACCGACTGTTGATTTGTTATCAGATCATGGTCTCGCGGTTCATGAGTTCCAGCCCCAGATCTGTCAGCACAGAGAGAGGGATTCTTTCTCCCTCTCTCTTTGCCCCTCCCTTGCTCATGCTCTCTCTCTCTCTCTCAAAATAAATACATAAATAAACATTAAAAAATTCTGGTGACCAGGTAAGGGATCCACGAAGGGGCTATTACATCTCCAAAAGGCTGAGAACGTTGACAATTGAATGACCAACAGTGAAACGCAGGGGACTCTCCCGAGACTTGGGCTCTATGTGGCCGTTTGAGTGGTACTGTGACAAAGCCGCCCAGGGCAAAGGGGTCACAGAGGGCTCTGAGTCACGTATATCACCAGCAGTCACCTGCGTGCTAAACTGTAGCTCTCGGTGGACAAGGCCAAATCCGGACCTGGGATCCAGACTCCTTTCCTCTGACGGGAGGGCTCACTCCCAGCTCCGCTCTTGACTCGGTCTACAAAATTGTCCACCTACAAATCCTGCCGCTTATCACTTCCATGAGATAACCACAAAGCTGTATCTCCAGACCTGAATTCTCCTCCGATTTCCACACACAGGAAGGAGACAGGACTTTAAGAGTCAAGCTAATACTGGTTTGAGTCCCAGTAATCTCGGTGACAGGTTGAAGGTCTCTGAGCCCCAGTGTCCTCAGCTGTAAAATGGGAGTGTTGATCAACCCCCCCCCACCCCCCCTTTACAGGCTCTTTGTGAGGCTTCGTGATACAGCCTCCATTCTAGGTACTATCTCTTGCGTTCATTGTCTTAATTATTCTCTCTAAATGTAGGGAGATATTTTGGTGCGATTATTCCATTGGAGGCTTAAATTCAGAATATGAAAAGCAAAATTATTATACCTCTGATAAAACTGCAAGACACAGGGCAGAAAGGGGTTTCCAGAGGAGGCCAGAACTGACCCAGCTGAGCCAAAATGTTCATTTTTGCCAGGAAAAAGCACTAGCTGCCTAAATGCTGATGAATAGTCATTACGTATTTATCTGAGAGAAAAGAGGAAATTGTGCAACATTCTGAGAGACTGGAATCTAAGAGCATAAGCTTCTTGAGCACAAGAACCGGGTCTTGTGTGTGGTTTTTACTGCCCTGTGTGCCTACCTGCGGGGCGTACTGTGATGGAGATAGTCACGACACCTCAGAGAAAGCTCGCTCACTCCATCCCTCGGGGAGTCTGTAGAATACACGGGATGAAATGGTTCTCAGCATTTTATTTTGATAAGCTCATCCTTCTTTTTCCTGAAGATGTTTAAATTAATCTTTTAAAAATAGCTTTATTGGGGCGCCTGGGTGGCTCAGGGGGTAGAATGTCCAACTCTTGATTTCGGCTCACGTCCTGATCCCAGGGTCATGGGATCGAGCCCCGTGTCAGGCTCTGCGTTGAGTGTGGAGCCTGTTTAAGATTCTCTTTCTCCCTCTGTCTCTCTGTCTCTCTGTCTCTCTGTCTCTCTCTCTCTCTCCCCACTCCCTCCCACCCCCCCGTCTACCCCTCTCCCCAGTTCACTCTTTTTCTAAAATAAAAAAAAAAGTAAAAACCAAAAATAGCGATAGCTTTTTCAGGTCCAATGTAGGTGACATCTTTGGTATAGTTACTTTATAAATCACGATTTAAAGGAAAAATGATGTATTAAGTTAGGAGGCAGCAGGCGGGTTGGTTTAATCACATCCTCGCCTGTATTTAGTGCACTCGCATTTGGCGCAAGCCAACACAGTTTGTGCTCGTGTTTGTTTGTTTTACACGGTGGGCAGACCACAACATAAACCGAGAGCTCCCTCAGGAATGAATTCCCTTGCCTGTAGTTCTTCCTGATCTCAACAGAAACCATAAGCCTGTGGGTTTGGGAGAGATTCTCTGGATTTCGGCTCAGGCATCTGTAAAGGTTGTTGCACCGTCAGACATCGTCAAGACTTTGCCGCAGGAGAGTCAGGAGTTCAGAGCGGTTCTCATTTCCTTCCCCAGACCGTTCCCAGTCTAGCTGGGAGCCTCCAGGTTAGGCACAAATTATGCATGGTGTTTGTGTTTCTAAAGAGGCTTTAGAATAGATCACCGTAATTTATTTAGACATGCGTATTGGTTTTATTTTCTTAAGAGAGAAAATATGCTATGGATAATATTCAGTCTTTTCCTCGAAACCATTGGAGATGGGGCCCCGGTTTAGATACAGTGGTTCCCAAGAGTAAGTCACCTAAAATGGGGACTGGGGGAATGTTCCCTCATTTCTGAACCTGCTCCACACCGATTAGTGAAGCAATGGTCATTGAACGCCTTGTGCTTGGTGGGCACATACATTTTCTTGGACGGATTTCACCCAGGAACGAGCAAAGTCATATTCGTGTGCTCTAGAAATGGAAATTGTTTAAGAGGCTCTGTGAAAGCTGATGGCTGAAGACGTGCACCCCCCTCCCTCCTCAGTGCCCAGCGCCCCTCCTCAGCGTCTATTCTCAGAGGGCAGAGTGGCTGTCACAGAACACCCACCAGTGACAGCGATGGTGCCCCCCGCTGGATAGACGGCCTCCGTGTGGGAGCCCCGGCTTGCAGACCTCTCCTCCCTGCGGGACACCGTGCCCGCCACACTCTGGATGCCAACTGCACCGGGGCGTGCAAGTTACACGATGGGTAAAGAGACTCCTAAGCCCTGGTTCTTCCATAGTTGTCCCCTAGGCCACCAACTATTATTTGACCTGTTAGTCCTTTGTTGAGTTTGCCTTTCATGCTGCCAAAGCAATGCATGCTACTTGTCCTAACACGTTAACTCCACAGTTCACCCCTCCTCCAAGGTAATCGACGTAACGTTACAACTTTAGTAAACACCCTCCTGTGCTACTGTCTGTACTCACACAAATGCACACAGCTGCACAAACAGAACACACACACACACACACACACACACACTCAAAACATAAAGACTTCCTTTTAATTCATATGTATTTCTCAGCAAATTGCCTTTTTTGCAATTACCGCCGTATCATATATCCTTAATAGCTGGGTAGTATTCCATAGACGGAGGCACCAAGGTCATTAATCTCATGTCCCAGCTTCCCTGTTTTGTCACCACTGTCAATAATGCTTCAGTGAACACCTCTGTTTACATAGTCTCATAACCTAACGCTGTTGTTTGAGTGGGATGGATTCCCCACAGGTGCTTCTCGGTGTCAAGATGCAAGTGTCTTTTTACTTTCATGTAAGGTTCTGTCACGTTATTTTCCAAAACTACTGAAGCCATTTATAGCTCTACCAGCGACATAAACAGACCAGCCCTTTCCCCTGCCCTAACGGCATTACCCTCGTCCAAGTCACTGTTGTTAAGATTTTAGAAGGATTCACTGTTTTCAGAAGGAACTACTTTTAGTCACAAAGAGAGAAGGACCCGCCGAGTGTGCCGTCCTGAGTCCTTGTCTCCGCCCCAGCTCAGCAGACAAGCCGCTGTGACGGAGTGAGGCCAGACCTCTGGCTCCCCCGGGGACCAAGCCCTCGCCTCGCTGCCCGGCACCTTGGCGTCCAGATCCAGCAGAACCCTCATCTGTTCCCTCCCTCCAGCCTTCACAGACTTTGCCTTGATCTTGACTGTGGCCACACGTCCAGCACACCGGACAGAGTATCTCAGTCCCTCCGTAGGCCCAGTACGGTGCCCAAAGCGTGGAGCAGACTAAGTCGTCCGTGAGCGTTAAGTTGGTTGTGTTCTATGACGTTCTATCCCAGCAACGAGTCCCTTGGAGATAATAAATGTGATAGCACGGGCGACAGAATGCTTGCAAGACCTAGTGAAGATGGCAGAATAAAGCCAGGTCACACCACCTCCTTCGCACAAGCGTGGATAAATATGTAAAAAATTCAACAGCAGCAAGCAGATATAAAAGAGTTCCAGCATCATGAACAATGTATAACCTAGGTATAATTTTCCTTATAGAAGGGCAGTGGAAGATAGGAAAGAAGGAAGGAAGGAAAATAGGAAGGAAGGAAGGAAGGAAGGAAGGAAGGAAGGAAGGAAGGAAGATGGAAGGAAGGAAAATAGGAAGGAAGGAAGGAAGGAAGGAAGGAAGATGGAAGGAAGGAAGGAAGGTAGGTAGAAAGGAAAAAGGAAGGAAGGAAGGAAGATAGGAAGGAAGGAAGGAAGGAAGGAAGGAATGAAGGAAGGAAGATAGGAAGGAAAAAGGAAGGAAGGAAGGAAGATAGGAAGGAAGGAAGATGGAAGGAAGGAAGGAAAGAAGGAAGGAAGGAAGGAAGGAAGGAAGGAAGATGGAAGGAAGGAAGGAAGGAAGGAAGATGGAAGGAAGGAAGATGGAAGGAAGGAAGATGGAAGGAAGGAAGGAAGATAGGAAGGAAGGAAGGAAGGAAGGAATGAAGGAAGGAAGATAGGAAGGAAAAAGGAAGGAAGGAAGGAAGATAGGAAGGAAGGAAGATGGAAGGAAGGAAGGAAAGAAGGAAGGAAGGAAGGAAGGAAGGAAGGAAGGAAGGAAGGAAGAGAGAGGGAAAGAAGGAAAGAGAAAAGAGAAACAAGAAAGAAACAGATTAAATGTGGTTCAGTGTAGCCCCACGTTTTGCCCCCACCCTTACCTTAGGGACAGAAATGAGGAAAGATGAGTCAAAAATCTTAAAAATTCTCCCTGATAACTTGCAATTTGGAGCAGCCCTTTACAAAAATTCAAGGGGAAAATTAGAACTGCGGCTTACCACTGGGACAGCCAGACAGAAGACAAGGGACTGGCGGACAACCACTTTACAGAGCCCTCATTTGATTTGGAAGAACAAGGCTATTTATCATTATTATTTCTGATACTGAATGTGTATTGACACTAACTATATTAAACATACCCATTTAGGGGCATCTCACCGGCTCAGTTGGTTAAGTCTCCAACTCTTGATTTTGGCTCAGATCATGTTCTTGTGCTGACAGTCGAGAGCCTACTTGGGATTTTCTCTCTCTCTCTCTCTCTCTCTCTCTCCCCCTCCTCTGGTCTCTCTCTCTCTCTCTCTCTCTCTCTCTCAAAAATAAATAAACTTAAAAAAAATGTCTAAAAACAAAAGGTACTCATTTGGATTTTCTTACTATTTCTCAGCTCAGAAGGAGTAAGATAGACCACGGTTTCGGTAAAATCAAGTAATATAAGTTGTTACATTCGTTTACTCACATATAAATTCAGGGAACGTTAACAGAGCACAAGGTGACTCAGACACCATCCCAGGGGCAGGAAGCAGGGGGTGGGGATCGAGCGCGAACCCCCTTCCTTCACGGTGCTGACCCTCTAGCAGGACGTGTGGGTACACGCTAATCAATAGTAAAAGATACAGTGTGTCTTGTTAAAGATGTTATGCTGAGGGGCGCCTGGGTGGCTCAGTCGGTTGAGCATCCGACTTCGGCTCAGGTCATGATCTCATGGTCCGTGAGTTCGAGCCCCGTGTCGGGCTCTGTGCTGACAGCTCAGAGCCTGGAGCCTGCTTCAGATTCTGTGTCTCCCTCTCTCTCTGACCCTTCCCCGTTCATGCTCTGTCTCAAAAATAAATAAACATTAAAAAAAAATTTAAAGATGTTATTCTGATACTTGCTAAATGTAAGGAAGACTATTCCAGACTATTGCACTACAGAGTTTGTGTCCACTCCAAACACGCGAGGACACGTGGGGATTTACAGCCAAGGAGCAGGGTGGGGTCGGGGGTGGAAAATCACTCAGGGAGACATCAAAGGTAGGAGGATTCTTGCCAAGTTGACCTAACAGGAATCTTGCCAAAGGCATCGAAGGACTTAGAAATCGGAGGTGGGGAGTGCGGACCTTGATCAGGTATCACGGGTGTGGGATTCTCACAAAACTGACTCCGCGAGATTCTTGTTACAACAGGGCCGTGCAGGCCAACGACAGGGCCCCGAGACAAGTCCTCAAGTCCTCGTCGAAAAGAGGGTCAGAGAAGCCTGTCTGCTGTTTGCTCCAGGAGATCCTTGTCCACCTGGGAGAGGGATGAGAGAGAGAGAAACAGCACCTTCCCCTTAAAAAGGCTTCTGCCTCCCTCACACCAGAGCTTTTGGGCTACGGAAAAGTAGCTGGAAAGCCATGGTCAGCCTTTAACTATAGTTTGTTGGAAGAGGGAGAGGATCCGGTCCAATTGTTTTTTTCTCATTTTTAATTTTAATTCTAGTAAAATTAACACAGTGTTGTATTTGTTTCAGGTGTGCAATATAGTGATTCAACAGTTCCATATACATTACTCAGTGCTCATGACAGCAAGTGCACTCCTTAATCCCCATCACCTAGTTCCCCATCCCGCCACCCTCCTCTGGTAGCCATCAGTTTGTTCTGATTCTTAAATGCCACATATGAGTGAAATCATATGGGATTTGTCTTTCTCTGACTGACTGACTGACTTTACCTAGCATTATACTCCCTAGCTCCATCCATGTCATTGCAAATGGCAAGATTTCATTTTTAATGGGTGAATAATATTCCACTGTGTGTATGTATACACATGTATATATATGCATATACATGTATGTGTGTGTGTGTATATATCACACGTCTTCTTTATTCATTCATCAATCAATGGACACTTGGGCTGCTTCCACAATTTGCCTATTGTAAACAATGCTGCAGTAAACAAGGGGTGTATATGTTGTTTTGAATTCGTGTTTTCATTTTCTTTGGGTAAATACCCAGTAGTGCCATTGCTGGATCATAGGGTAGTTCCCTTTTTAACATCTTGAGGAAGCTCCATACTCTTTTACACAGTGGCTACACCAGTTTGCATTCCCACCAATAGTGCATGAGGGTTTCTTTTTCTCCACATCTTTTCCAACACTTGCTGTCTCTTGTTTTTGATTTTAGCCATTGTGACAGGTGTGGGGTGATACCTCATTGTGGTTTTGATTTGCATTTCCCTAAGGATGAATTATGTTGAGCATCTTCTCATGTGTCTGTTGGCCATCTGTATGTCTTCTTTGGAGAAATGTTTGTTGATGTCTTCTGCCCATTTTTTAATTGGATTTTTTTTTTGGTGTTGAGTTGTGTAATTTCTTCATATATTTTAGATACTAACCCTTTATTGGATATGTACTTGTAAGTATCTTCTCCCATTCAGTAGGTTGTCGTTTAGTTTGGTTGGTTGTTTCCTTCATGGTGCAGAAGCTTTTTATTTTGAAGAGTTCCAATAGTTTATTTTTGCTTTTGTTTCCCTTGCCTCAGGAGACATATCTAGAAAGATGTTGCTATGGCTGATGTCAGAGAAATTATTGCCTGTACACTCTTCTAGGATTTTTATGGTTTTGGATCTCACATTTAGGTCCTCAATCTGTTTTGAGTTTATTATTGTGTATGGTATAAGAAAATGGTCCAGTATTATTTGTTTGCATGTTACTGTCCAGTTTTCCCAACACCATATTTTTAAAATGTCTTTTTCCCATGGATATTCTTTCCAGTCTTTCTCAAGACTGTTGGGCTAGTCAGTCTTTTGTGGTTCCATACAGATTTTATGATTGTTCTAGCTCTGTGAAAAATGTTTTTTGGCATTTTAATAGGGATTACATTAAATGTGTAGGTTGCTTTGGGTAGTATAGACAACTTAACAATATTAATTCTTCCAATCCATGAGCATGGGATGTCTTTCCATTTCTTTGTGTCTTCTTCAATTTCTTTCACCAATGCTCTATAGTTTTTGGAGTACAGGTCTTTTGCTTCTTTGGTTAAATTGATTCCCAGGTATTTTATTATTTTTGGTGCATTGCAAATGGGATTATTTTCTTTGTTTCTCTTTCTACTCCTTCACTATTAGTGTACAGTATAAATTATTTCTAGGGGCGCCTGGGTGGCTCAGTCAGTTGAGCGTCCGACTTCGGCTCAGGTCATGATCTCACCTTCGTGAGTTCGTGGGTTCGAGCCCCACATCGGGCTCTGTGCTGACAGCTCAGAGCCTGGAGCCTGCTTCCGATTCTGTGTCTCCCTCTCTCTGCACCTCCCCTGTTCGCACTCTGTCTCTGTCTCAAGAATAAATAAACATTAGAAAAAATTTTTAAAAAACGTAAAAAAAAATTATTTCTGTATATTGATTCTGTGTATATGTGTGTGTGTGTGTGTGTGTGTCTGTGTTTGTGTGTGTTTCTGTATATGATTTTGTATCCTACAACCTTACTGAATTTGTTTATCAATTCTAGTAGTTTTCGGTCGAGTGTTTAGGGTTTTCTATATAGAGTACCATGTCATCCGCAAGTAGTGAAAGTCTTCTTCCTTACCAATTTGGATGCCTTCTATTTCTTTATATCGTCTGATTGCTGTGGCTAGGACTTCCAGTACTATGTTGAATAAACGTGGTGAGAATGAACATCCTTGGGGCGCCTGGGTGGCGCAGTCGGTTAAGCGTCCGACTTCAGCCAGGTCACGATCTCGCAGTCTGTGAGTTCGAGCCCCGCGTCAGGCTCTGGACTGATGGCTCAGAGCCTGGAGCCTGTTTCTGATTCTGTGTCTCCCTCTCTCTCTGCCCCTCCCCCGTTCATGCTCTGTCTCTCTCTGTCCCAAAAATAAATAAATGTTGAAAAAAAAATTAAAAAAAAAAAAGAATGAACATCCTTGTCTTTTTGCTGACCTAGGAGAAAAGCTCTCAGTTTTTCCCTATTGAGTACAATGGTCACTGTGGGTTTTTCATATAAGGCCTTTATTATGTTGAGATATGTTTCCTCTAGATCTACTTTGTTGAAAATTTTTATCATAAATGGATGCTGTACTTTGTCAAATGCTTTTATCCATTCTCTTATGAATGTGATGTATCACATTGATTGATGCAAATGTTGAACCACCCTTGCATCCTGGAAATAAATGCCACTTGATCATGGTGAATTTTTTTTTAATGTATTGTTGGATTTGGTTTGCTAATATTTTGTTGATGATTTTTGTATCTATATTCATGAGAGATATTGGCCTATAGTTCTCTTGTTTTGAGGAATTTTTTAAAGTGTATTTATTTACTGAGAGAGAGAGCAGGGGAGGGGCAGAGGAAGAGGGAGAGGGAGAGAAAATCCCAAGCAGGCTCCATGCTGTTAGCACAGAGCCTGACATGGGGCTCAAACTGGTGAACTGTGAGATCATGACCTGAGCCTAAATTAACAGGTGGATGCTTAACTGACTGGGCCACCCAGGTGCCCCTGTGGAGTCTTTATCTGGTTTTGGTATCACGGTAATAGTGACCTCATAGAATGAATTTGGAAGTTTTCCTTCCTTTTCTATTTTTTGGAATAGTTTGAGAAGAATAGGTATTAACTCTTCTTTAAAAATGTTTGGCAGAATTTGCCTATGAAGCCATCTGGTCCTGGTCTTTTGTTTGTTGGGAATAGATCTGGTCCAGCTTATGGTAAAAATTGTCAAGGTGTATTGATGTTCACCACGTTAGACCTTAGAAAGTACTGGACAACGTGACCTATATTAAGTATGTAGAAAATGAAAACGAATGTTATCATCTGAGTTAAATAAACTATGACCAAAATCAGTGAGAGAGGCTGAGAGAAGGAGCAAGGGGAGGAGGAAGAGGAAGGAAACAGGGCAAATAAAGGATTATGACCTATAAAAGACAAAAAATAATAATAATTAATTCTTTCTTTTTCACGGTTGAGTAATATTCCGGTGTGTGTGTGTGTGTGTGTGTGTACCACATCTTCTTTACCCATTTATCTTGCCATTTGCAACAACATGGATAGACCTCGAATATATTATGCAAAGCAAGATAAGTCAGAGAAAGACAAATACCATAAGATTTCACTTACATGTGGAATTTAAGAAACAAAACAGATGAACACAGGAGAAGGGAAGGAAAAATAAAAGAATATAAAAACAGAAAGGGAGGTAAACCATAAGAGACTCTTAACGATAGAGAACCAACAGAGTTGATGGAGGGAGATGGGTGGGAGATGGGCTAAATGGGTGATGGGCATTAAGGAGGGCACTTGTGATGAGCACAGGGTATTATATGTAAGCGATGAATCAGTAAATTCTATTCCTGAAACCAATATCACACTATATGATAACTAACTAGAATTTAAATAAAAACTTGAAAAATAAAAATTAAATTAAAATAATAGATTTCTGAAAGAAAAGGTGGGGGGGTGGGGATTAATTCTGGAAAACAAAGTATAGTCCAGAGAAAATATTGCAAGAATGATGATAACAATGGGGATATAATAAAATATAGAAATAGAAAACAGGGGCGCCAGGGTGGCTCAGTCAGTTAAACATCCGACTTCGGCTCAGGTCGTGATGCCACAGCTTGTGAGTTCGAGCCCCATATCGGGCTCTGTGCTGACAGCTCAGAGCCTGGAGCCAGCTTCGGATTCTATGTCTCCTTCTCTCTCTGCCCCTCCCCTGCTTGCACTCTGTCTCTCTCTGTCTCTCAGAAATGAATAAATGTTTAAAAAATTTTTTTAAAGAAATAGAGAACAGAAATATTTAATAAAACATATAAATTTTTGACTTAATAGAAAGTCAATAAAATTTAAAAATCACAGATTAAGTGATAAAATGTATAGATTAAGTAATTAAATGATAGGTTAAATTACAAAAATATGATGGAAAGAGAGATTATAGAGCAAAGGAGGTAAAATGAGAACAAAACTATGTCATTACATGTCCAATCAATAAACTAGTTACATAATAAAGTGCACATGTGTGTGCTTCCTAATAATACATTACATGTATCAAGGAAAAAAATTGACATGCTTGAAAATCCAATTAACTGGACAGAGCAAGGGCAAGAAACAATCCACGAATGCATAGGTGCAGAGAAAAGTATCGAAAATTTTGGAGAGAAAACACTAGCCAGGAAAGAGAGAAAAAGTACGTCTAACATGAGAAGGATTTCCTGGCTGATCCAACAACACCAAAAGCTGAAAAAGTCCTCAGAGAATTTACCGGCAAATTTTTTTGAAATAAAGGAGAAGTGGAAGCTGCATATTAAAAACAAAAAAAGCACACTTTATATCAGAAAGTGTTGATGTATTAGAAACAAATTTGAAGCATCAACAAATTGACTTCCTTTTAGGCACCTTCTAAAGAAAAAAGGTTGAAACCAGTCACCTTCAAAAGAAAAAAGGGAGGCACTGAAAGAAGTCAGTGTCAGTTCCTCCATGGCAACACTTGGTGCCAGAAAGTAACGGGAAGGGACTGCCCTTTCTGCTAAGATGGCAGGCTAAACATCTGGATTGCCCCGGCTACTGAAAATCTAAAACGAAACACCTTACGCAATATATGCAAAAGTCTTCGTTAAATCCACTGATGGTCTGATAAAACTGAAACAGTCTTTAGGTCCCAACATAAAAGAACAGGAGAGAGAACAGGAGCTTGGTTTGAAAGCTGCGGTCAACCCGGGGCATCCAATGAGTCTATCACACCTGAGCGTTAGACACGAATCCCAGGACCTGAGTGGGAACCCAATAGGCATTTCTTCCTCCAAAAAATGAAGGCCCGCCTGTGGTTCAGTATAAATCCTTTCCTGTAAGACAGTACCCCAAACCCACGTTCCTGCGTTGGCGTGAGCTGGGTTCTTTGTGTTTTTTCACTTTGCAGTAGTTTCCAATTCACAGAAAATCTAGGAGAATAAGACAAAGAAGATCCATAGACCTTACTCAGATTGACCCAACGGTCCCAACAGTGTGGTCTTTTCTAGTCCAGGACCCAAACCACAATCACACACTTGTATTTCGTTTTCTTGTCTCCTCACTTGTCAATGGGAATGGCCCCCATGTCTTTGTCTTTCATAACATTGTCATTTTTGATGAGTACGGGACGCTTGGAGGGCCCTCCCACTTGGGTTCTTATGATGTATCCTCATGATTTGATTCAAGTGATCTACTTTCGGGGAACCTGCAACATAACAGACCCGTATCTTTCTCATTATAGCTCAGTAGGAGCCACAGTCGTGTGCTGTTTGCTGTCTTGGTTTGTTCCACTTTGAGAGACGTTAACTCTGCACATTTGGCAGGAGTAATATTGCCAATTTGGCAATAAAATTTGGCAAGTGCCTGCCAGATCTTTACCATATAATGTGACTGATTTTTCCTTTGGTCATTAAAAGTCACTTGTAAACAAATGCTTGGAGATGATACAGATACTCTCTGACTTACCAAATTAATTTTAGTATCCACGGATAATTCTTAATTAACCTAGTTTTTACCATGATGTTTACAAAATGATTATTTCCTAACTCCATCACTCCTGCAGTCGTTAGTTGGCATTTTACTGTAAGGAATAGTTTCCCCTCCCTCCCTCCCTCCCTCCCTCCTTCCCTTCCTTCCTCCCTTCTCCTTATCATGGATTTTTGTGTCACAGTGGATTACGATTATGCACTAATATTCTTTTAATGATCAAAAGTTCCCAGGTTTGACCAGTGACAGCCCCGGTGTTGTCATGACATGGCCCCATTCTTTTCTGAGCACTTCCTTACTTTCTGCCACAAAAAGTTGTTTCGGGCTCATCTTGTACTTGCCCTGCTCCAAACCTGGAATAAGTGATTTCTCCAAGAAGCCCTAGACTGTGTAAATGGGAAATAATATTTAGAAGCGATGATCTGAGTGTTAGACGTGTGGGCAGAGCGGTTAACCCTTTATCATTCTGTAAGTTTGGATGCTTCTAGATGATAAATACATGGTAAGATCAGCGGATCCCATTGGCTTACGCCCGTCACTGCGTGTCATTGGCTGTAAATCCTCCATTGGACTGTAGTAAGGTTGTATGGAATATCAGGCAGTCTGTAAGATCTCATGTGAAGGTGCTGGTGGCAGAGAAGGAAAGGAACACTCATATCTGGAGTAAGCATAAGGGCAAATTTCTGGCCACCTGCAGATCGGAAGGATCTTGATGTGACTTATCTGCCCCCAGATGGCTTATGGGGAAAAGGTGCCATATAAGGAAGGGGTCAGCAGAGTGTCAGCTGTTGATGGTTTGGGCGTTCAGGTGTGACAGTAGGTTGACCTGCCTTAGTGAGACGGAGCCCATGCTGTTCTTTCATACAAAACTGAAAGCCTCCGTCCGCCTCTGCTGTACTCATGGGCCCATTTTGCAAGCTCACGAGCAGTTAAAGAGGGAGTCTGGCTGACATCCAAGTGTCAGACGGACCATCCTGTTTGATAAGTGGTGTTGGTAGCTTCTCCGTAGTGAGCACTCTCTGGTGAATACTAATGTGAGACACAAAAATCCACACACTTCATGTTCATTTCCTGGGCCCAGACTCACTTTTCCCTAACTTCTGGTCATGCTCTTTCTAGGCCCCCAATATGGTTTAAGACCTACAACTAAGATCTAATACTGTGTGCTGTCCTGACATTCGAATCTATTAACCACCATACGAGATCTTGGGAGGTCAAGGCACTCTTCTTAGCCATTATGGTAACTATATCCACTTGGACTTGGCCTCTGACCATAAATGCTTCCAGTAGGTCTGTGCAATTCTGGAGACATTCTCATTCATCCCATGGAGCCCACTATCGAGACAGCACTTTCCAAGCTCAGCTCTTGCTTAATGAGAACAACCCCGTGGAAGAACTTCTGAAAAATCCAAGTGCCTTCCTGTAAACGCTTTCCTTATTACCTTAGCGAAGAAGTGTCCTCTGGGGCCTGTTGGCAAACATTTTTAGTGGTGGGTTCTCAGATTTTACATAACAAATCTACGATTCTCTTTCCCTTTTCTATCCGGATTCTTCTTCAATACTAAGGCAACATCATCTCATTTACTGTAGGATATAACCATCTTCAAACCTTGTTCGAGGAGCCACCTCCACAGATGACTGGGTGACCTACACAGATGTCAGCGCCAGAACATTGTCTCCTGTATGTTGCAAGTGCCCCCCCCGACAATGGTTTTTTCCAGAGCCAGCTTTTATCCCACCCCAGGGGTCCAGAGTCCTCAAGATCCACTGCCCCCCACCCCCACATTTCCCTGGTTTCTACTGGGAAAACTCGCCAGCTCCTGTAATCCCTCTTAACGGATAACCTATTTACCTCCAGGCTTATTCGTCCTGAGCACAAGCCAAACCAGGAAGCACCAACACTGCTCTGGAAGGTAGGAAGAGTGCCATTGGCATGTGGTAATGGAAACCAGTGGCACCTTGCTTCAGGCGAAGTCATGCTGTATTCTTCGGGCAAGGAGAAGCTTCTTTTCTGTGACAACAGGGAAGATGCTGCTTTTGCATCCTGAATAGAATTTGGGATTTAAAGTTCCTTAGGCCCATCCATCCAGAGGTCCTTGTCCTGGGTCCCAGGTTCCCCCTATTTTCTTGTCATCGACTTGTCAAGGCCGTGCATTTGGTCTCCTTTGTACCCCACCAGTTGACAATGAGATTCCGGACCGCATTTTCGACCGTTCTGTCTTAAGACTACAGCAGGTGACCGCTTGCCAGTCTAATGCTACTGGGGTACCTTAGCTTTCATCTCTGTGTCCCTCTCGTGTCTTAAGTTAGCATTTTGATGCCCTGAGTCTATTATCTACTTTTTTTGAAATGCTTCCAATGCTGTGAATAAACCTGGACCGCTTCGTAATTCTGATAAACGTTATTTTCCTAATACCGTGTGTTGACAATCCCCACACATTCCACTGCCTCTTCTTCCACCTCTTCCTTATCCCAGTTAACTACAGGTGATGCCTGGGATTATGAGCCCTATTCCCCTTACCACCAGCCCTGAGATCCTGACTGCCACCAACAAGCTCAAAGATACCAAAACACCATTGTGAGGGTCTGCCTTCCTAATGACCTAGGGACAGTTCTGGCACCAATATCGTAGAATGAATCCAACATTAAAAAACAAAAAAACGAAAACAGGGGCGCCTGGGTGGCTCAGTCGGTCCAACTCTGGCTCAGGTCATGATCTCATGGTTTGTGGGTTCGGGCCCCGCACCAATCTTTCTGCTGTCAGCACAGAGCCCGCCTCAGATCCTCTGTCCCCGCCCTCTCTCTGCCCCTCTCTGCTCAGGCTCTCTTTCAAAAATAGTAAGTAACCATTTAAAAACAAAAGCGACAACGAAAAACCTGAGGCCAGAGCTTATGGGCTATTAGAAGTACACTTCCAGATAGCTAAAGCAGAACCATGAGCAGGTAGCAAAGTAGGGGGAATGTGGGCTCAAGAAATATACAGACTGCATCTCAAGACCACCCCTGTCTGGGGATTATTAATCTTCCTCAGGCTTTGAATAAGCCCAGAGAAAGTAGTTCTTAAGGAGTGGATGAATATTTATCTAAATTTGAGCTCTTCCTTAACTTTTTTTTTCCTCTTGAGAAAATCAAGGATGATTCAATGTAATACTTGTAAAATGAAAAGTAATATGTATTGTCTGAACCTATATTTAGAAATCTCTTTATCTTCCTCTTCATCCTTCTATTTATGTATCTGAATGGGAAAATATCCGAAATGATATTCACAAAATGACAACGCTAATGTTTTTGAGGATTCGAGGTGATTTATTACTTTGGTTATACTTTTCCGAATTGCTTGAGTGTTTTATCGTGAGCATGTATCATTTTTATAAAGGCGAGGAAGTCATCATTCAAAGAATCATGTTGGCCTTGGATGCCACTGTGGGCAAGTGAACTTGATAGGCTTAGTTCCTATCCAATAGTGAAATTCACCTGAATTCATTCAGGGGAGGAGAAATTCACCTAGTACTGACAGGACTAGGCAGCATTGCAAGCAATTTTCCAGAGTCTGTTCCAAATGCCTAGAAACTTTTTGCGATGTTCGGGCTACTAGCTGGCCTAAAAGGCCAGAATATGTGACTTACAAGTCAAATACCCGTTGCTCCAATTTCTTACAATGCTCAGACTTAGAATGGGAACTGCCTAGTAGCTTATTAGAAGAACAAAAATATATCTAGCTTTCCATTTGACGAATAGGGTGATGACAAATGCCACATCTGGAAGGATGGACGTCAGTTTCAAGGTAGTGAGAGGAATCCCTCTTTGAGATTAAAATGTGTCCTAACGACCTACCAACTAATGTCAGGAGTGCTCATCGTCTGTATCAGCTAGGGATTGTTGCGTCATGAACCCCAAACTCAGTGACTTAGCTACTCATTTGTTATTTCTTTTCTCTTGTTAATTTTTTTACTGTTTATTTTTGAGAGCGAGAGGGAGACAGGACACGAGCAGAGGAAGGGGCAGAGAGAGAGAGAGAGAGACAGAATCGGAAGCAGGCTCTAGGCTCTGAGCTGTCAGCACAGAGCCCGACACGGGTTCGAACCCAGGCACCGTGAGATCATGACCCGAGCCAAAGGCAGACACTTAATGACCCAGCCATCTGGGCGCCCCTATTATTTCTTAAGAGTCAGTAGCCACCGGGTCACAGGCTCTCTTGTGCATCCGTGATCAGCAGGGGCGCTGAACAGATGAGCGGCTTGCTTTAGGATGGCCTGGCTGGGCTGATGGGACGCTGCTCCATGTGATGCCTCATGCTCCAGCGGGCCCGCCTGGCCCTCTGACAGGAAGCCCGGACAGGTTTCCAGGGGAGAAAGCAACGTTGTGCAGATTCTCTTGGGGTCTAGGTCTGGACCTAGTGCCCCACCACTTTCTCCACATTGTGTTGGTCAGGGCAAGCTGCAGTGATGGCCCAGCTGCACGAGTGGGGACTTGGACTCCGCTTGTCGGTGGCCAAGAATTGTGACGATACACCGTCCAAGGGAGAAAAGAATTGAAGCCATGTTTCCGTTCACTCTGTTGGAAAACTGGAAAACTGGAGGTTTCTCTCGTGTGCCCCGTGAGCCCGTTCTACTACAGACGAGCAAACCAAGCGCTTAAGGAGCTTTGTGGCTTGTCCCGCGTTACAGAGCTGACGGGGGACAGCAGTGGAAAGGCAATCCGTTGGCCTTGTTTCCACCGTAACTCCGGAAGGCAGAAGTCTACTATTTTACTTAACACATGGATGAAGTGCCCCGAACCCTCAAAGCCAAGTTCACTTCCCGACAGTATCTAATGAAGCACATCCTCGAAGGGCCTCGCGTTTCCAGTGCTCATTCATCTCGTTGGCCGGCCTCCCGCAACGTGCAGAATCGCTACCTCGCATCCGCGCTCGCGGTGACCACTTATCGCCGACCTGTGCTTTGACCTTCCTCCTCCATCCGCGTTTATCTCTCTGTGACTCTGTTTCTTCAGGACCCCGTTTAAGGTGTCAAAGGGCAGTAACACCATGGAACCAGGGCCTCGCTTGGGGCCTCGCCGTAGCGAGAGGTCTGCACTGTGTCAAACGTGCGAGGCTGTTGGCCAACAGGAGGCGGTGGGTGACTCCTGTTCTTGTTTGAGGGCAAGACTTTCCTTCCTTGAAGCAGCAGGATTGACAGAACCATCTGGAAGAGGGATGTCGTAGCAGGAGGGTGGAAGACACGGAAAGGGGAGGAGAGCGTGGGAGGGGGACGGGAGGGGTCCAGAGGATACACGTAGTACACGAACCAGCAACGTGACAGCGGTGGGATAGTTACCCATCCCCACAGCAAATTTAGGACTGGTTTGTTTTTTAGTTTGAATTCCATTCTCTTTAAATGGTAGGTTTGATAAATGGCTCCTTACATCTGTACTATAAAAAAAAAAGGATAATTGATTTTGTGATGGTTTTTAAAAGTAGTTCATTCACATGCAAATTAAAACACGTTGCAGCCGCAGCTCTCACAGAGAAAAATAGGTTCGAATTCAAACCTTAATTTTCCTATTTTGCAAGTGTTTGGTGGAGGCCTGACCTCCGCCCTGACCCCGGGGCTGCCCCCCACTGGCCACCGCCCTGCCACCGGGACTGAGGAAGGCTTCCCCTCCCATCCTGTGCCACCCAGGGAATCAAGGGCTCCTTTCCACTGAAGAAATCTCCACGTTTCTTCTCTCCTTTCCCAAGCCCCCGGGCTGTCTCTGCTGATCCCAGACCACTCGCTTTGATTTCAGCAAAAACAAACGAAGGAGAGGATCTCCTTGGTCTGTAGACGAAGGGCTCACCATCAGGCTCTGAATGAAAGAATGAGAGAAACAAGCAGGAAAGACTCATTGTCTGTGTTCACGCATCACACCCCGGCCTGAGCAGACACAAGCCCCTCATGTCCTGAGTTTGCATTCTATTTGAGAAAACTATAAACATATGAATACAGACTGTATGTTACAATGTCAGATACTGACATTGCTATTAAGAAAAACAGAGCAGAGAAAGGGGACAGAGAATCTTTAAAACGGCGGAGATATTCTGGGGAAGAAGGAGACCTCTGATTCCCAAACAGTTTTGTTTGCGGGGTCCACCCCGAGACAAGGACATAGCCCATCTGTCACCCGGCTCTCCACAGTGAGGCTTTACTGGAGGGGCCACTTTTCCGCACAAGACAAATGAGGGGTTGGGGAAAAAAAAAAAAACCTGCAGGTCTTCCAGAAATTTCCCCCAGAGGGGTGTGCCTCTGCTGAGAGCCTCGGATGTGGAACCCCACATGTGAAAAATGGGGTCACGCTGGCGAGGACATGACCAAGTTCCCGGGGGTGGCTCTGGACAGAAGAGGGACAGGGGTCTTCCCTGAACTTCCAGATGAGGGACCGTAGGCAAGCTGAGGGCCAATCACAAGCCAGCACTACCCCCTCACCCCCAGGTGGGACCTGTGTGATGTTCCTCAGGCACTCCTGGCTGCCCAAGGACCAAGGAAAGGACAGAAGACACGTGGTTAAACTTACAGTCTCCATCAGTTTACGGATATGTCATCAATGGCCTAATCTCCAGGAACCCCCTACTAGTTTAATGACAATGCTTGGCTAGAGGGAAAAACAACCTGAGGTTGACAATAGCTAGGCCTCCGGTAATCTGTAAATCCTTCAAGAAATTTTCTCTTGACTTCACCTCCCCCAACTCCACAGTATCTAAGCAGTCACCCCTCCAAAGCCCAGGGCAGCTCTTTCCGCCCGTCGGTCCTGTCCGCGTGCTTTAACAAAATCACCTTTTTGCAACCGTCTTCAAGAATTCTTTCTTGGCCATCGGCTCCGAACCCTCACCAACACCCCAAAATCCCATCACTTCCCGTCATTGTTGCCTGTTAATAATTACAGCTAATAATGAACTCAGCATCATTAAACAGCATTTTGTTTGTAGGACAAAAATACAATAGAAAAAAATGGAAAGAAGTCTTACACATCTCGATGTGGGAACATCATTCGTTTTGTATGAACATTTTGGAACTTCAGTGAACTGCTCTGTTTCTCTAGGTGAGTCAGTGACTCTGGTTATCATCTCTTACAAAAGCGATTAGGGAATAGAAATCAGTGATTTGCACACACACCTCGGAGAGACAGCACACATCCAACACGGAAGGGCTGGAGCCTGAGTTTTACAGGCTCTTTGCACAGACCCTTCAAAAAGCCTCAAGGGGCACCTGGGTGGCTCAATTGCTTAAGTGTCTGACTCTTGATTTCAGCTCAGGGCGTGATCTTGTAGTTCGTGAGTTTAAGCCCCATATCAGGCTCTGTGGCAGCAAGGAGCCTGCTTGGGATTCTCTCTCTCTACCTCTCCCCTGTCCTCCTCTCTTTCTCTCTCTCTCTCTCTCTCTCAAAATAAATAAATAAACTTAAAAGTTAAGAAAAAAAAAAGCTTCAATGCTGGCTGTCTCAGAGCACAGACAGACCTCATTAGAAAGGGTGGGAAAGCATCCAGTTAAATCTATTTGTTACCTTGAAAGTATAGATTCAATTAAAAAATATATTAATTGGAAGGTAATGTATGACATATATGTAATAATTTCTCATTTTAAATAACGTCAAACCTGTAGATTTTAAGTTTAGAAGTTTGCAGAGAGGACTCTCTGTTGGATTGTATCTTCACTGAATCTCACAAAGTTTGGAGCCAGTGACCCATGGCTCTTGAGGGCTTTCGTAACACCGAAAACTCGATCACGCTTACCTCATTTTATTGACGAGCAAATGTATTGGGCCTCAACACTAGGTTAGATACCGCTCTAGCCCTTTTCATGAGCAACTCATCGAGGCCTGTGTTTGATTTTATTTGTAAAGAGGACACGACAGTATTTGAATGAAGTCCTATAGCCAGTAAACGGTGGAGCCACATACGAACTTAAGCAACCTCGTATCAAAGATCTTTGCCTCGGCCCCAAGCTAGACCAGAGGACTCAATGACGCGTCAGGGCGAGTGCCCGAAACCCTGGAGAGCACCCCGGACAGTGCTGAGGTCTTGGCCTTGGACAGCCCAGGCAGCAGCCCAGCACACGGAAAAACAGCATTTTTTTCCCCGTCTGAATACTTAAGTTTCACACAAAATTTAATTCGAGTAACAGTTCCACGACTTAAAAAAAAAAAAATTTGCAAAATGTTTGAAAGACCAAAAGAGTTGCATTTCCTCTGACAGTTCTTGCTCACCCTACTGTCTCTGGTGACTACATATAATTTTAAGTTGTGTTAAATTCAGTCAGTTGCATTGTTACAATTTATGTCCCTGAAAATAAACCACGATAATTATGTCAACATAAAATGCCATTTTTTTCCATAATTGCGCTGTCCCCGAGAGACATGTTAATTTCCAGTTAGCAGCAAGCCTTTCCTGGAGATGTGATCCTCCTATTGTTCAAAACCGAGGCATCTGCAATATACAAAAACCAAGGGGCTTGAGTAGGTGGACCTTCTGGTTGAGTGAACATTTTGGTTGAGTCAGTCCTGGGAGAAAGATTTTTTGTCTACAGTGTTTCAATCTGCTCTTCTGTCTCGCTGCACCACAGCCCAAATCCGGTGACCTTCGGGTCTTTGGACTTGCTGCCCTCAACATGCCCCCTGGTTGCCAGAATCACAGGAGTCGCTGTAGAAGGTAGAGATCATGCCTGATGAAGCCTAAGCCCCAGCACGCGGCCGGAAATGTAACGATGCTACTTTATCTGCTTTATACACGTGCCTGTTACTTGCGGCTGTACAAAGAGCTTCCATTGCAGAAACAGAGTTCAGTTTTAGGAAGCAAAAGCCTTTGGCTAAGCGACAAGGTCAGCCGGGCATCCCCTTCATTCCAAGATTGCTCACGGCTGCTCACTGTCCCTGGCCTTGAGCTGACCCAGGCATGAGGATCAAGGGAAGGGCGCTGCCTGTGGAGGCTGGAACTTGATCCCTCAACTCCCCTGCAGGAGCTCTGTGTCCCTGTCGTACTCGGACACTGGAGCATAAGCTGATGTCAGGTGTAGACCGGGCCCCTCAGCAGTAGACAAAGTCAGGAAGCAGCGGCCGAGGCAGGAAGCCAGAGGCATGCTGGGAGGATCCATGGACCGTGATAACGCCATCTTCCTCCTAGGAGTGTGTGCGGGTGTGTGCGTGTGTGTTTGAGGACAGTGGCTTGGTTTCTGGACCAGAGAGAGTTTCTGTCTCAGAAATAAGAGAGAAATGTTCCCTGCGGTGGCCAACACCTTCCAATTAGAAGCTTGTCTATCACGGGCGATGTTGGCACTCAATCAACATAAGCAGAGAGCTCACGTTTACCCCAAAATAAACACAAAAGGTTCACTCAGAGACGTTACTTCTGTTCCCACCTTCCCCATTGGCACTGACGCACAGGAGGCACAGGGCTCACCGGGCCTGAAGTCACGCTGGGGTTTTTCCAGGATCATCTCCGCTTGGTTCAAATACTTTCTCTTAAGAAGTAGCCCTGAAAGAAATGCCTGATATTGCTCGCTAACAATAGACTCCTCAAGAAAAGAAATGCTGTTTATTAAACAGAAAGGGGCCACGTTATTAAAGAAATCATTTCACTGCTAAGTTTTGCAGGAATATGATTGTTTATAATACAATTTAAGAGAAACATGAAAACAAAAACCAAGTGCCTCTTGGGAATGCGGTGATTAGCTATTATCTTTGAGTCCCACCCACCCAGTGGCAAATGTTTCACTTGTAGTTACAAGCGTGGGGGCTAGAGCAGGTGTCTGAGCTCCTGGTTCTGGGTTTGGTAAGTAGAGGCGGCCCATCGGCACCAGGGCGTTTCCCGGGGAGGAGGTGGACCCAAAAATGAAACGTGGGGAAGCTTCTCTAACGTGGCTCTTAAAAACTCCGAGCAGTCCGGTTCTCGTCTTGTCTTCCCTTTGTTATTGTTGTTTTAGTTACCTATTTGGAAGCACAGCAGATGGTCACGTCGAAAACTACAGGAGGCATGCTGGACAGGAGTCGTGATTCGTGGTCCCATTGGAGACACTTCTGTGCGTAATCGCCTCCAAGGTGTGAACTGGCCATCTTTGGGTTCATGCAACCTCGTCCCTTGCCTTGGGCAATGTCAACAGGATGATGTCAGCATCGGGGTCCTGATGGGTCACGGAACCAGACCCATCGGTGAAAACATTTCCGACTGCAGTACTGGTGGGCTGTGACTCAGACTGGCCAGCCTCAGTTTCCCCATCTGTGGCAGTGATGGTCATACCCAGACTAACACTCCGCAGCGTACAGCAAGGTACAAACAAGATAAAAGCTGTGAGACTGCCATGCGCCTTACAGATATTAGATGATGCTCCTGCAACCGTGTTCACCCCAGGAGGGTGACACAGAGCTGCCCAGGCCTCGCTTAGAAGTGATTTCATCAGGGGCACCTGGGTGGCTCAGTCGGGTAAGGGTCTGATTCTGGATTTCGGCTCAGGTCATGATCTCATTATTCATTTTGTGAGCTCGAGCCCCGCGTCGGGCTCTGCAGTGACAGCGCGGAGGCTGCTTGGGATTCTCTCTCTCCCTCTCTCTCTCTCTCTCTCCCTTTCTCTCTGCCCCTACCCTGCTCCCACTGTCTCTCAAAATTAAGTAAAATTAAAAAAAAAGAAAAAGTGATTTCATCAGATGTGTTCCTCATTAACCAGATAGATCAGAGAGCCGGAAAGCGTGGGGTGTCTGTGGGTGGAGGGACCCGGAAGCTGCAGGGACGTGCTGTGGTGAGTGCTTAGGTGACCGCAGAGGGTTGCTGGGCCCCTCGTGGGCAGGAGGCCGCCTCTGATCACACTTCTGTTCCCTGTCACTGCACGGGCTCCGGCACACATCCAGCTGTAGGGCTTCTTTACATGCGTGGATGTGGCAACGTGTATGCATGGCTTCCCCGTTTGTCCCCTGGGTGTGACAAATACAGTGGGGTTTTGAGTACTTTGTGTTGGTGCAGTGACAGCACTGAGTTGTTTTTGTTTTTTTTTTTACTTTTTTGACTTTTTTCACTTCAGAGATTTCCCCCCGATGTCAAGTTTTAATCCAGAACCCATCTTTTATGAAGAAGCACCTTACAAGGTAGCTACTGGGCATTTTCCATAAATGATGTTTAAGCATCTGGTGGCTGTGGGTTGCAGTTCTATCAGCCGCAGAGCCTAGATGAGAACTCTACTGGTGTTTCATCGGCCTCAAGCAGACTTCCCTCCTGCCCCGGTGCCTCGATCTTGCCCCGTGAGAGCAGATATAATGGGGCCAAGTGATCTCAGAGGCATTTCTGACTCCCTCCCCACAGTGTTGTGAGCTCCTTGAGAGCAGAGGCCATGCGTTCACCTGTGTTTCTGTTCCTAACTCCCAGCACAACATTTGGAGCCCAGTGGGGACCAAAGAAATCAGTTTTAACTTGAAATGAATAGATTGGTGGCTGTGAAAAGAATATTTCAAAAAACATCTGAAAGTCTATGCCAACGAATTGTACTCAACATAAATTATATAAAATATAAATAAATGATCTAAAATACCAAGCGCCATAATGATATACAATTTGCCCAACTTGGAAGAAGATCTCATGTGGCTTGAGATTATTCTTCCTTTGATATTTCATGAATGTATGCATATTGGAGGTGCAAAGCCACGAACTGATAGAAATCTCACAAACAGATAATGAAAAAATCACTTTGAAATTTCCAAAATAGGTGCTGGCATCTACAAAATGTACAGAGGAGTAGTAAGTGTCAGGAAAAGCATTTTTCTGAAGGTGAGTACAGCAGGAGCCCCATTCACTGCATGAGTGAGGCTTGATTCGGTTAGTGCTTCCTATCAATCAATTGGCCAGTCTTGCAACACGCGGTAATCAAATGCCTAATGTGGACAAAGCATCGAGTAGAGGGGTGGGGGCACATGGAGGTCCCCGGGGTAGCGGGCACAGCTTGCGGCTACTAGCATGTAGCGATGTTAAATAACTTAGGTCGTCATATACTTAAATGTTAGATTCAGCAGCACAGACCGGGAAGGCATGGAGGTCGTGGAGAAAGAAACGGTCAGGGGAGGGCTTCCTGGTGGGTGTGCAGCTGGAGCTGGTCCCGAGGAGGGAGTGGAATTGAGGAGGAAGGGCGGAGAGTGAAGCTCTTGGCAGGAGTGAGCAAGGGCACTGGGAGGGGCAGGGAAGGAGCTGTAGCCATGGAGGAGGGCCTTAAAGTCAAGAAGGAGCATCCGAAGGAGGGAGGTTGCCTAGGGAGGTGATGCTGAAGCCATCTTAATCTGGAAGTAGAAGGCAGGACACTGGTGGTGGAATACCCGTCTTGTTTACGTCGGTTCTTTAGAGTGATTACCATGGTTTAAATTGCAGCAAACCGCCCCATCCTTCCCTGGGAGCTTCTTGACTGATGCTGGCAAATACTTCATTCTTCTGTGGGCATCAGCCCTAAGAGGTCCACTCAGAACCCCCGCTCAGAAGGAATGGGTTCATCATTCTGGGAATGTTTGGTATCCATATACTCCCAGGGAGATCTTTAAATCAAGAAGAGGAAGAAATGGGACCACCACACTTTCCACTGGTCGGGCACGTGTGTGGAGAGGTTCTCCCAGAGAAGAAGGTTGTCTGGAAATAATCTGGCAGAAGGTAAATTGGTACTACCCTATAACACCGCGTTCTTCAGGATCCCTAGGAATCAACCATGAAAGAAATGATAAAGGGTCGTGATGTTGATGCTAAAGGCTTATATATAGAATGCGTGCATCTGTATTAATCAGAATCACGCATGACATTTCCCACCTGCCGCAAGCAGTGTCCTGGAGGTATCGCCACCTTAGGACTCTACTGTGGCCCTTCTGGTTACACATTTACTCTTCGGTGGTAGCCTGGGTCTGAAGGCTGTGTGCGCGCTACAACACAAGCCCCTGCGACTGTACGTTTGGAGCTTTCTCGTTATCATCACCCATTTCTGGTCCTCCTGTGGATCACGTCAACAGGTGCTGAGCAAACAGATAATGGGTCTGACAGTTGCGTCTCTGTGTGTGTTCGTGAGAGTTCACTTAACTCTTTTCAAGCTCAGTCTATTCCTCAACAACTTCTGATGTGAAAACACAAAGCAGAAGTCAAGTGCCCCACCCCTCAGTTAGCTGCAAATGGAATTGGACCTGACCCTTCCCTGCTGGAAGATTTGAGGAGGTGTTACTACTCCCTAGACCAGTGTTGGCCCCACAGTCTTGTCTTGCCCAGGTGAATATTAGATGCTAATTGGTAAGCATTCTTAATGCACAAAAGACTTAGAAAGCAGTAAAAATAGTAGACACCTGTTAAGGTATAAGGACCATGCAATTTGGGGCCACGATTACTATTTGGGGCCACGCTGGAGCTAGTTTCTGTCTGCTCAGGGGAATCATTGGTACTTTCTTTTCTACACCCTTTGCTATGCCGGGTTCTACCAGCTCAGTCTCCAGGATTGAAGTAAGAACTTCCCAGGCCCCAACCCCTTCTGGTCCTGGAAAATCAGGACCTTTTCAGTGAGATGGAATTGTTCTGGTGGCTTCTCCACTTGAAAATGTAGAAAGAGGCAGGGGAAGGGTGTGCTATTATCAGAGGCATCTCTAGGATCCCTATATTGTTTCGACTTTTGATATCAACATTTCCTATACCAAAGACAGTCCCTGGGATTTTTTTTTTAGATCAATGTATCTGTGTATAGTTCACATATCCTAATTTGTCAACAAAAATATATTTGCACCATGTAGTAGATTGCAAAATGGAGAATATTACTCTGTAGCCACGCCCTTCGCGATAAGACTTTCTGATCGTCTGGTGAGGAAGTGCCATCGATTTTCCCACCCTTTGAGTCTGAGATGGCCTTGGGATTTGTTTGGCCCGATAGAATGTGACAGAACAGGCGGTGTGCCACTTCTGAGCCTGGACCTCGGGAGCCTTGCACGACATTTGACCAGTTCTTAGCAGAACAAAGCGGATCACAAAACACAGATAAGCACAGTAGAGATCAGAAGTGCTGTCCGGCTGCCCTCAGCCTAATTGGATTGGGCCAGCTCATTGGATTGTGAACTAAATAAACCTCTGTGTTTTGAAGGAAGTTTTGCTATGCAGCAAGGGCTGACTGATACATACTTCAGACTAATTATTGAGTATCTTCTGTCCCTCTGGAGTTGAGCTTCAGGATATTTGAACAAAGGTAAAAGGAAGCAAAAAAGAAGATTGAGCCCTCCCGGAAGCAGCATTAAAATCTAGTTAAAGACAACACACACACACACACACACACACCCAATACCTAATGAATCAAGCACGACACTAGATAATTCTGTGATAATCTGTACGTACAAGGAGCCCAGAGAAGGCAGAGATAAGTAAATGGAATAAATCAGCTAATTTTCTTACCTAGAAGTGATTCAGTTCCTGCCAACATGGATCATCCCTGCAGCCAGACTTTTTTCCTTCGGGGAAAACTTGGCCAGTAATTGCATTATTAGTAATGACTAACTCAGTGATATCCAGTGGACTGTGATATCCATCCAGTGTCATTTGCTTAGGTCTGGCAAGAAGAGATATACTCAAAGTACCTAGGTTAATAAATATTAATGCAGAGGATTTTCAATCCATTATTTATTCCTCAACATCTGCATAATGCCCTCTCAGGTAAAACTAATAAAATCTTCATAGGATTTGCAGTTCGACAAAATCTCCAAACAGAAATGCAGTGAAAATAGGATAGAAGCTTCCCGGAGGGAGAACACCGACCGTTTTTTCCCAGAAAAACCTCAAAAGAATTTTCAGAAAATGTGACCAAGACATCCAAGCCTCAGAAATCCATCCCATTTCCATAATATGTCCTGAAGAGAGAAGAACTCCATCTTTTCCTGTGAGAAGATGGTCCTTCTTTTTCACTCCTCCCAAGGCAGTGCTGTGGTAAAGATGTGCGGCCAATCGCATCCAAACCCTCACGTGAATGGGACGTTCCAGGAACATCTCCACATAAATAGGAAAAAAACATAACCCCCCACCCCCAAACTAGGAAACACTGGGCCAGCATTCAAGGTCATCCGTTCATCATGGTGGACCCATAGGGGTTTTGATATGGAATAAACTTTCAGAAAGGGCAAGTTCCACAAGGTCAGACATGTGGTACGCTTGGGAGACTCCTGTGTCCAAAGTTCCTAAAACAGTGTCAGGCACATGATAGGCACTCAGAGAATACTCGTTCAATAACTGAACACCGCAGAAGCCACCATACTCCTGCATCCAGGCCAGCAATACTATTTCTTTCCCTCTGTGAGTTATTAGGAGGTAAGGATATTTGGAGGTTGCATCTCAAATGCCTAACCAGGTGGAGTATCATTTTAAAAATCATTCCTGTCAAAATTCATTTCTTAAAAATCACTTACGTATATTGATATTTGCCCCTAGTATTGAAGAGTGTTCAGTATGTGGCAGGGAAGAAATGGACTCATAATAAATAGCCTTAAAAACTGGCTAGCCATTGTCAAAGAAGAATAAAGCTCTGTCTCTACCTTCTTTCTTTTTTTAAAAAAAAAAATTTTGCTAATGTTTATTTTTGAGAGAGAGAGACAGGGACAGAGAGACTGAGTGTGAGTAGGGGAGGGGCAGAGAGAGAGGGAGACACAGAACCAGAAGCAGGCTCCAGGTTCTGAGCCATCAGCACAGACCCCGATGTGGGGCTCAAACTCATGAACCGTGAGATCACGACCCGAGCCAAAGTCAGATGCTTAACCGACTGAGCCACCCAGGTGCCCCCTACCTTATATCTTACATAGAGACAAAGCATTTAAGGATAAAATATTAAAATGTAAAATAAATACAACCCAAGAGAACAAATGGATGATATGTTTGTAATTTTGATTACATTATTGAATCTGAATTCTGTAGTCCAGCTTCTTCTCATAACAAAAAGTCAGAACACACTAAAAAAGGATTAATGAATTTGAGCATGACAAACTTTTAGACTTATGTACAGAAAAACTGCAAAGAAAAGTTTAAACACAAATGCTAACCTGTGAAGAAATTTATATTTTAGGGTTTCTGATCCACCATCTGTTGTAATAGGTTTCATATAGATCAATTAAGAAATAAAACATAAAGGGGCACATAGGTGACATGGGTGACTCAGTCAGTTGAACATCCTACTCTTGATTTCGGCTCAGGTCATGACTCTGGGGTTGTGGCATCAAGCTGCAAGTGACCTCTGTGCTGAGCATGGACCCTGACTAAGATTCTCTCTCTCTCTCTCTCTCTCTCTCTCTCTCTCTTTCTCTCTCTCTCTCTCTCTCCCTCCCTCCCTCCTCCCCCCACCCCACTCACATGAACATACTCTCTCACTTTCTCGCTCTCTCTCTCAAAAATAAAAAATTAAAAAAAAAAGATTAAGTTTGCAAAGTGGAAAATGGGCAAAGGACATGAATGGGCAATTCATCGTAAAACTACAGATGATAGATAAGCATAGTGTGTTCCTTTTATTACTGGTAAGGCTGAAAATTGCAAAAACAATATTTTATCCATCAGATTTGCAAATATGTTTAAAAGTGACAAAAATGCAGTATTTACAAAGATATAGGGAATGAATACATACCTGCACTGGTTTGGGAGCCCAGATATCATCTTTCTAAATGACACAATAGCTAAAAACATTTTAAATGGTCATACAGCGGCTCAGACAGATACATAGACACATGCCCTCAAACCTCCCACGACAAACATGATTATCAGAGCTCCATGAAGAAGGAAAAGTATGTTTCTAGGTGCCTCCCGAAGTGCCCCTTACTCAATGTGGCACTACCCTTTCACATTTTGAGAACTAACAGCGTTGGTTTCTTTCCTTAATCCCCAAATTACTTACAAGTTGTGCCCTTGGGTCTACGAGGTTTAAGCAGGTAACCCATTGCTGTTCGGTTCTTGTATCTTTCTCCCCTTAACCACATAAAGCCCCAGATTTTTAATTTTATTTTTTGTATTTTAACTTTTTATTGGAGTATTATATCGTGGTGGTGGTCGTGCTAGGAAGCAGGTGCCGAACCAGGAGCTACACGTCCCGGGATCCTTTGCCACATGTGACCGTCATGGGCAAGGAAATGTGAGCAGACGCTTGTGTTTCATTTCAAGACCAACGCGGTTAAGAAGCAGGAGTGCCTTCTGCACTTTTCCCTTCTCTTCTACGGACATCCTGGGAGCCACACGGAGTTGCATCTTGGAGATGGAGTGCAAGCCAGAAGCTGACCGCGGTGGGGGGTGCTCGCAGGAATTGCTCCTGTGCAGGAAGCAGAAAGTGGGACGGCCGGGGACCTGGACTGAGAGGCAGTTGTTATGGAGACCATGGCTGATCCCTCGGGGATCTCTACGGCTGGATGCGCCCCCGGTGTTTTCCTGAATTAACCTCTGGTTCTCTTGCCATAACAAATATTTGTATACCGTGATAAGCTTCTCTAGTGTCGTTACCAATTTTTGTCCGTGATGAAGGTTTTGGTATACAAAAATTAGTTTTTGTAAAACCGCCTTGCAAAATGTGCAAGCCACAATGTTAGTTACTTCTTAATACTTAAGAAGCCCCGGTTATCATGCCGTTAAAGTTCTGAAATAGTCTCCTTGTTGAGAGTAATCAAATAACTTGGTGCGCCCTTTCCTTTGTAAATCAGGATACGGCAGGCAGGTGGAGCTGGGATGGGCGGTGTACATGAGCCGAGATGTTGTAGAAATTGCTACAAGGGTAGCTCGTAATTCTTACAATAACAGTAACATGAGCTTAGAACTCTTTAAATGTCAGGTTCTCATTAAAAAGCAGGTGGCATTTTAAAAACTGCAGACAATTGCAGTTTGGCGGACTTGTCAAATCAGAAGAGCCGATTTAAAAATTTTTTTTTAACGTGTATTTATTTTTGAGACAGAGAGAGACAGAGCATGAACGGGGGAGGGGCAGAGAGAGAGGGAGACACGGAATCGGAAGCAGGCTCCAGGCTCCGAGCCATCAGCCCAGAGCCCGACGCGGGGCTCGAACTCACGGACCGTGAGATTGTGACCTGAGCTGAAGTCGGAGGCTTAACCGACTGAGCCACCCCAGGCGCCCCCAGAAGAGCCAATTTAAACATCTATGGATAGAGAATGTGAAAAGCCTATTTTTTGTTTTTTTGGTGGCATGGATAATTCGCGCTATTTACCTATTAGATCGTAGACAATAAATACCAATGAAGCGACTTCTATGTACCAGAATAATATTTTTATGAAAATCTTCAGAGAGTTATTCTCTCAACCCTGTTTTTAAACACATGACCTCTTGTAAATAAATATGACACTCTCACCTCCTTCTCTAAGATCTTGTTCTAATCTCTGTATCTCTCGGGAATTGCTAATCTGCAGTCACGCATGGTCATTTTTCAAAGATGGTTTTGGGATCCGCTGAGTAAAAGAACCATTTGGCCATCTTGGCAATGTGGACTACTTAAGCTTATAAATAAATCCCATTCAGACGTTCAATGTTGAGGAAATCATCATATTATTTTGCAAAATCTGCCACTTGGGACTCAGTATTTGATAGGTGAATGCTTTACATTGACTTTATTATGTAATCCTCACAATGGCCCTGCGAGATGATGATTATTACCCCCATGTTTACAGGTTAGGAAGCTGAGACTAACCTGTAAGTTAGTCTTAATAACAGCCTTAATAGGCTGGCCGTTTTCCTTTTGTGCCCAGTGGGGCAACACCTACAGACACTCAAAATTGGAATGTCCAGGAAAATCGATTTTGCTGGTTTATCCCTGAATTATTGCCCCCATGACCTCTGCTTCCTACCCCACCCCAGTCATATAGATAGTAGAAACTCTCATCTACACATATGCTAACTGCATAGTCCATATAATATTTATGATTACTAAATCCCCAACCCCAGCCGTATTTTTCCCTTAACTGCCTTGGGGGAGAGAAGTGAAATGGCCCTTGAGGTTTGAAAAAAAGGGGGAAACCCTTTGGATTCTAAAATCCACATATTGCCAATCAGAACTAGGATATTGCTACACAGACTTCAGGAGACAAAATGATTCTCAGACTGGCAAGACCATAAAGTAAAATGAATAAATTTAATCTACATAAATAATCTGTGAAATAGAATGAGAAAGTTGTTTAGGCAAAGGTCAGGCATCCCATGAAGACCCTGGCCAGGGAGAGGAGATTTATACGGCACATGATATATGTTAAGTATGATCACATACACATGTGTGTATGTAACTGCGTATATATAATATATATTTTTTTCCCACTAACAAGGTTGCCTATGTGGTCAAGATGTCTCAAGGTTCTTTAGTTGAGGAACAGATTTTAATAAATGATTTTTATCCCAGTAATGCTTGAACAAATATTAAAAGCCACGTAATAGAAGCATTAAAAGTCCTAGGACACATTCCAGGGGATAGCCATGAATAGCCACCTACAATTTTGCTTCTGCCTCTTTAGTATTGCTATATAGTAGTTGAATCACTATTGTTGGGTTTTCATCGACTGCAGGTTGTAGGAGACTCAGTATACCCACACTGACTTCCGCCTGTTGCTCCTTCAGGTTGTTATAATTGTATCGTGACTTTTTCTTTCCTCTAATTGGTCCCATTTCAACTCTAACTCTACTTTGTCTTTAGTATCTATAATTAAGCCTCCTAGGCTTTGTCTCTAACTTAATCCTAAAATTTGAAAACACAAAAAAATGTGTTCATGCTATTGCAAATATGGAATAGTATTTACTGCCTTTTCTAGCATCCCAGGGTCACGATTAAGTATTCAGTATTGTTGTTACTCAACATCAATACCTATCGGATCTAAGTGGAATCTCAAGTCTTTTGTTCTTTATCAACAGGAATTGGTTAAAGTCCTCAGGCTGCATTTTAGTTTAGCCTAAATTGTCTCCTACATTTTTTTCCTCAAGTTCCATATGGACTCTATTTGGGGCGTGCCGTTTTCATCTGGGCGCATTTGTCTCAAGGCCGACAGCCACACCGTCATCCTAGGATTTCTTTTCAGTAAACATTCGAGTTACTTTCTGTTTCTCATGACCCACACCTTCCCTTTCCTTCATTTTCAGATCCGTTTTGCTGGTGTACAAATTCAGGAAACTTTCCTGAAAGACTCTGGAAGGCAATTTTTTTTTTTCTCTTTCAGCTGAAAGTGATTTTATTCTGTTCTTAGACATGATTGACCGGAAGCAGGCTCCAGGCTGAGTTGTCAGCACAGAGCCAGATGCGGGGCTCGAACTCATGAACCATGAGATCGTGACCTGAGCTGAATCGGACGCTCAACCGACTGAGCCACCCAGGTGCCCCTCACCTGACATTCTAAGATGTCTTCAGTGCCTACCCAGGTAAGGGCACCTTGTCATTTATCCCACGTGACACTTAATGCCCTCTCAGTTTGAAGGCTCAATCTCATTTGGCCCTGGATAATTATTGGTATTATTTATTCAATTAGTAGCTCTTTCTGCTTCCTTTGGTCTCTCTCTCATATCTATTAGCTAAAGATCGGACCTTCGGGACTAAAACTCCAGCCCTCATCTCCCCTCATATAATTTTTCTATTTCTGTGTTCTAAATTCTGGATGATTTCCTCAGACTTTCCTCATATTGAACAGTTAATACCTCCTCCCATAACACACATGGTCCTATGTTAACTTCCAAGGGCTAATTCTTGTCTTCTGGTTGAAGCTTTCTCGTCCCGTGTTTCTTTGTTTTCCTTTTCACAAACATATGAAATTGTTCCTGCAATTTCTTATAGAAGATGTTATCTTTTTCTTTTATTTCCTAAGTGTCTCTGTTTCTGTTGTTCTACTTACTTCAGTGTTTCTTCTTCATCCTACGAGATTTCCTCAAACATCTGGTTGTTTTCTGTTGTATTTTTCCTTCGTAGAACAAGGCAGGTAGAGGTCCAAACCAAAGTATGAGGAGCTGGTGGGGAAATTGCTAAGTGCAGAAACAGGAAGGGGAGGTGAAAATTGGAAGAACCATCTCACACGTGGACCTTCCACTGGTTTGACCCAGACTTTCAGTGGGAAGGTCAGAAAGACCCTATCAGCACAGAATCCATGGGGCCCCCAAGGCCGGGGTGACATCAGCTGGGGAGTCATGTAAGTCCAGATGCCATCAATTAACAATAAGACAGAAGTAGGAAGGGTTCCATGTCAACTTGCCATTTTCCTGAAATGAAGAATTCTTTACACATTATTGCTTTTCACTTGAGAATCACAGATTGAATGCGCACAAAAGCGCAAATTTTACTTAAGGAGAAAGCGAAGAACATCAATGGATGAAAGCATTACTTTTAATAACAGATGGACTTCTGGAAAGAGCAGTAGGGCATTAAAATAGGCACCACCAACATTCTTTTCTATTTTAAACCACGGATTGAACTCTTTTTAGGTCCCTGATTGCATAATTAAGTTTCGCAAAAACAGAACAATGTAAAGAGAGATCTGCGAGCGACTACCATTTACTTTGCTTAAAACCACACAGACTTGGAAGGCAGAACTTAAATAATTTGACATCGTATTGAAATTTAATTATCAAGTGCTCCTTAGGTCTGGACAATATGGATAATAAATCCATGAAATAGAGTCCATTTAAAATGTTAAACCTGGGGCGCCTGGGTGGCGCAGTCGGTTAAGCGTCTGACTTCAGCCAGGTCACGATCTCGCGGTCCGTGAGTTCGAGCCCTGCGTCAGGCTCTGGGCTGATGGCTCAGAGCCCGGAGCCTGTTTCCAATTCTGTGTCTCCCTCTCTCTCTCTGCCCCTCCCCCATTCATGCTCTGTCTCTTTCTGTCCCCAAAATAAAAAAAAATTTTTAAAAAATGTTAAACCTTTGTGCTAGCTCGCCTTTAAAACACATTCTAATGGATGGCTCTCCAAGTTAGGCACAGAATTCAGAGCGGAGAGAGGGAAGTCTTTGTTAAGTTGTCTGCACTCAGAGCTCACACGGTGTTGGTGGCAGGCCAAGGACATGAGCACTTGCTGCTTGAGTGAGTCTGAGCTCCACACCGTGATTTGGAAGGAGACTCTTACACGGGGACACTGTACCGGCTCTGGCTGCTGTCTCCCCTCAACACTTGGGTCAGCGCTGTGACTTTCATCACCACAGGTAGGCTCCGGGACAGCCTTTTGAGAAGGAGCCCGTTCAAAGCCATTCTGGCCTCTTGTCTTATTTTTAAACGGTAAGCCTGGGGTGGAAACAAGCCCCTGCACAGTATCCTGAAGTTTTTCCGAATGGAATCACAAATTTCCCGAAATAACTCTTGAAAAAGCATAGCTAGGGGAGTTTTGCCTCCTCAATTCAAAACAGAAAGGAGAATCTGGAGAGTAAGAAGCTTCCAGGGAAGAAACTCAATTACCAACTGAAGCAAAGGCACCTGGGGCCGGTAAGGAGCCAATGGGGCCGGTAAGGAGCCAAGGCTTCGTGGAGAGTCCAGAAGGTGGGCCATGGATGAGTGAATGGCCAGGAAGGTGACTGAGTTCTCTGGTTTCTCTCTGGCTCGCTTCCCCACTCACTCCATCTGCGGATCCCACAGCCGGGACCCCAAGTCTGCCGAGAGCTTAGTGCTTAGGTGGCCTCTGAATCAGGCCCGATTGACTCTAGGATGGGGATGGGTACCTGAAATCTCACAGATGCTCTCAGACCCCGGTCCCCAGCCCCAGCCTTTGGTCTGATGCCACACAGCATTCCTGTTCTTGGAAGCGTAGATGATGCCGCTTCTGTCATAGAAGCCTTTATTTATTTATTTCGCCTTAAAGCACTGTCTCCAGGAGACTCCTAAATCGCACACATCGGCTGTGATGGATGACTCCTGAATTCACAACTATCTTAGGAGGGATAAGTCTCTCGGTTAGTTATTTACTCAAAAGAGAACTCTGATCAATGACCTACTCTTAGAAGTCACAGGTGGGTAATAACGGAAGTGCTGTGGTTAGAGAGGCATGAGGCACAAAATGAATAGGAGAGACGCGAGCCCGGGTCAGGAATTACGGGGGAGAGCAGTGAGAGCTGGGGCGGAGGAGGGGGGTGTTGAACAGTTCCTAACAAAGCAGGTCCACGTTAGCCCCCGACCATCTCTGAAGCACTCGCCCTCGGGCAGAGGACACGGCGGCTTAGCTGTGGTGAGTGGAAGGCATCAGAAAAGACAAGGACCTCAGACCGTTTTTCCCCGAAACCTCTCCAGATTGGAGTGTGAGTAGACAGCACCTGTGACGCGCACAGTCGGGGTCCACGACCACAGTCGGGTGCCTAATCTCCCCGCGGTACTGGTGTCTCGAGCGCTCAGCTCACATGGGAGCTGCGAGGACCGAACCATACGTAGGAAAACACCTTATAAACTACTGACTCCATACGAGTGTATAAGTTTGTTGTGTGGACTTTCCGCAGCAGAGGCTCTTTGCTGCTTTGGGCGATCACCCCCTGTCTCCAGGGCAGAGCTCCTACACGATCTCATGAGGACGCAGTCACGTGGCCCACCTGCTCCCCGAGGGCAGAGTCCGTGAAGGCCTCTCGTGCCCCTGTCCAGAGCGATTGGCCCATCGGGCAGACAGGAACCAGTCAGAGCCAAACAGAATCAAGTAGGTGAATAAAAGCTAAGAGACAGAGGGGTTATGACGGTTCATTTTAGGAGTCAACCTGACCCGGCCTCGGGGTGCCCAGACAGTTGGGCAGATGGGATTCTGGATGATTCTGGATGAGACGAACATCCGAGTTGGTGGGTGAGGAAAGCAGAGGTGCTCCCTGATGGGAGTGGGCCTCACCCCATCCGTGAGGTCCTCATGAGAACAGACGGCGGAACTTCCCGCAGGCCAGAGGGCTCCCTCTCCCCCGCCTGACCACTTTGAGCTGAGACGTGGGTTCTTTTCTGTCTTACCTGTTAACGGAAACATCAGATCTTGGGTCTAGAGCCTGCCCGCCTCTGGACTGGAACTATACCATTGGCTTCCTGGGTCTGCAGCTTGCCAATTGCAGATCTAGGGATAAACCTCCATCATCACTGGAGCCAATACATTAAACACACACACACACACACACACACATTCTATGGGTTCCATGTCTCTGGACAACCCTAACTGACACATGGGTCTCATCCTCTTGAGTCATGGGTAGTAAAATGTAGGTGTGGGCTCAGGGTGGCCATCTTTCCTGCCACGTGAAGACAGTCTCTCAAAGCTGTTCACATTCCTGAGTTAGAAAATATTAGCCCGAGCACATTCACCTCTACAACCTTCATGCTATTGTCAAAGTACCTTGGCATAGACCTGGGTCTCACCATCGTGTCTGGGGAGAAAAGCCAACCACCCGTGGACAGTCACGGTCCCCACAGGTACACATGGCATCACTCCGGTCAGTCTCTGGGGGAACTCCATTTTCCATGAGGGGACCTGGAAAATGCTGTCGTGGGAGGCTTTGCCTGGTGACGTTCACGCACAAGTATAAAGCAGACCCTGCTTCCCAGAATGCATTGTTGGGCGGGGGGCCCGCACGCAGGCCTACCTTCCACCTGCAGGAAGAATCTTCTCAACAACCGGGTGATCGGAGCTACCCTCTGATGGGGAAGTATAGCAAGACACAGTGTTTCCGAAAGGTCATGGGCAGCGTGGAGGTGGACGGAAGTTATCACCGTTGTGGCAAAAACGTGTGGCTTCAAGGTTTGGTTCGAGGGGTGAGACGTCAAAGTGTTTCCTCCTACAGAGCCCAGAACGCCACCGTGAGAACTGTGCCCCGTGGGATCAGGGCATCACCGCTTTCAGAAAGAAAAGCTGCCGTTGTCATCCAATCGAGGTGAGCGTGCGCTTCAGTTGGGGACTGCGCTAGAAACACTGGGTGCATCTGAACTTCTCCGCACCAGTTCAGATGGCGCACAGAAGCACTACGCCATCTCACACGCCAGCAAGCCCAACAAGTTGTCCAGACCACGCAGGTGGCAGGCACAGAGGGGGCTGCGAGTGGCGAGCTGTCGGCCCCGCTAGGCGCGCCAAGTCTGTCCCTCGTGCCATGGCGTTGGCAGCTAACGCCCGTGGCTGGCGCTCCGGCTACTGCCCAAATGTTAACGGAATTAGGTACTGCTCTCCGAGTCTGACCCTTCACTTACCTCCAGAAAGCAGGGGCTCAGTTTCACTCTGTGTTTTACGGGAAATGGACTCAAACATCCAATTCCGCAGGAATTTCCACAGGAAACTGAGTTCCGATGAAACTGGCACTTCATGAAAGGAAACACCAGCAAGAAAACAGCCACAATGATTCCAGCCTCCTAGACAAAGACGTGCCTGTGACTTGGTCAGAATCTTGCCACAGAAGGGGGACCCCCAACAGCTCACGTCGTCACTAACCAGGAACGTGTCCCGTGGAGCCCCAAACGGAATGGCAAACCACTGCCTTCGCCCTTCCTCCCTGAGCCGGCAGAGTGCTCCTCACTGCCCACCTGGAGGGGAACCTGCCTCGCCGGCTGGGTCACCCCCCAGGGGAAGGACCAGGCCAGCCCCCCCCACACACACACACCAGGATCTGCCCCTGCCGAGAAGATGATGGTCCAGAGGTCCGCATGGCTAATTCTTTCGCCTCCTCAAGGGCAGTGAAAATGACAGCTTCTAGAGACATCTAGCCCGGGGCCCACTTCAGACTTAAAGCCCCCTCTCGCGCGTACAGACATTCCTCATCACCTGTACCCTGCCCTAAGTTTTCCTGTGGCCTTTACCATGGCCTCACGTGCTACGTACACATATGTATACATGCATATACCACATGCATACACACGCTAACATATATATACATATATCACGTGGTATACACACACTATAAAACCTTTATTATGATTTTATATATACAGTCTTGATTTTGTTTTTTGCTTATTGCCTGTCTCCTGGTGGAATGAAGGCAGGGATATCTTGGCTCGGTTTTACTGCTGGACCCTCAGCCCTCACTTCGGTACCTAAGACAGGAAAAGCGTTCAGTACAAATTTGTTGACTGAGCGACCAAATGGACCTTGAGGTGTGTAACCATCTAAGGCAGGAGATGACACCTCACGACATGCCCTTCCTTCTCATATCCTTGAGTGTTTCCAAACTTCCTGATTAAGAGTTCCGAGGAAATGCATGAAATATTAACAGTGGGACGGTTCCTGGCTGTCGCGGCTAGTGAAGTGACAGGGACAAGTAGACATGTCAGGTGCTCACAGCCGTCAGCCAGCCACCCGCTCATGCCTTCGCTCACGGAGTCAGCGAACGTCGCATCCTCGCTCTGTGCTGGGTCCACCCGGGCTGTGAGTCACACACGGACGGTGCACACGAGTGGGTGTCGGATCCCCAAACATTATACTTAAAAAAAGGCATTAGGAAAACAAAGAAACGATGATCTTTTAGTATCATTGTCCTCTCTGTTCATTCTTTACAATGGTCTTCTGAAAATGGCATGATTTTAGTGTCAAAGAGGCTGACTCTCCCTCCTGTGGGGAGCCCTGGGTCCAGGAATATGGCACTGTGAGCCCAGCTCAGTCCCAGGGTCACTGTCCTGTTAGACAAGTCAGCTCACGTGCCTCCGCAGCCCCAGTATCTGTTCCCCATCTGCCACCTCCCAGACACAGGCCTCCATAATGGCACCGATGTACTCGAAGTCCTTTGAAAGAACCCTTCGAGGCAGTTCGCATGGCTGCGTTGGATGGAGATGCCAAGGAAAGGGAGGAGCCATGACGATCCCCGAGGATCTCTGGCTTGAGCGACAGGAGATGGAGGTCCTGTCCACTAAGAGGGAGGCTTCGGGAGCAGGACTTGGGTGGTTTCTCCCAGGAAGCAGTGATTGCGGTCTCCAAAACAGGTTCTCACGTCAGCATGGATTCAAATTACTTCACCGAGCAGGTGGTGAGTTCCTAGTATAAAATACCTGCACTGAGTTCCATGTTTTCCCCCCGAGTAATGGGTGGAAATTACCCCCCCACAACACAGCCTGCACTGCTGGTTGTCACAGAAGAAAGAGGAGTGTGGGGGACGGGCCGGTAGTCGCCGAGTCCTGTTTCGCACCTGCCCTGGTTGGGTCTGTTCTTCCTTCCCCGGTGGTACAAACCATGAGGAGCCCCGAGCCACACTTGCACCACCAAAAGGTTAGTTTCTGTGTCATGTGAGCAAAGCTGAGGAAGAACCGGGACACCGTGACGGCATAAAAGTCCCCAGAGGAATGGAAGCGGAGGGGTGCCTGGACGGGTCCGTCGGTGGAGTGTCCGACTCTCGACTTCGGCTCAGGTCGTGATCTCATGACTTGTGAGCTTGAGCCCCGCGTCAGGCTCCGTGCTGACAGCACAGAGCTGCTTGGGATTCTCTCCCTGACTCTCTCTGCCCCCCCCCCCCCGCCCCAAATAAATAAGTAAACATTTCTACATGAGCAAAAAGAAACGCGAGTGGCCGGCAAGGATCCTTGTACGGGAACAGTTCACGTGACTTATTTCATCAAGCAACCTGCAGACGGCTGGCCAGAGCCCTGGAGGTATTTGCTAAGCCCGGAAGTGCAGCAGGTCAGTTCTGCCAGCAGAATTGCAGGAAGGGCAATGCATGTGTGTCCTGTGTGCACGCGTGCTTATTAGTGCGTGTCCGGCGTGCGCTGTGTGTGCGGTCGCACGTGGCGAGGAGGGTGAGGGGACGGGGGACAACGGGGACCTGGCGCCGTCCGGCCCCAGAGCAGCCGGCTCACAGGTGGAGCCTCTCCCGGCTCCAGCCCTTGGCCGCGGCCGCGGGCCGCACACCTGCGTGTGGAGGCGAGCGGGCGTCAGCGGGCCGCAGGCCTTGGTGACGCACAGATGGACTCACAGGTGGGAATCGGCACACTTGGCAAAACAAGCTTAAAAGGAGGCGTCAGGCCGAGTCGTGGGCGGCGGGAGCGAACCAGAGATGGAAACGTGGGGCGCCTCGGGCCCGGGGACCGCGTTCTCCCGGCCGGTCTGCGACACCACACGCTGCCCGGCCCCCCGGACCCCGGAGGCCCGGCCACAATGTCTGCTCCCCCCAGACATCCCGCCCCCCCACCCCCCCACCGCCCCTTCCGCTGTCCCATGGCTGGATCTCTACTCCCTTTGGACTCTCCTTGCAACCTTTAACCTTCTCCCTCCCCAAACCCACCTGTTCCAGGACAGGCCTGGCGCCCCCCCCCCCCCCACCGAAAGCCGGGCCGTGAGGGGACTCTGTGTGCCTCCCACCTGGGGTCTCTCACTACCGCCTGCATGCTTCCCAGGTGTCTGCCGGGGACCCTCCTGTCTCTCCGCACGGTCACATAGGGAATGTTCAGTCTCGAAGTGTTTCCACGGCCCCTCAGCCCCTCGCAGCCCAGTGCTGAGCCCGTGTTGCTGTGGAGCATGTGGGAAGATGTCCATTCTTCACTCGAGTCCCCTTGTGCTCGACCGGAGAGCCCACTCCCAAGGGCAGGTTGTGTCTGGAGCCTTGCTGACCTCGCCTCTGGGGCCAGCCCTGCCCGCGGGTCCCGGGGGCCTGGGCCCAGGGGCGGCCCGTCACCCCACCCGGGCCTGGAAAAGGGCTTGTCTGCACCTGTCCCTGAGGCACGAGCCACACGGATGAACAGCCGTCTGCATAGGCGCTTTGTGCTGGAAAAAGCCGTGTCCACAGACAGGCAATAATCCCAACGGAGCGAGAACCCAGGTCCTAGATGGCTGTGAGACAGGAGGCCTGGTGGGATTTCAGGAGGAGTCAGGGTGAGGCTCCCCCACCTTCGACAGACACCATGTAGAGGAACCCCCCAGGGAGGAGGCTCCCACAAGAGGGGGTCTCACTTCCCATCATGTCAGCAGCCAGAAGCAGGGCTGCGGACAGAACCGTGGGGCGATTTCTGCAGGACGTGGGGATGTGAGGAAATGAAGCTCGAGGGAGGTGCTCACTAAGACCAGAGTGGGTGATCCACGAGGGCGGGGGGATCCTCTGCTCTGGGGTGAGATGGGGGCCAGGACGCACGGGATCCACGACCCAGCCACCTCGGGTGCCCAGAGCACAGGAGTCGCTAAGACCCAAAGTGACAGCCACAGAGCAGAGCCCCCACTTCTCCACTCCTGGCGCCCCTGTCCTGTGGGTCCCAAACTGGGGAAGCAGCAAAGTTGGGGGAGGGGCAAGGACAGAGGAACTGGGGGCTCTGAGTGTGGCTCTTCAGTCATGTGTGTGAGAAAGGCAGCGTTATGGGCTGACCTCTGTCCCCCAACAGTCATATGTTGCACCCTGACCTCAGGACCTCAGAATGCAACTATATTTGAAGATGGGTCTCTAAAGATCTGATAAAGTGAAAATGAGGTCAGGAGGGTGGCCCTGATTCAGTGTTACCAGTATCCTTATAAGAAGAGAAGGTTGAGAGGCGCCTGGGTGGCTCAGTCAGTTAAGTGTCGGACATCAACTCGGGTCATGATCTCACGGTTCGTGGGTTTGAGCCCCGCGTCGGGCTCTGTGCTGACAGCTCGGAGCCTGGAGCCTGCTTCGGAGTCTGTGTCTCCCTCTCTCTCTGCCCCTCCCCACTCACATTCTGTCTCTCAAAACTAAATAAGCATTAAAAAAGAAGAAGACCACTGAGACACAGACAGGGGCGACCATGTGAGGACACGGGGACAAGACAGCATCCAGGGAGAGAGGCCCCAGGAGGACCCAACCCTACCCACACCTTGATCTCAGACTCCCAGGCTCTGGAAGTCTGGCCTCCCCATGCAAGCACCTGGGGCTGGGACACCGAGCATGGGCACCTGTCCCCGCACCAGTGCCCACATTCGTGCTACCACAGGCTCTCACCTTGCGGCCTCCCACCCCACCCAGGCTAGCTTGCTTGTGAAGGAAAGTGAGCTCGACTGGAAATTCTCAGTCGGTGTGGTGAAGGAGATTTCAGAGAGGGCCATGAGCCTCTCAGGAATGTTCCTTAGGTCTAAGGACGGGTCTACATGACCCTGTTTTCTCAAGACAGGTGTGTCTTATTCCTGTGGCCCCGGCACGATGGTTACTAGCGTCTCCTTTCAGGTTCCCATCCTGGTTTGAATAATGAATTATTTGGTGAATTTATTCTACATACTTTTGCCTGCGGGTGCTTCTGAGGGTCAGGTTACTAAGTGGATAATAAAAACACTCTCTCTACTCACTCACCGAATGCCAACACTCAGTCTCCTTCAAGCGGGTGAGGGAATGTGGTATGTAATGTCAACCACACACTTAGAAATTATTCTTTCTAACATCCCATCAGGCCTATTATTGCCACTGAGGTTCACGCAAATCCTCTATGGCTGAAAAGGCAAATCCCTGTTTCTAGAAGATTCCTGAACGAGAAGATAGGTTCCCTCAAAGGTCTTTGGGGTCATAGGTCACACAGTAGCAGGGTCCGCATGGAATTTTTGTCTTTCCCACACTTCTGGCAGAGTTAACATTAATTCTTCTTCTTTAGGGGGTGTGCAGGAGGCAGAGGGAATGAATTAATGTTTTCTCTTTCTGTTGGTTGGTTGGTTTGGTTAGCTATTTGAAAATAAATGATGGGGAACCAAAGACAGCAGATCTCACCCTGGTAGACTCAAAGGTGGGAAGACAACTTCTCTTCTTTTCCTCCTAAAAAAGAAAGGAAGAAGAAAAGTCACATTTCTCTAAAGCATAAGCCCAGACACCTCTGGGCTTCGCCTCTTTCCTCACCCTCAGTTTTACTTCTTGATGACATATGGACCATTTTCCTGTACCTTGTTCCAATATTATAACAAAATATTGTAGACTAGGTGATGTATAAACAACAGAAACATACTTCTCAGAGTTCTGGAGGCCGGGAGGCCCAAGATAAACACACCAGCAGGTTCAATGTCTGATGAAGACCCACGTCCTGGTTCAGGAAGGCCCACACCTTCCCGCTGTGTCCTCATGTTAGGAGCAAGGGAGTTTTCTCGGTCCTCAATAATAAGGACATTGATTCTACTTATGAGGGCTCTGCTCTTACAACCTAATCACTTCCCAAAGGGCCTGCCTCAAAATACCATCACATCAAGTATTAGGTTTTCAACACATGAGTTCTGGGGGGACACAAACATTCACTTGTTAGCCTCTGTGACAAATCATATTGGAGAGCTGAAAACCATTAAAAATTCCATCCTGGGGGCACCTGGTTGGCCCAGTCAGTTAAGCGTCTGACTCTTGATTTTGGCTCAGGTCGTGATCCCAGGGTCGTGAGATCAAGCCCCATGTGGGGCTCTGTACTGACAGTGTGGAGCCTGCTTGGGGTTCTCCCTCTCTCTCTCTGCCTCTCTCTCTCTCTGCCCCTCCCCTGCACTCTCTCTCTCTCTCTCTCTCTGCCCCTCCCCTGCACACACACACACACACATGTACACTCTCTCGCTCTCAAAATAAATAAACATTTAAAGAAAGATGCCATCTTGCCACTGTCCCTTTGCCACTTCAAACTTCAGAAAGAGGAATAAGGTCAGGTGCATATTAACTCTGAGTTAAAGTGATCCTGAATAAAGCGGTAGAGATGGGATAGTAGGCACAGGATGCTGATATGCTCTACCTTACAAGGCAGTAAAGCCAGGAGAGCACAACAGATGTGTCACTTTCATGATGAATGGCCCACGAACACTCAAACGTGTAGCCAGCTGGCATGACACATGGCCTTTGGCAATCGTGATTAATAATTACTTGAAGGAAAGCAGTTTTCAGAATGAGAAACATAATGTTCTAATGAAGTACCTGGTACCTATGAGCTTAACTAGAAACTGAATAACAAGGCTGTCCAGAAATGGGTGGGAAATCTTCAAGAGCAACAAACGGAAGGGAGAAGATAATGTGACCATGTCAACGGAAGTGGCCGAGTCCAACTTACAGCCACAAGGTGTATTATGTGCAAATTATAACAGCTTTATGGGGGTGTAATTTAACCTCATCTTAAGCACCACAAGTGTGCAATCCAATAATTTTTAGTAAATTTGTAGAGTTGAGACATCATTACTACAGTTCAGCTTAAGAACATTTCCATCATCCCTCAAAACGTCCTGTGAGTGTATTTGCAGCCAATCAATACTTGCATCCCCATAACCATCAACCTGCACTCTGGCTCTGTAAATTTACATTTAATAAGGAGCCTTTGTGCCTGGCTTCCTTCAGTTGGCATAATGTTTTTGAGGTCATTCAATGTTGTATAATGTATCAGTAGTTTATTCCTGTTTCGTGCCAAATGCCATTCAACTGTCTGACTATACCAAACTCTGAATTCACCAGTTGATAGACACTTCAGTTGTTTCTGGTTTGGCGCTATCGTGAATAATGCTGCTAAGAACATTCATTTACGTGAGTCTTTGAGAAGACATACGTTTTCATTTCCCTTGAGTAAATTCCCAGGAGTCTAATGGGAATTTCAATGGGTGTGAGGTGGTTTTAATTTCATTTCCCTAATGATGAGTCACGTTCAGCACCTTTCCATGTGCTTATTAGTCATTTATGTGTCTTCTTTGGAGAAATGACTACACAAGTCTTTTGCCCATTTTTAAATTGGGTTGTTTGCTGTTATAATTGAGTTGTAAGTGTTCTTTATATATGATGCATGGCAGTCCTTTATCAGAGCTGTGATTTGCAAATGTGTTCTTGCAGTCTGTGACTTGTAGTTTAACTTTCTTAATGGCGTGTGTTGAAGTACAAAGTATAAAAATCTTTAAAAAATTAATTTTTCAAATTTAAGAACACTTACCAGCTGTTATGAATCACTATGGTGTCTCACTGCCCTAAGTTTGGTTCCTTAGCTTTTTCTTTACCTAAGTATACAATTTCCTCTATCGAATTCCTTCCAGTTAAGAATGACAAGTGGTTTCTGTTTTTCCAGCTAACATGCCTATGTTAGCCTGGCATAACAGACCCTGATTAACATGCCTATGAAATTCTAATACTTTATTTGCTTATAATAATGGATCTTTCTCTGTCAGAATTGATCTCTCCAGTCCCTTACCCCTTCCACCTACCTCATCCCAGGCCCCCCACACCCTCTGCCAAGCAAACTTTTATTCATTATTTAGATTTCAGACCAAAGGTCATTTCTCTCCTATGTCTTTTCTGATGCTCAGTCTAAGTCAGATTTCTTACTCTTCCACAAACGAAAGCTCCACGAGAGGACTCATGACATTTCCCCATCACTCAGCACAATGCCTGGCACACGGAAGCATGAATAGGTTTGAATGCACGAATATGGCAATAGTTCAGTGAGTCTTTCAACCCAGTATTCAAGAACCCATGGGTTTAAGAACCCATAAGATTTCAGAAAATCAGAATGAGGGAGAGAAGTATGGAGACAAGAAGAGCTGTGTAATTCTCCTTAACGAAGTAAAAGGAACCCCTTCCAGGGCCAGACTGTTCTCATGCTAATTGATTAATAGCTTCTGGATGCCCTGGATGACAGACGTCTTGAAGGACCTGGGACTCTCGAAATCAGAAGAGAGAAGCCCCTCAAGGGCATGACTGTGAGCCTCGCTTCCACTGCGGACGGAAGGAGACATGAAAGAGGCTATCCGGTGGCAGGCACGTCAGCGAACAAAGACGAACAAAGATCAACAAAGATGTCTGCCCTTTTGAGTTGTTCCCCTGCTACTGGGAATATGCCTCTGTTATGGGCTGAATGCATGTCTCCACCAGATTCATGGGTGGAAGCCTTACCCTAGTGTGGCTGTATTTGGAGTCAGGAAGCGATTAAGATTAAATGAGGTCATGAGGGTGGGGCTCTGAACTGAAAAGGTTAGTATCTCTCTAAGAAAAGACACCAGAGAGTGAGCTCTCCCCCTGCCCACTCCTGTGTGCACACTGAATGAAGAAAGGGCATGTGAGGATGAAAAGAACATGGCTGTCTCCAGGCTGAAAAAGAGCTCTCACCGGAAACTGAATCAGCCAGAACTTTGATCTTGGACTTGTAGCCTCCAGAACTGTGAGAAATTTCTGCTGCTTAAGCTGCCCAGCTTTATGGTATTTTAGGGCAGCTGAAGTTGACCAATACTGCCTCCCTTTCCCCCAACCTTCAGTAAATTCTATTATAGACAGTGCTTGCATTCAGTGATGGAGGAAGCTCGTGTCTTTGCTTGAGTGACAAAGTGAGGAGGAAAAAATAGCATCCTGCAGAAGAATGCTGACAGCGGCTTCCTGAATAAGCCCCGGGTCCTGGGCAAAGTACTTTATACACTTCAATGGGGTGAATTCTCACAAGAGATAGGATCAGGAACCAAGGCACAGAGGGACCGATTGTTCACCCAAAGTCGCACAGTTAATCTGCTGTGGAGCTGAGGTCCAAACTCAGGCAGCCCAGTTCCAGAGCCCCCGTCCCATGATGTCACAATGACTCTCAGAAGGAGAGGACCAGAAGGACACAGGTCAGGGGAGCAGGACTCAGGAGCTTGAGATGACCAGGGCCTTAGTCCATCGAATTCTGACCCTCCCATTTGCTGAGACAGATGTGGCAGGAGGGGGAGAGGAAGTGTCAGCTTTAGAGTGTATTAAATGTCTGTTCTGTTGTCTCTGTGGCCATCCTGCAGCCACCTCATGTCCCGCAGCATGCTGGGGCAGTACATGCAGACCGACCACATGGGAACGAGCAAAGGCCACTCACTCAGAGATTGCGTTAGCAAGGGGGTCAGCCACACCCCTTGTGCTTGGCAGAGACTCAAATGCAGAGAGAGGGGTGGGACAGCCTCATGGTGGGGAAAAGGCAGGCTCAGGTGTGCCTCCTCTCTGTTGACATGGAGAAGCCGGGGCTAGGCTAACTAGAAATGGGGCATCCCATATGATTAGTGAGGGGTGCATATCTGGTTTTCTCTCTTTCGTCTTAAGTTGGAAGTGGGAACGAAAGTTAGAGAAGCTGGCCGTTATTAATCAGGTTCTGCCCATTTGGAACCAATTGTTACAGGGGTTCTTCTGGGGGCGTCCCAAGCTGATTGCTAGAGATGGCACTCTGGCTTCCTATGAGTCTGACTCCTAGGTGGTAGGCTGGCTTTCTGGGCTGGCCACTGCAGATGACAAGTTGGTTTCCTGGCTGGCCGCTGAAGATTGTGGGTCAGGGTTCTAATTTTATATGTAGTCTGGCCATCGTCCATTTGTATTCAGTCTCTCAATGCTAAAGGAAAGCTTTGTCATTGGAGACATTGTTTTCATCCAACTTCTTTTGCTTTGGGAGGGAAAGTTCTCCTTAAATCCGTAGTTTTCAGCCAACACTGCGCATTAGGATCGCCCCGGGAGGTGAGAGAAAACACCAATCCCCAGGGCCCACCCCAGGCTGATGAAATCAGAATCTCTGGGTAGGGCTCAGACTTCAGTAGGTTCCCAAACATCTCAGGTGATTCTAATTTACAGCCTGGAGTAAGAATGACTCACTTTGAGGGTCAGAGACAGAAGCTGAGCTAGAAAAGAGTCTCTCAAATGTTCATGTGCAAACCACTTGGGGATTTTGTTTGAAAGGCTGATTCTAATGAAGGAGGGAACTTTGATTCTGCATTTCTAACAAGCTCCCCGGTGATGCTACTTCTGTTGGTCCTCTGGCCACTTTATGTAGCAAGCGATCAGCATTAGGCTCAAAGAAGGAATAATTAAAACTGTGGATGGATCGCCACACTCTCCAGAACAGTCTACTTAGAGCTGCTGTTACCAGTGAGATATAGAGACCTCAGCAGTGGGGCCTCTGTAGATCTGAGTTCCGCCTTTGGAGAAATAAAAAAACCATGTGCCGTCTTGAGTGAGTTAACATACATGTTTCAAGCTTTAGCTTCCTGATCTACTATATAAATGGCTTGCAACGGATAATCTTTATAGAATAAAAATAATGGTAATTAACATTTTAATGCTTGCTAGGTGCACACAATGTGCTAGGGTTTTCCTAGGAGAATTATTTAGGATAACAAATGTAACCTTGGTAGGGTTCCCACATTAACTACCGGATACCCAGTTAAAGTTCCATTTCAGATCAACAACAATCCATGTTTCATTTCATTATGCCACAGGCAGTATTCGGGACACGCCTTAACAGGTACCTTTCATGTTCGTCTATTAAAGCGAGCTGCTCAGAGACGTCTTCTACCCATTTTACAGATGAGGAGCCTGATTCTAAGATCACCCAGCCAATCAGTGGAGGAGTTGGTTCTGGAAGACAGACAGGCTCCCTCTGAAGCCCAGACTCTGCTGCTATGTCCATTCCCTTTGATTGCTGAAACTGGTTGAGGCTCAGTCACATGACCACGGGACAGGGGACATCAGTAAGCGGAGGAAAACAGGGATATCATTGCCCACCAGAAGGCATTGCTGTGCAGGTTTGTTTTCTTCTGGAATTTGCTCATCAGCCTTTTGTGGTTTGTAGTGGGTCCACCTCAGGTCAACCTGCTTTCTCGGCAATGCCTTGGATGGGCCTCTTTTCTGTCTCAATCGGGAGCAGAGTATTTGGTTCATCTCTAGTCCTTCACCGGCAGCTTCTGACGCAGCCTCTCTTCTCCAGAGTTTGGTTGCAGGCTGAGTACAATGTGAGCCTTGTCCTTTGGGTATTTTTTACTTAAAGTCTTCAATTCATTTTCCTTCAATTCATTTCCTCGAAGAGATGTGTGTCTTCTATTACATAGAAGACACATGGGATGCTGATATTTCTGTTCCCACTCACGTTCAGTGCCCCGTCCCTCACACCAGCATGAACCCGAAGGATCCCCACCTTCTAAGATAGCTGCTTCGAGGACCTCTTCCTCCTCATTCCCATCTTCTACGCTTTGCTGCTCCCCCAAGTTCCAGCAGAGACATCTACCTGATGCTCAGGTCCCATTTCTTCCTGCTAAAAATAACATGTGTGAGATGCATGGTCTGGATGCAAGAAGGACCCAACTCCCTTGGTACAAGTTTCTCCCTTCTATGATCTTCTATGACTTCTATGGTCCCTTATAGTAACGCCAGCTAGAATGCCCTCTCCATTTCTTCACTTGGTAGAGGAGGATCTCGGGGAATGTGGATTGCTTTAGGGGTGGTCTTTCTTTCTGGTAACCTCAACAAACCATTCTCCAACCATCCCCAAGTCTGTAAGAATATCACCGATTAGCCTTGGATGAGGACCTCAGGGTCTTGATAGCATGGCTTCCTGATTTGACCTTGCTTCATGCTTTTAGTAAGTGTACTTGTTTTTGCGTTTTCCCTTTTTCAGGGTGGCCTGTGTGTTTCTGAGTGTGCTTTGTAAGCTCTGAAACACCCTTAAATCTAGGCTTTGCTCGCTGGATCTCCATCCTGCTTCATTGAGACAGCCAATGCTGGGCACCTACTGTACCTTGCGGGGTCATTGGAAATGGCGTCCTGTTAGGGCTCAGTGGTCGGATCAGGAATTAGCACACTACCCTACATCCTGCCAACACGTGGGTGAAGAGCAGACCTGTCTCTCACCAGACCCACATCACAACAGCACCAAGTAATTTTATCTACATGACCACATAATAATGAAAGAAAAACTCCCCAAGAAAAAAATCTCCGGCGTCCAGAGTTATTTGGCAAAGATTGGGACCCACTTTCCTGGACAGGATACAAATGGATGCTTGTGAAGTTAATTGGAATAGCATTTGTGAACAGCAGGTTTTAAAAGAGGCCTCTATCGTTGTCGAAACAAAGCCACAAACTGCCCAAATTAACTATCACCCATTTTGTCTCCTGACCATTTCCTCAAAGGACACCAACTTGCCACCATTATGTATTAGATGAGCAGGAAATAGAGGCTTACCCCACAGTGGATTAAGGCGCAGCAAGCAGAAAGGCGAAATCTAGACTTAGTACTGGGTGAGCGAGAGAGGGAGGGAGACCATGTGCCCAGGTAGGGAGTGGATTGCTGGCCAGGATGGGGTCACAGGGAAATCACAGAGAAAGGGACCCCAAAGGTTGGTGGTGGTTTAGGAAGGGCAAAGGTGTGAGTAAGTCCAGTCAGAGGCAGGTGTCCCAGCTGGGAGTGAGGAACATTTGGGTAGATTCCAAGAGGCTAATCAGCCGTCAGCCGTCCGTGTCAGGGAATTAGGGCCTGGATCTGGGGTTCAGAGGCGATGTCGAGCCCCGGTCTTGGAAGTCAGAAGGAGCTCAGTGACCACGGGAAACCAGAGCAAATCCACCGAAACAAACCCAGCACGGGCCTCACACCTGAAGAATTACTTTAAGAAGACTGCGCCCCAGACTGATGACCGACAGCTGCCACAGGTGTATTTTCAGATCACTCTGCAAAGGCATTTTGCTTTCCATCAGAGAACTGCTCTGAGTGAATCACGTTCATTTACTCTTCCCAGATTTCCCATGTGAGGGAGAAGTGGCTGTCGTGGTGTTGATGTTCTGGTTCCATTAGCAGCCACAGAGCTTTTCAAATGGTTGAAAGACAGCGGTTGTGTATCATTGTAATCAGGTGCTTCCAATGGGAGATGAGTGTCATACATTGAGATTGTGGCCCAACCTTGTTCTTGCATTTCAGAAGCAAAGAGGAAACGCTGGGGGTGCACCCTGTCGAAGCTGACGCTGCTGGAGCGACACTGAATGCTGCGGCAAAGTCAGTGCAGAGAGAAGCGGCAAACATAACGTTATTTGGTTCTGTGTGATATTACAAATTTTGGTAGGGCAGAATGACATTGGAAGAGCAATATTTAACTGGGGCGCCTGGGGGGCTCAGTTGGTTAAATGTCCGACTTCGGCTCATGTCATGATCTCACGGTCCGTGGGTTCGAGCCCCGCATCGGGCTCTGGGCTGACAGCTCGGAACCTGGAGCCTGCTTCGGATTCTGTGACTCTTTCTCTGCCCCTCCCCTGCTCATAATATGTCTCTCTCTGTCTCTCAAAAAATAAATAAATGTTAAAAAATTTTTAAAAAAGGAAAAGCAATATTTTATTAAGAAAACGGTGGCGCCCTCTATTTTGATTAGTAAAGTATTGCAGGGTGTGTGCGTGTGTGTATGTATGTGTGTACATGTGTATTATGTGTGTGTACATGTATTTGTGTGTATGTGTATGTTGTGAATGTGTGTGTGTGTGTGTGTGTAGAGGGAGGAGAGGGAGAGAGAGAGAGAATTACCAAAGGACAAACTTTAGGGGAGGAAACCTGACATTGGATACACTAAAAATGTCATCGGTCTGACCTCAGACAGCCTACCCAGAATCCATCTAAAATTCCTGCAGTGCCATGAAACTCAGTTTTTAGTGAATGAATCCTCTAAATTTTGCATGTTCAAAGTCATGTTGAATTTTCATTCAAAAATTTCAACACCTGGGGCACTTGGGTGGCTCAGTCAGTTAAGAGACTCTTGATTTCAGCTCAGATCACGATCTCACGGTTCATGAGTGTGAGCCCCACGTCGGGCTCGTGCTGACAGTGCAGAGCCTGCTTGGGGTTCTCTCTCTCTCTCTCTCTCTCTGTCTCTCTTTGCCCCTCCCACGTACTCTCTTTCTATTTCTAAAAATATATAAATAAACTTTAAAAAAGAAACAAAAATTTCAACATCTAATACCACAGAAATATTAGATTTTAGTGTTTAGTGAATTCTTGGAACAAATCATTCAGGAAGGACACTGAAATATCCCTTCAAAAGCAAAGGGCCAGATACATTAAATCAAGAAATCTTAAATAGCATACAAAATTTAATTTCAAATTCCATAAATGCACTTTGGAATAGCTCAACACTTTAAAATGATGAATTACGTTCTGTACTGGAGTAGGATAAAATGGAGAACGCCAATGATATTTTGCATCCAAATTTGGTAACATTCCAAATAATGTGATATGGTTTATCTTGTAAAAATCATTTTTGAGCAAATATGGTATAAACGGAGGCAAAACTATTTGGGCTGATATTTTCAAAAGAAACAGAACTGAGACTATCTTTCATTCAGCAAACTTGTGCCGTGATCTCTAAGGTCTCAGCATCTGAAGACATACGTAGATTCCAAGCATAATTATTCTGCCCGTGTTCATTTTTAGTGTTTGCTTAACGTAAAGAATTTTTACTTACCTTTTGTATATATTGATATGTCATTTTAAATTTTGAAAGCAATTTTTTTTTAATGGAAGTGATTGTGGAATTTAGCTGATTTATGTACCTACCTACCTAGTAAAGTCAGTTTGCCAGATACCTGATATAAATTCCAGGACACCCTTATCTATGGGCTTTTTCTACCTTCTCCAAGATAAAGTTCAACCTGGAGGCTTGTCGGCGGGAAAAACGATTACTCTTTGCAGGAACATGTGAGTAGGCAGGTCGGACTGCTAGAGTGCAGGGTGATGGCGGGAGGGCCCAGAGGCAGACCGGGAAGTAACAGCTCCTTGGGTGGAGGGTCTGACACTTCGTATTATAGCTGTGACTTCTGGCAATAAATTCATTTCTCAGGACTATAAATTAGAAAGAGAGAGAGGAAGAAAAAGACCTTCAGAGGAACCACACCAACAGAACAGCTGTGTGTGTCGTTTTCTCGAGGAGTGACCGTCTAGCTCACTGCAGCTGGATGACCCAGAGGTGGCCCAGACCTCCCCTCCACGCCCCCTGCCCCATCCTCACCTCCAGGCTGCCTGACCCACACTCCTTGTGGTCTGGAGTTAAAGGGAGGAATAAATGATATTTTATACAAGCCCTACCTTTGGGATCCTCTTTGGAGGAATATATTGGGAGCAATAATATTTTACGGTGCAGGTGAAATTAAGCTGCTCAGCCTCAAATATGTGAAAAACGAGTTGAGAGCACTGAGTGTGGTGTAAGGCGTAAGTGGATGATAATCAGTAGCCGTGCTCCCACGCCAGCTGATTAGACTGCTTGAGGATGAATGGTATGAATTACTCATTCTTGGGATGCACCAAGATGCATCTTGATTCACATTCAGCCAAGAAAACCAGTCAATACCACGGAGCATCAACCCCAAGGAACAGTTGACTAGCACTTGCCCTGAGATATCCTCAAGCACAGGTCTGATGGTCCAACGTCTGTGTCCCACCCCTTGGAGAAGAGACTGCAGTCTGAAAGGTAGGGCCACCGCTCTTAATCCCACTTTTCCCTGCGGCCCACTGGATCTCTGCCGCATCAGAACGATCGCTCTTCCCCGTGCATGTGCCTCAATGACTTTCTGTGCTGGGGAATTCACGCACGAATAGACAGTAATCCAGGCCTGCTGAAGGCACACTTGAGTCATGTGATATTTGAGGGGGCTGTCTAATGCACAAGTTCAGTAACAGTCTGGAAGGCGGTTTTTAATGTTTATTTATTTATTTTGACAGAGAGAGAGAGAGAGCAGGAGAGGGGGAGAGAGGGGAGGGAGAAGGGAGGGAGAGAATTCCAAGCACGTTCCACACTGTCAGTGCAGAGCCAGACGTGGGGCTCGGTCTCAGGAACCATGAGGTCATGTATGACCTGAGTCGAGACGCTCAACCAACTGAGCCACCAGGCTCCCCTTGGTAAGATTTTTTTATGTTCTTTTGCTAGGTGAAACGAGAACATTCGGTTGCAATGAACACAGGCTGTATTATAATCTAGTAAAAGCAATTTTGCTGGCAACTAGGGTAGTTCAGTGTTACGACTCTCTTCCATTTAAACAACACGGATGTGTATTTTCAAAAACTGTATTTAAGTGCATCTGTTTTGTTACCCAGTATTCTCTAATTCATTCCTATTTGAATTCAGTAACAGTAAAAAGCTTGATAAATAAAGTAGAAAATTTGAATTCAGAAAGTAGTGGAAATGTAAATCAATACTTTTCTCTTTTGCCTTGGAAATGAAGGAGCTGAGGATAAAATCAATTAACAGAAGGTAAGAAGCTTTTACTAGGGCGATGAGAGGATTATTATAATTTAAGAAATTTTTTGTATTCTACATTGTGCTTAATTTTTTAAGATGTCCCAAAACTGTATCAGCACCAGATGAAGTATACATTCTAGTCAAGATACAAGAAACAAACTAGGAGAATGGGCAAAATAAAAGTTTTACAAGCTTATTCTGGTCGTTACACATTGGTATCTTGGTCTTGGGGGATTATAGGAAATATTTGCCTTCTCCAATCTTTTCTGTTTCCAAATTTTCTTCAGTGGGTGGATTTACTGATGTGCCTCTCTGAAATAAAGACAGGCTTTTAGAACTGGATATTCATTTTTCAAGGTCCAGTTCAGGTTTTATGTCCTCCACAAAAATGCCCAATCAAATTCAACCCACAGTGATTCTTTGGGCTCGGGACATTACGTAGTATATTTTGTCTGTGTCTCCAAGCAACTCACCGAAACTTATATGTTATTCACTGTCAGCTACTTGAGAGTAGAAATTATACCCTATTTTTCTTTTTTATGGTATATGGATAAGGTGTACGATATGCTGATTTGACATGCATATACTTTGTGAAATAACCACCACAATCAAGCTAATTAACCCATCTACCACCTCACGCAGTTTCTCTTCTGTGGTGGTGTTGATGAGAACACTTAGGTTCCAACTCTTCCAAGTTCCAAGTATACGGTATCGTTGCCCGTCGTGCTGTACATTCGATCTCTGGAACGTGTTCATCATGCACAACTGAGATTCTACAGGGTAGTAAGAGGAGCTGAGGAAGCCTTGTTGGTATGTTCCAGTGATGGTGGTACGAGGTCTCCTTTAATCAAGAGCCGCCCTGCGAGGCTGGGCCCAGAGCAGAGTCAACGGTCCTGAGTCTCCCAGTCATACCATGTGGCATTCTGGATGTACACTGGGTTGACCCGTGGAGGTGGGCAGAGTCATCGGCCCGAACATAAGACCGGCATATGGAAATAGCTACTTCTTGGGCCGTTATCGAGGCCGAGTTTGGTGCCGAACGCCGGGAAACAGTGAAAGGTGGAGAAGAGCATGTGATCCCCAAAGCCCAGTTTCTCCCTGCACCTTCTCATCACAAGCCAAATTTGGAAGGACAAGCAGATGGAACCCAGCAGCTGGGAAGGACAACACAGAAACAGCTTCGTCACCAGTACAGAGCCATCTGTCTCCCGACGGCAGAGGGGCGCCCTGCTGGGAGTGGCTTGGGCTTGTATCGTCTGCAACGGGATCCTGGGTGCACAGCGGCCACATCCTGGCTCAGGCGAAGGACGGCGCTAATGGAGTCACACCATCTGCACCTGTTTCTACACTGGGAATAACGAAAAGGAAGCTCAAAGGACTGGCCCTACTTACAGTTCACGGAGGGCACCCACCCAACAGCTCAAGAGGGGGTGTGGTAGCGACAAACAAGCACTGCGGCCCCTGAGGACTAATCTGATGGAAAACCAGGTGTTTTGTCTTCTTTAACAAAATCGTCATGTGAAATTTAAAAAATTCTCGTCATGCTTATTTATTTATTTATTTATTTTTTCTTCTTTTTTTTTTAAATTTTTTTTCAACGTTTTTTATTTATTTTTGGGAGAGAGAGACAGAGCATGAACGGGGGAGGGGCAGAGAGAGAGGGAGACACAGAATCCAAAGCAGGCTCCAGGCTCCGAGCCATCAGCCCAGAGCCTGACGCGGGGCTCGAACTCACGGACCGCGAGATCGTGACCGGGCTGAAGTCGGACGCTTAACCGACTGCGCCACCCAGGCGCCCCCATGCTTATTTATTTTTGAGAGAGAGAGAGTGTGAGTGCGAGAGGGGCAGAGAGAGAGGGAGAGAATCCCAAGCAGGTTCTACACTGTCAGCACAGAGCCCGATATAGGACACGAACCCACGAACCATGAGATCATGACCAGAGCCAAAGTCAGACGCTTAACCTACTGAGCCACCCAGGCGCCCCCACAAAATTGTCATTTGAAAGAGACCCCAGTGTGGGCACCTTGAGCCCACCTCTGGGGACTGGCACGGCACCTGTGGGAGTCGCATACGAGATCAAGAGACACAAGTTCAGTCCTCTTAGCTTAAACTTCCCCTCTGCAAAAAGACAAAAAAAGTCCCTGTGCTATTTTTCTGTTGTTGCCTAATAAATTAGCACATACAACACCCGCTAATCAGCTCACCCTTCTGCGGGACAGAGGCCAGGCATGCCATGATCAGGTTCTCTGCTCAGGGGGTCTGCCCGTCTGTATCCTCATCTGGAACTTACATGGCTGTGACAAGATTCAGTTCCTGGTGGTTGCAGGACTGAGGTCCCCGTTTCCTTGCTGGCTGTCAACAGGTGCTGCTCTGGCCCCTAAAAGGCCACCTATATTGCTTGTCACATGGCTGCTTTCGTTTTCAGAGCCAGTAACCTCTCATGTAATGAATACCCTCATGCTTTGAATCTTTTTCTCCAGAAAGAGAAAGGTCTTGCCTTTTTTTTTTAAGGGCTACTTCACTAGATCACCTTGATCATCTCCCTATGTTAAGGTCAACTAATCTGGGCTCTTAATTAGTTCTGGAACGCCCTTCAGAGCAGCACCTTGATTAGTGTTCCAATAAGTGGGAAGAGGTGTGTATATACCAGGGGCTGAGAACTTTGGGGACAGTCTCAGAATTTGTCCACCACAGTCCCTCATGGACCTGACAGTCTATTGGAAAAAATAGAGATGAGATTTTCATTCACTGAAAAGCAGAGATGAAAAGGCTCTCCACTAGAGGTTTAAAACAACCACAGGCTGGCAGGATGGGAAAGCAAGAAGGAAAGAAGGGATATTTGAGGTCTATTATGAACCATGTGCTTTTCATTTACTACTTAATATTCTCAGGATAGGCTATGGAAACATATCCCCCTTGGTCGCTAATAGATGTGGCACAGAAAGGTAGCTGTTGTCAGAGGAGTTTAAAACATGAGAAATTGAAAAAAATTACATATGAATAGGACTAAACATGTTAAATGATCTGAGAATTCCTGCAAGGATATGCTTTCCATATTCAGTCTTCAAAACAGGGGGTAACGATGATGATTAAGATGACAGTTCTAAACTATACCATGGTTGGGCGCCTGGGGGGCTCAGTCAATTGAGCGTCCGACTTCGGCTCAGGTCATGATCTCACGGTTTGTGGGTTCAAGCCCTGCACTGGGCTCTGTGCTGATGGCTCAGAGCCTGGAGCCTGCTTCAGATTCTGTGTCTCCCTCTCTCTCTACCCCTCCCCTGCTCGTGCTCTGTCTCTCTCTGTCTCAAAAATAAATAAAACATTAAAAATAAATAAATAAACTATACCATCGTTTACTGAAGCTGTATGCTTACCATCGTAGTTCTGCAGCTGTGTCTCATTAAAGTTGATATATGCATAATATAGTGTGACTCCATTTACCCCCCAAGACTGCCAGTTAATGGAGGATGCAGCTGACAAGGAAGTCATCTCAACAGGGCTCCGTGAGGCAGCCCAGAGGAGCCATCCCAGGGGCACCACGGACGGCCCTGGCCAACGGTGCAAAGGGAGGAGATGTGATAACAGCCCCTTCGCAGGTGTGCATTCCTCAGAAGCCGGGACCTCAGTGGGAGGCTTAGGGCCCATCTGCAGGAGCCACAACCTTGCGGGAGAAGTGGCCACTGCCACGCGCACTGCCTGAAACAGGAAAGGGCCATGTTCCCCAGCAGAGTCTTCCCTTGGCTGACTCTGGCCAGAGACCAGTTGATGGAAGGGCCCGGGAGTCTGGTGTCGGAGGACAGCATCCTACAAAGAGAGAGGGGTAAGGAAAGGACAGGAATGAAGGGCAAACAGGAGATACCTCAAACAGCTCCGCTGGGTAGAAGGAGGGAACCCTCTCTGGCTGTTCCCTGTTAGGGATTTCCAGTGGCCGGTGATGCACCTCCACCCACACACAGCGTCCAAAGGACAAGGGCAGAGGGAGTTCTGAGGTCCAAGCTGCGGAGAGACTCCCTCTTGGGAGGTAGATTGGAATGCTGCAGGGTGGGAGCTAGGGGGAGTCGGAACAGCCCAATTTAGGAGATTATGAAACCCGGAAGCTGCTTTCCTGCAAACATGGTTCACTTGTGCCGAGCAGGAAGCAACCCGGCAGCAGAAAGCCGGGAGGTTCAGACGGTGCACTTGGCCAGCTACTCGGGCGGAGGGCATGGCGGCCAGTAGGCAGTGATACCGGGAGCCATCAATTTTGGGTCAATTTTGGGTCAACCGTGTGGAGTTAGGTTTCCGGGAACTGCACCTACCATGGAGAATGTGCAAGAACAGAGGCCACCGCCAAATCCAGCAGGAGCAGAGCAGATGACCCAGCCAAATCCCAAACCGCTGGCTCCAAGGAGAGCTAGGGGAGCGAGTATCTGAGATCAGGGTCTGGGAACTGGAGTCGGAGCCGGACACAGGGCGAGAATCCAGCAGTGGGACCTGGGAGCAGAGCAGAAGACCCAGGCAGCACCCGTGGTCTGACTCAAAGTTCAGCTGAAGAACGGGGCATAAAGATCCCTGCCACCCTCTGCTCCAGGCCTCGGCCAGGATGCCTCCCGAGGCCAAGTTTCAAGTGGGCCTGAGTGGAGAGAGTCAATTATGTATTGCTTCCAGGTAGACGGAGCAGAGGTGAGGGACAAGGAGACCAGGACGAGGCTCTGTGACCCGAAGCAAGAGATGTCGTGTCCTGTCCTCATTTGCAAAATACAGGCGCTGGGCATCATGGGCTGTTCAGAAAGGTTTGTCTCCAAGTTCAGCCCTGAGACATGCGCTGTGGTGTAGCAACGGCTCTGGAATTGTGTTCTTAGAGGCCAGTACTGTTTGCCAGGAACCAGAGCAGTCAAGGCTCACCGAATTTCTCAAACCCTTGTTCTGTTATTCCAATTCGGGCTTCGTACGGTCGCTGCTGTTGAGTGCAGCCGGCTTCTGCCCTCCTGCCCCCTCCTCCCCCCGTCCCCTCCCCACCTCTACAGCCCGCCAAAGTCACCACCCGCATGGAGATCTTCTCATAAATGTAAATAAGGAAATAAGCACCAGGTAGTTCCCATGCATAATTCATTTGCGCAATAATTGAATGAAAAGCACACAATATTTAACTATTAAATTTTCATGGGAGGCCGTTAATATGCATTTCTGATTTTTAAAACTACGTTCTCATCATTTAGATAGCATTTTTATGGTAACAGTTTGAAGCACTTGGAAGGATGCCCGATAGATAATATTCAAAATTTCTTTTATTTTTAAAACACTCAGTATTTCCAGTGAGAAATTAATAAGAAGAAATCTCAGACTGCGTCACTGAGTTTAATTTGGAGACTCTTTCTCAGTACCACTGCACTGGATAAAAAGTTGTTGAGGCTTTGTGTCATCAACAGATTACCCTTCCCGGGGTTTAAGAGGAGCACATTTGAGCTTTGCGTGACAATTGCCCAGGAAACCCTGTTTTCTGACAAAAGGAAACAATGACTGCTGACTTGGAGTACCCAGGCTAACTTGCTTTGGAAATTGTGGCTGTTTGGTCCCCTTTAAGCCCCTTTGCAGTAAGTAAGACGTCTTGTTGGTCAGACCACCCCCAGCCCACTCCACCAGTACACCTCTGTGTTCACAGATGCAGAGCTGAACCCTCCAAAGGGCTGTTAGATGCCTCATTCCAGGTGTTGTTCTAGGTTAGGGAAAGAGCTGGTTCTGGGGGTGGGTCTGGCAAAGCTCATCACACGTTCCTCCTCCTTTGGTCCCCTTTACAGGCCCGCACCTGCTCGGCCTAAGCCATGTGCCTAAGCCTTCCTCAGCGTCACCAGCTTGTCCACAGAGAGTCGGCCCCACTCGTGGTCACACAAGCCAACGGAGCACACTTCCAGCAGACGGCTGCCCTTCCCCCACCTGAGGCCGAAAGCAGAGAAGGATCCACAGCCAACACTTTCTGACTCCAGATACCTGCCAGCGGGCCCAGCATCTGGACCAAGAAAGCCCAGCATGATTGGACTTGGGACAATGTCATGCGGATGAGGTCTTTGTCCGGTCATGGGTTGCCTGGAAGTCCTCTGGGGGCCTGGAGGATGGCCACCCGGTCCCTGCCAGCTGCTCCTCTGCCCACGGAGGTCCTTGGCCCATGCATGACACTAAAGCTGGTCCACGTACCCCAGAAATGTAAATTCTCCCCCTGATTGCTAGGGAAGTGAGGGCAGGGGTGATTTTCAGAAATGGGTATTTTTGTTGCTCTTTGATATTCATTATCAAAAATTGTCTGAAAGAGCCTAAAAGCCAGTGATTAGTCAAGGACAAGGGGCATCAGACAGGCAAACAAACTATAAGCCACCGACCTCTTCGTGGTGCCCACTGTGAGGGGCTCTGGCCCGAGAGCTTGGTTTCCTCTGCTGCCCAGCACGTCGGCATCACTTACATGCATAGACAAAATCTCCAAAGTGTATGCCAAGGAGCTGGACCCAACTTTCTCGGTGTTTCCATGTATGTTCATGCTGCTGGTGAAGCTGCCCCAATCAAGCAATGCGTAGATTCGTGGTAGAAATGCAGAGAGGGGGCAAATGAGCTGCACCAGAAACAAGACGCGAGGAAGGAGGCCTACAGAATGCTGACCTTGGAGACATCCAGGCAGACCCTCGTACGGATGGCCTCTCGCTGGCCCTTCACAGTGCATGGCAGGACACCATTTATGTTTTTAGATTATGAATTGTTTGGAGTGTGCCAGGCATAAGAGAACAAGCTTGCACCACGCACCTGCCCTCTGGTGGGCCCTCCCACACGTGTGTAAAATGGTGGAGGGAGAAGGCGAAGCGAGACCTGAGGCAGCACAGTCACCTGTGAGCTCAGGTGTGGGCTGGTGGGTGTGGCCTGGCAGGTGTGGGCTGACAGGGCCTCTCAGGACAAACCTGGAAGTGAAGTTTGTCTCAAAGATCACAGCTCTCCCCCCACCACTGCATTGTAACCTGGCCAGTATAATGAGACCTGTCACACTCTACCCGCGTGAGAATACATTTCCATGGGGTGTGAAGAAAAGGTCTTTTACAAGCACAGGATGGCAGGAGCCAAACATTTGCTAACAAGAAGCAACCTCCTCCAGCAGAAGGCCGAGGCCTGTGTCTGTGGCCACACCTAATATTAATGAAAGGATAATGGAGCATACGTGTATAAAATGTTCTCAACGAGCACATGTCTGCAGGTTCTTTTGAATTTGGAGGGATGGACAGATGTCAAATATTGATTCCAGTTGATTAAAAGGCACCGAGCCTTTGCGTTATATTGTAGAGGTCCCCATATTCCAGACCTCACCATTTGTCTTTCTGAAGGAAGACTATGAATCCTAAACCTTAATCTGCTTTCAGACAACAAACATGATCGATGCCCCAAATAACTCCACTGTTGTTCTTCCAGGGCTTTCTGCACACCCGGCGTTGCTCACGTACCATGGGGACATAAGATAAAATTGAAGGTACGTACGGATGTCCCTTCTACTGCCAGGTGAGACCGTGCAGGATAGCGGAGATTACCGCTGTGGATTGAGACACAACATGCAACCATATACTGACTAAAAGATTCCCAAAACACAGATAATTAAAACTAAGATAAAGAATTTAAAATAGGGGTGCTGGGAGGCTCAGTCTGTTGAACGTCTGGCTCTTGATTTTGGCTCAGATCATGAACCCAGGGTCGTGGGAGTGAGCCCCACATTGGGCTCTGTGTTGAGTGCGGAGCCCGCTTGATTCTCTCTCTCTCCCTCTGTCCCTCTCCCCTGTTCGTGAACACTCACTCTCTCTCTCTAAAAAAAAAAAAAATTTAAATAAAGGAATATAAAAAGGTGGAGACTGCAATGGTTAAAAATGAGTGAGTAAATAGAAAGATCTGATTGATTGGACTCCATTAAAATTAAAGATTTTTCTTCAAAATGTACCATGAAGAAAGCAAAATGGCAAGCCTCAGAGTCGGACACAATATTTTCAAATTATATATCTCATGAAAGTATACTTACCAAAATATCCAGCGATTTCACTAGTGACTATATATCCAAGAGAAATAAAAACATGTATCCACACAAGACCTTGGATGTGAATGTTTATAGCAGCATTATTTATAATAGCCTAAGCCTGGGAAAAACCCAAATGTCCATCAATAGGTGAATAGGTAAACAAAACCTAGTATACATCTATATCTGTGTTAATGTCTCTGTATTTATCTGTCATCTTTCCATCACAGAGTAATACTCATCATTTCAAAGAATGAACCGTTGGTACACAGCAACCTGGACGAATCTTCAAATAATCTTGTTTGTTTATTATTAAAAAAAATATTCATGTTGAGTGAAGTCACATGAAACAAATACATATGGTTGGCTTCCATTTTTATAACATTCTAGGTTATACAGACGAATGCATGTTGACAGGAATAATGGCAGTGGTTTTGCGCTGTGGGTGGCGCGAGGGCAGGTGGGGTGGGCGGGGCGATGGGGCGGGGACAGGTGAGGTGGGCGGGGCAACAGGGCAGGGCACCGTGATGCTCATGGGTGTGCACAGGTCAAAACTTACCCAGTGGCAAAACTTTCAACATTAGCAGTTTAATGCATGTCAAATTTACTTCGATAATGTTGCTTGAAATACACCTAAAAGTCGGAGGACGAAAAACCACACCATAAAAAATTGGACACAAAAAAGGCAGTAAAGAAAGGGAGGAGGAACAAAAGTGGGTGAGAACCGTAGACAACAAACAGCATGATGAGATTTAAACACAACCGTGTCAACAACTGCAGTAGATGTTGTTAAAAACAGACAGAAACCAACCTGGAAAAGTCCCTGAGCAGACAAAAACCAGGTTGGTCATACAAGCAAAGCTCACTTAGCTGAACCTGGGTCCTTTCTTGCTTATGCCCCTGAAAATCATAAGCAGAACTTGAACTGGTTCCCAAGGTTGATAGGAGGTAATCGCTAACCAATTCACTATTGTTTAAGAAAATTCCAATATTATAACCAGTCACTATGAAGAATAAGTAACCACTGCCTTCTCACTACAATATGCCCCTCTAGCCTCCTCCCCTGTTTGGTTTCAGAGCTCCCGGTTTGCAAAGTTTTTGGTGTGTGCACAGTAAACTCCTACTAATTGCTCATTCATTGGTTCTACTTCCGTTATTTATGAACTTTTGACAATGTGCGTATTCTATACACTTTAATCAAAAGACAAAGATATTCAAACTTGATAAAAAAACAAAATCCAATTATATGTTGCCAGCAAGAAAAACACTTTAGATTCAAGGATGCAAATAGCTTGAGCATAAAAGGGTGAAAGAAGATATTCTACGCGAACAGGAATTGTGAAGGAGCTGGAGAGACAATGTCATAGAAAAATAAACTCAAAGACAAGAAATATTGCTAGAGTAAAGAGGGTCCGTTCATAATAAAAAGGGTCACTACACTAGGAATACATAAAAGTTATTAACGTATTAACAACTAACAACAAAGCCCCACATCTAATATTGATCAAAGGATAATAGACAAAGTGTGTATAATCTCTACCTCCTGCTTTCTCCCATCTCTCGAGGTGAGCTCTTCGGGAAAAGTTTACAGAGCTGTGGTCGAGGCACCAGACAGCCCAACTTAACTTACTCCACAGCGCTGTGAGAAAATTCCCCGTTGGACATGAAGGAGGGCCTTGATGGGCATGTGGCACCTGGGCAACACAGAGGTTTGTCTCTCCCCTCATCCGTCTGGGTGTAGCCGGGTCTAAGTGATGTGGCCTACAAGAATTAGCTTGGAGAACAATGTCTCTCTGCCTCTGACGTAGGCTGCCTGTGGGAAGCAAAAGAAAGGAGTGGTTGGCAGACAGCCTTGGGTGCCCAAGACACCGCTGAGAGAGAGAGAGAGAGAGAGAGAGAGCCCCCTCCCTTTCCCTGTCCGTAGATGCCCTGGACCTTGTTAAAAATAAGATGAAGAGGTCAGAGTGGGCACAGCCTCAGTCCCGGAGCCTGTAACACTGGGAGTTCCGAGGGCTACCCTACCTCAGCTCCATGGCCATAGGCTTCTAGAGAGGACACAGAGATAGTTTGCTACACCAATAACCCAGCAGCTGAAGAAATTATCTTTAGCAGGTTGATGACTTCATGGAAGGGGGTGGATACCACACAGGGGTGGAAAGAGACAGCCAAGTCAAATGGAATGTCAGGAACTCTACATGGAAAGCTGGGAAGTGTATGGACCCAATGCAGTCACATGCCAGCTATGCAAATTTAGGCAAACTATTTGAGTCCTCAAAGCTTTAATTCCCATTTTTTGTAATAACTACATTGCAAAGGTATGAAGAATTTTGATAAACTACGTGAGGTGCTTAGTATAGTGCCTGGCTCCGAAAGGCACCCGATACATGGTAGCCAATCATTGTAACCTCTCAATTGAAGTACACGTATTCAGTGGGTTCTTATTGGTCTTCATGGAATTCCTGAACTATAGGTAGGATATGTTTATCATTAATCCTATATTAGAAATCTGTTTATATTGGGGCGCCTGGGGGGCTCAGTCGGTTAAGCGTCTGACTTAGGCTCAGGTCATGATCTCGAAGTTCGTGAGTTCGAGCCCTGTGTCGGGCTATGTGCTGATGGCTCAGAGCCTGGAGCCTGCTTTGGATCCCGTGTCTCCCTCTCTCTCTGTTCCTTCCCCACTCACAGTCTCTCTCTCTCTCTCTCTCTCTCTCTCTCAAAAATAAACAAAGGTTAAAAAAATTAAAAAGAAATCTGTTTATATAATTATTGTGGGTCATATAGCATCTATGCCCAAAACACACTGGCTTCCACAGCAAGGTGTAACACATTCCAGAATCAACTGGTTGAACCCTGGCTCTGCCTTTCATTGGCTCTGGACGCTTAGCCTGCCGTGGACCTTGGTTAGTTGCTTATCTGTTATCCTCAGATAAGGTCTCGTAAAGATTAAATGAGCTTCTACTATTAGTATCCTTTGTTCTTTAGAAGTTCTTTTCACGACGGGGCACCTGGGTGGCTCAGTCGGTTAAGCGGCCAACTTCGGGTCAGGTCATGATCTCACAGTTTGTGGGTTCGAGCCCCGCGTCGGGCTCTCTGCTGACATCTCAGAGCCTGGAGCCCACTTCAGATTCTGTGTGTGAATTTTTTTTTTTTTCAAAAGGAAGCATTTCTCGTGAGACCTTGTGTGAATGGGCCCCTGGCAACATTAGGTGACGATGGGGGCAGGGACAGAAGTCTGGCAGGGAGGAGATTTGCCTTGATTCTGGGGCATCCCTGGGCCTGTAAGGAAGCACAGCGAGGTTCCGGTTAGCACAGCACCTGTGCTTTCCTGTCTCTCGGTGTATGGCCATGGGCAGGTTGATTTGACTGTAAAAGTGGCCCACGGTGGGGGGGGGGGTCTGGGGAGCTGCAGCGTGAAGCCTGCCTCTTTGATTTTGTAGTTGGCTTGAAATCCCAAAGGCAGGGAAGCCTAGGCTGGGCAGGGTCTCGGGAGAAACACACAGTTGCTACGTCTTCGGGATCTTAGAGGGTTTGGTGCTCTCCCAGTACCTTCTACAGCCCCCTCCCCGCTGGTGTCCTCTGTTGATGTAGTGTGCACAGGGCACCACTGTTTGCTTCCTCTCTGGGGTCCTGCCACTGATCACTGCTGCAACCCCCCAGCCTCAGTGGCAGACAGCTGATAACCGTAAGGAATTCCATTACTTGTGAAGAGAAGGGAGGGACGCAGGGTTTAGAAAAGCATTATAAGAACAGCAAGAGGGTGTCTCCACAGCCTTTAACATCCATTGCGCTAAGCGTCGTGGGGGATACAAAGAGATAATGGTGCCCGTTCTCAATGCACCTGCACTCAATGCACTACCCTAGGGTAGAAGGGCCGCTGACTCGCGTCCTTCCTTCAGTCTCCAGAAGGTGGGAACTGAAGGCACCGGACTTGGTGAGCCACACCAAGGAGCTCATCCGTACCTGGACACAGGTGGAGAGACTGTGAGTCGAATCCCACGACAGGTGAGACTTGGGGCATCTTGGGAGGAGGTGAGCGGGCCGGGAGGAGCCTAAATAATCTGTGGGAGAGTCTGGATGATGGTGCTTTTAAAACGGTCTGCACGTTTTTAACACTCCTCCCATAAAACGGAAGGTTCCTATTCCCTTCTCTTTGGAGACAAGTCGTTTTAATGAGGAGCATGTGTTGGAAGACGGTGTCACCCCCGAGCCTGGGTCTTAACGTGATAGAGCTTCTGCGTGGCTGTCTGTCCTTGGGGCACTCGCCTGGGAACCTAGGAGCTGTTGGACACACGCCCACCAGGTACAACGATTGGTTGTTTTGACTCACTGATGCGACAGGAGCAGTCAGGTTTCTCCGTTAGCCAGAGTTTCCGGAAGACTCAGCCAAGTCCACCTGTCCCGGGCTCTTGTACCAAGCAGGGAACGTGTTCTCCCTGGTCCTTTCTCCTGTCACATTGCCCTGTGTGGCTTTCTTACCAAGACTCTGCCATAAATGCCCGGCCCTGTCTGGTCACACGATTGACTTTGGTGTGTGTACCTTCCAGCTCTCACCACTCATTGCCCATCGCAAAGGCAACACTAACTTGTAACTGGGTTTTCCAGAACAGTGATTCCTAAGTGAGGGGGAAAGCCCTGTCCTCATAAATGACATTCTTTATGGTAGTGCCTTGTTCCCATTAATTCCCAGCGGTACCCTTTAATGACAGTGAACTTTCTCTGTGGTCACACTTGGCTCTCTGCCCCACCAAGTGATTAATCTTTGCAGCTAAGCATCTAACCACCAGACTCAGACTCTGGGTCCAATCCTGTCCTTAGAGAGGGAAATCACATGAAGTCGTGGACCACAGGATAAGGATGTAAGTCAGCTGGGCCGTTTCTCCATTATGAGAACATAATGCCATTTCTTCTGCCATTTCCCTAGAGAGCGGGCTACGGCGAGCACCAGTTTCAGATAGCCCAGTTTCTGACTTGCCTTTTAGGGACTGAGACTTCCCTTTATCTCTTGACCATAACCTGTCCCCTAAGGCCTGAGGTCTTACCAGGCTTTCCTTTCCTCTATACATCTTTAGAATGCTTCATGAAGGTCATTAGGCGCTGAAAGCATGTATTGTCCTGGTTACAACTGTGGTGAGGGAGTAAACGTTAAGATTCACTCCACTTCACTGGGCACCTGGGGGGCTCGGTGGGTTAAGCGTCCAACTGGATTTCAGCTCAGGTCATGATCTCACGGTTCATGGGATCGAGCCCCACAGTGGGCTCTGTGCTGACCATGCAGAGCCTGCTTGGGATTCTCTCTCTCCCTCTCTCTTTACCCTTCCCCTGCCCACGTGTGTTCGAGCACACTCTCTCTCTCTTTCACAAAATAAATAAACATTAAAAAAAAAAAAGATTCACTCCACTTCAGTTACTCAGCAGTGGCCAGATTCGATGTCTAGAGAAATCATTAGAATCCAGGTCTGCTCAGAAGTGAAGAGGTCAGGGCACCTGGGTGGCTTGGTTGATTAAGCATTCAACTCTTGATTTCATCTCAGGTCATGATCTCGTGGTTTGTGAGTTTGAGCCCGGCATCATCAGCTGACAGCACAGAGCCTGCTTGGGATTCTCTCTCTCCCTCTCTCTGCCTCTCTCTCTCTCTCAAAATAAATAAATAAACATTTTTTTTAAGTGATAAGGTGGCTCCATCACTCAGCACAATAAATGTGGGAATAATCTCTGAACCTGTCTCCCCTCATGCCCACATCCAAGATGGAGACAGTTCTCCTGGCCTTATCTTCAACATATATCCTGAATCCAGCCACTCTCACCGTCCTCTCTGCTACGACCACATGCCTTCCTACTTTCCTGCCTGCCTCCCAACTTCTCTCCTGGCCTCTATACTCACTCCCTTTGTTCTGTCCCCACATAAGCCATGTCACACAGGCCCAGTCACTCCATGGCTCACACATTTGCACCCACTTTCATTCAGAATTACGTCTACGACCAAGGAGACATAAATCGTGAAACCCTCTCTCTAATGTCAGTTCCTACAGCCCCTCCAGACTCAAACCCTTTGCCGTTACTCCAGCTCTGAGATCATTCTCCCTGGAAAGATCATTCCCATAAACATCTGCTCTGCTTGGAATGAACTGTATGTGTGCATCATGTGTCTCTTAAAGCCTTTTCCCTGTGTCATCCTCTGCCCGGACTGCGTTCTCCATGTATCTTCTCATGGCTTCTTCCTCCACTTCACTTAACTCACTCCCTTTATTGAATGTGTCTCCACCCCCCAGTCCCCTATTCTTCTTTCTAAAGTCCACATCACTTACCATCCGATGAACCTGCTTCTTTGCTCATGTCACTGATGCCGTTCTCTGTAAACACACTGTAAGCTCGACAGGCTTTGTCTTTGTTGTGCTTGTGCTTGCACAGTATCTATCACAAGGCTCACACTCAGGGAATCGTGACGGAGTGAGTTGTGTGAGTTTGAGGGAGGCGCTGTGTCTTGTTCACATCTTGAGCTGTCAGTGAGTCTACGCGCATTTGTAGGTGTTTGCTCTCATTCCATGTCTACGTTTGGTGCCGTCGGGGTTTCTCAGCACAGAAAGAGTAGAATGCTCACTCTTACCACGTCTACTCAACACAGTGCTGGAAGTCCTGGGGAGAGTGAGTTTCCAGAAAAAAGAAATGAAAGGCATCCAAATCGGAAAGGAAGATGTAAGATTGTCCCCATTGTAGATGGCATGATCTTATGCATAGAAAACCCCAAAGACTCCACCCAAAAGCTGTTAGGATTAATAAACAAAATGAGTAAAGTTGCAGGATAAAAAATCAACCTATAAAAGTCAATGGGGTTTCTATACACTGACAATGAACTATCCAGAAAAGAAATTAAGAAAACAATCCCATTTCTAATAGCATCAAAAAGGAAAGAATACCTAAGGGATAAATTTAACCCAGGAAATGAAAGATTTGTGCATTGAAAACTGTAAGACGCTGATAAAAGAAATTGAAGAAGATGCAAATAAATGGACAGGTGTTGAAGAAATTAATATTGTGAAAATGTCCATACTACCCAACGTGATCTATAAATTCAATGCAATCTCGATCGAAATTCCAACAGCGTTTTTTACTAAATAAGAAAAAAAAATCTTAAGATTCGTATGGGAAGAAAAGATCCCCAAAAGCCAAAGCATTCTTGAGCATAAGGAACAAAGCTGGAAGCATCACTCTTCCTGATTACAAATTGTATTACAAAGCTACAGTAATCAAAAAAGTATGGTACTAGCATAAAAACAGACACATAGACCAATGGAAAAGAACTAAGAGCCCCCAAATAAACCTATGCATATATGATCAGCTAGTTTTGAACAAGGGAACCAAGAGTACACAATGGGGAAAAGACTGTCTCTTTAATAAATAGTGCTGAGAAAACTGGACATCCACATGCAAAAGAACGAAACTGGACCACTTTCTTACACCATACACAAAAATTAACTCGAAATGCATCAAAGACTTCAATGTAAGACCTGAAACCATAAAAATCCCAGAAGTAAACAAACATAGGGGAAAATCTTCTTGACATTGGTCTTGGTAATAAGTTTTTGCATTTGATACAAAAGCACAGGCAACAAGTAAAAAAATAGGACTACAACAAGCTAAAAATCTTCTGTACAGCAAAGGAAACAATCAATAACATAGAAAGGCAATCTCCAAGGAAGACGTACAACTGGCCATCATAAATATGAAAAAGTGCTCAAGATCAGTAATTATCAGGGAAATGCAAATCAAAGCCACAATATCACCTCCCGCCTGTTAGGATGGTTAGTATTTAAAAAGCAAAAGATAACAAGTGTTAGAAAGGATGTGGAGAAAAAGGAAACTGGTAAACTGTTGGTGGGAATGTAAACTGGTGCTCATAAGCAAAACAGTATTGAGGCTTTTCCAAAAATTAGAAATAGAATTACAACATGGTCCAGGAATCCTCCTTCTGGGTATTTATCCAAAGGAATGGAAATCAGGCTATTGGAGAGATTCCTGTACGCCTGTGTTCACTGCTGCATTATTCACAAGTATGGCCAAGATTTGGAAACCGCCTCAATGCCCATCACCAGATGAATGGATAGAGAAAATGTGGTAGTATATACAATGGAATATTATCAAGCCTTTAAAAAGAAGGAAATCCTGTCATTTGCAACAATATAGTGGATCTGGAGGACATTGCGATGAGTGAAAGAAGCCAGAATCAGAAAGACCAATACTGTACAATTTCATTTGTATGTAGGATTGAAAATAGTCAAACTCAGAAGACCATGGGGGAGGGGAAGGGGGAAAAAAGAGAGCGAGGGAGGCCAACCATAAGAGACTCTTAAAAACTGAGAATAAACTGAGGGTTGATGGGGGGTGGGAGGGAAGGGAGGGTGGGTGAGGGGTATTGAGGAGGGCACCTGTTGGGAGGAGCACAGGGTGTTGTATGGAAACCAATTTGACAATAAATTTCATATTAAAAAAAAAGGAAATACTCAAACTCAGAAAAGCAGTGAGTAGAATGGTGGCTTCCAGGGGCTGGTGGGGATGGGGAGATGTTGGTCAAAGGGTACAAAGTTTCAGTTATGCAAGATGAGTAAGTTTTAGAGATCTACAATACAGCGCAGAGCCTATAGATAACAACACTGCATTCTATACTTAAAGTTTGCTAAGAAGGTAGATCTTATGTGATGTGTCCTTACCACATACTGAAATAATAATAATGGGGGGGGCGGATCTCTGGGAGGTAGTGGATATGCCTATACCTATACCTACATATGCTTATATGGTTTCACAGGTGCATGCTTATATCTAAACTCATTGAGTTGTATATAATAAATATGTACAACTTTTCACGTCAAGCATACCCGAATAAAGTAGTTACAAAGTTTCTTAAAAATAGGAAGTATAGTAATTAAAAAAAAAGAGAGAGGGGCGCCTGGCTGGCTCAGCTGGTTGAGTGTCGGACTTCATAACTTGCCCTTCTCCTCACCACAATACCCTCACTCTATAACAGCTGTGAGTTTTGTAGGTCCAGACTGGGTGGAGAAGAGTGGCAGAGAATGTCTACTTAGCAACTGATCATTTAAAACCCGATTGAGTAAAAACATGTGAATAGTGTCGTATGGGTCACATTTTTCGGTCTCAAGGTGCCTTAGTCTGGAGGACAGTCCAGTCTCTCCTCCGCCATGTATACCTTGTATGCATCTGTATACTTTTGTACTATTCCTCACAGACATCCAAGGCCTAAAAAGGCCACGCTGTGTACCTCCTGATCCAACATAGACCTGAAAGCCAATGCAGCTGGCTCTTTTAAGAGTCAAAGACAAGATGGAAGAATAGAATCCCTGGTTGCAGCCCAAATCCTATCATCTATTCCTGCACCGTATCTGATGCTAGAACTTTCTCTACCACATCCCCAGCAAGATGTACCAGCTCCTTCCCATACGCTTAGTGAAGTAACTCACAGCCCCTTCCTTCTTGGAGTCTTCCTGTTAGCTGAAACTTTTTTTCTGTACACAGAATCCAAGTATACTTCTCTGCAAATTAAGCTATGCTCCTTGGGGTCAAGTAAAGGATCTTTTGCCAACCAAGAGCCTACACTATAGACTTACAAATATTTGAAGACGGACGTCCTGTTTTTCATGGTTCTTCTGAAGATTCCACTTCCTTCATTTAACCATTTATTTGAACCTCTCCATTCATAATTCCCAAGTACAAACACACTACTGCAGGGTGCGAGGAGGGGTCACCTTCTATGTACTGGAACACAGTGCAGCCAAACAAAGACTCAATTAGCTCACGTGATGAGAACAACACCGTTGACCAAATACTCATGCACTTATGGCAAATGCACCCCATGGTCTTTCTCACTCAAGTGCCTGGGAAGCTGTGTCTCTCTGTCCTGCCCACATGAATGATCAAAGTGGCCTTCAACCCTTTGCCTGTAATTCAGCATGACAACTAATTATCCAGCCTGTATTGATTGCCTATGATGATGAAGAAGGCCCAATTAGGGAAAATGAGGAGGGGGAGGCAGGAAAGGTGGTAGTGTCATGTAATAAAAGACACTAACCAGCTCTCTTCCTCCCTCCCCCTCCCTTTCCACACAGCTAAAAGGAAAGGACTCATAGCTGTGATATGGAAACAGCTTAGATCCAGTGTCAATGCCATTAGGAGAATCCCTGTCATTGAGATAGCCTGGAGGAGACCAATGCAGAAGAGCCTTGCAAGGGAGCTGTGCTGACACCCCTGCAGGAGAGCCCTGTAGAAGGGCCCAGGCAGGAAAACCCTGTAGGAGATCTGCTCAACCCACATCAGACGTGTCATGAGGGAGAAATAGGGTCTCTACACATCATGAGGTTGAGAGGCTAGGACCTATTTGCTACTGCGGCATAGTTTGTTCTATTCAACTAATACACATTAGCTATCTCAGGATGTGGCTCCAACAAAGAGAGGCAAGTGAGGAGGGCACCCCAGATAGAGAAAACAGCAGGTGCCAAGGCCTGCATATGAGTAGGACATAAAGCACATGCGGGAAATATACCCTTCTCCTCTGAAGTCACCCAGAATAATTTTTGCCAACGTTAAATCTTCAATTACAAGCCATAAATCATTTTTGCATGTTATTAGTCCTGATGAGTTTTCAGTCCAATGTGACATATCTCAGGCATCTCCATCAAATGTCAAGAACTGAAATGTCAAATCCCGAGTTGCTTTGCATTAGCAGTCACAGGACATCATGTGTAAAGCCCACCAACCTGAAAAGAGCTTTGGACTGGGGGGTCAGGCTGCCTATTCTAATCCCAGCCCTGGGCCAGGTGACTAACACATAGTAGTTGGGTCGTCACTGCGAACAATGAAGTTGGAAAAGATGATCTTAATGGTTTCCCCTGGTTGTGATATCGCGTGCTATTGGGATTCTAACACACGGTTGTCAGTATCTCCTAAGGTTATCACGCTGTATTGCCCCAAGAAAGCTCAGCGAACCAAACTGATCGAGTACATCTGCAACTGCCTGTTAGCAATGCAGCAGCTTCCGAAACGCTGCCGGGGGACTTCCACAACCCCATACGTGGTAGGGCACCGGGAACGCTGGCTTTGGCCTCACAAGATGTGCTGAATGCAGCTTCAGTGACAGATCTGAGAGAGGAGGATCTTCTCCATATGCCCCTAAGAATGCTCTAGGACAGTCTTGTCGACATCTGGCCCCACATCCTGTTCCTTGTAAAGACCGCTGGACTTAGTTAAAATGCTTGGAGTTTTAGGGGCACCTGGGTGGCTCAGTCGGTTAAGCATCTCAGTCTTGATCTTGGCTCGGGTCATGACCTCATGGTTCGTGAGTTCGAGCCCTGCATCAGGCTCTGTGCTGACAGCTCAGAGCCTGGAGCCTGCTTCAGATTCTGTGTCTCCCCCTTTCTCTTTGCCCCCCGCCTTCTCTGTCTCAAAAATAAATAACCATTAAAAATAAATATAAATAAATAAGTAAAACAGGCATTAACATGATTTGGCAGCCAAATGAATTTGGGCGTGGCACTTAACCTCTCTGAGCCCTTTCTTCATCTGTAAAACAGCTAGAACTCTACTCTGCATGGTTGTTGTATGTATTAAATAAAGTTCTATGTATTAAAACCTCTCACAAAACCTATTTCATGGAGCGGGCCCTTAACAAAGTTTAATGACCAGATGTGGGTGAGTGGATGGACACATGGCAAGTGTTCTTTCTAAAACCAAACCTGACTACTTATTACGGAGATATGAAATGTTTCGGGATATCGTAAACCGTTGTGTCTCAAACCATTGCTTGAATCTGTTCACATTTTATTTGTTGCTATCCCACAGGGAATGACTTCTCCAACCTCTGCATCTACTGCCTAAAGAAGTCTTTTTTTTTTCTCTCATTATTTGTCCTAAGGCTAAGTATTTCCAACCATCCAGTAGGCCCTCTTTTTCTGCTGTGTTTGAATTTTGGAACGTTCATGCTCAGCCTTTCCATTTACTTTGACAGCCTTTACTCTTCAGCCATTCTTCTAGCTTGCAGAGTTTTGTTCTTTTTAGCTTATCCTCATAAGACAGCTTCTTTATCCTCTTGATCATTTAAAATGTTCTTCTTCGGGTCATCTTCAGCACCATTATGTCTTTCTTAAGAAACTCCAACTGTCAGCTTAGAAACAGAGGATGGGAGAGCAAACAGGGAAGGGTGAATGAGATATGAAATGAATGTTCTGAAAATATGAATACGTGTTAATTGCCAATTGAAGGGTAGACACATTGATGAAAACCCACCCCATGATACTCTGATAAAATATTAGAATGGAGAGCTTCCTTACAGGTCGTCTAGTCTAGCGTTTGTCACACGTGCTCATTCATGAGAATCACCTGGGCCACTTGTTAAATTATAGATTCCAAGGCTCTGTGTGCACCTGCTGTCCAACATGGTGGCCACTGGCCACAGGTGCTATTAAGCATTTGAAATGTGGCTACTCCCAATTGAGTTGTGTTGGCTGTGTAAAATACACTCTAGGTTTTAAACACTTGGTACAAAGAAAGAATGTAAAATGTCTCATTATTATTTTTATATTGATTTCATGCTGAAATGACATCATTTTAAGTATATGGGTTTAAATAAAAGATACTAGAATTAATTTCACTTATTTATTTATACTTTTTTTTAACGTGGCTGCTAGGAAATTTGAAATTACATGTGTGGCTCATGTTACATTTCCATTGGACAAGGCTGGTTCAGACATCCTCAATCAGAGTCATTACGGGTGGGGCCTATGCCTACCAAGCATTCCCAGTCACTCTTTTTTTTTTTTTTGAAACAATAATTTTTTTTATTATTGTACTTAAAACGATGAAGACTAAAGAAAAATATATCCCAATGCCAACAATGGTTTGTTTCGTAGGATCTAAATTTTTTTTAATTTCCAAAATGTTCATAATATATGTAATTTTATAGTCAAAATAACTTTAAAGATAAGTCTATGAAAATGGAATCGCAGTTTTCAACGACCAGCGGGTTCAAGCGTCATGTGTTCGGAGGTAGATGCACTAGCTTTTGAAATGTCAGCCCTGTTGCTGGGGAGGGAAGAGATGAGCGGGGCAGGAAGGACGGTTCTCGCCATTTCTTCGCAGCATCTCAGTCCTGTCCCACGACCCAAGTCAAACAAATGTATTAAACGCCTCAACCTCTCTGATCCGTCCGCAAAACAGCAAAGGAGGTAGCGGTGGGGCAGACAGAGCACCTAGACCGCCGCTGCCTGGCTCGCGGTCTCTCCCAGTCACTCTTATGACGAGGAACGTTGAAGAAACACTAATAACACAATAAACTCATCTTCCAGATGAAGAAATTTAGATTCAGAGAGTTTTATCAGCTTTTCCAAAGTCATACCTAAACTAGTTTTGTAAGGGCCCAGGAGTCAGACTGAAATCCCATCAGAATATAAGCTGCACAGGTGTAGACACTTGGGCTGTTTTATTCAGTGACATATCGCCAGTGCTTAGACCAATATCTGGCATAGAGCTCCTTGTAAATATATGTTGAATGAATGAATGATGAATGAGGCCACTGAGCCACAATGCCCATGGAGCTAAATGCATCATTCCAATTTCACAGCAGGCTCATGGTCTGCTTTGTTCTTTTCTTGAGGCTTTGGGCAACAAGAGTGTCCTTATTTACAAAGGAAAGAAAACCACATTACAGGTCATCTAGCAACTATCCATTGCTTAAAAGAACACAATGTAAACCTCATTAGTATCTTTGCCTGTAAATTTGGCATCCAGGTCATTCTTTCAAGAAGTGTCCTAGGAATAATTTGTACCTCTAAGAAATGTAATCACCACAGGCTCCCCCCCCACCAAGTTCCACCTGTTGAAAATACTGCCTCCTCTCCCCAAAATGAAGAGGAGATTGGGTTTTGTTCTTTTCTTTTTTTTTTACAAAATTTTTTAATGTTTATTTATTTTTGAGAGAGAGAGAAACAGAGTGCAAGTGCGGGAGGGGCAGAGAGAGAGGGAGACACAGAATCCGAAGCAGGCTCCAGGCTCTGAGCTGTCAGCACAGAGCCCGACGTGGGGCTCAAGCTCACAAACTGTGAGATCATGACCTGAGCCGAAGTTGGACACTTAACCGACTGAGCCACCCAGGCGCCCCAAGAATGTTTTTTTTTCTAAACTACCTAAGCTGTTCAGCACCCAGAGTATCTACTCACAACTCCCTCTGGGGCTAATGGTTTCTATTTTTAACCACCGCTGTGTGCACAAAGAAACAAGCTTGGAAATAAGTTGTTTTGCAGAACTGTAAACATCCTCTGGGTTCTGCATGCAAATGTGACAGGGCAGTATACTTTCCAGAAATCAGGAAGGACAAGGAAACAGTCGCATCTGAATCACCCAGCAATAACAAAAAAACAAAAAACAAAAAAACAAAAAACGAAAGCTAATTACTTTCCTGATCCTCTGTGTCCTATAAATTACCCAGTAGGCAGTTCCAAAGGAGGGAGCACCATTTCATAGCATCATTATCAAGCGATGGACCAAATCTTCCATGTGGGCAAACAGTTAGTAAGCAGGGAAAGTGACTCATAAACCATTCTGCCCATTGTTGGAATCGGTCCCCACCTGCCTGTCTGCAAGCCGAAATAATCTGTTGTCATGCCAGTGCAGAAAAAATCTAATTGCAACCTTGGTCCCCTGGCCCCTCTGGAATTGCTCGCCCACAGGCTCAGCTTTAATTACATAACACTTGGAGGGAGAAACGCAGAACAGACAAAGCCTTCGTAAAATGGAAATTGGTCTGAAGTTGGTCACTTGACCCTAAGTGGTCTGGGGACCGCGTGTCACATCACCTGAGAAACTTGTCAAGGTGCATATTCCCAGGGCTCACCCCCAAAGTGTCCAATTACACTGAATGTGAGCTCCAAGATTCTGTATATGTTAGTAAGCTCTCCAAGTGAGGCCTATGGCCACTAGGCTTTGAAAATTACCTGTCTAGAATCATGTCAGCCACACTGAATTTTGTTAACGCAAAACTGGACTATATACTACATGCATAAACAAAGAAAAGTGTCGTGTTCTTAACCTGTTCCCACAAGAGGCTTTCTCCTGAGGCACCAGGCTCTGCTTCTGAAGTAGCAGGGACTATCTATAGGGTGGCAGGGCCCCAGAAGACAATCTAACCGAAGACCACCTTCCCAGATTCCCCCTTGGATGTGGATCAAAGCTCTGCAACTTTCCTGTGGGGGTTCTGCTACTAACCACTCTCTGAATCAAATAGAGCTGGTCATGCTATTCGGACCCTATGGCCTGCCCATCCCGTAGAGCCTCCACTGATAAGCGCAACCATAGGCAAGCCTTCCCCCACTCTGTTGCCCCACGTGCTATGGGGCCACTGTGCCTCGTGTCCCATCACTAGCCATGTCGGCGCTCACCACCGGTGAGGAATCTCCGCACTGCACTGGGAATTGCCCACGACGGCTGGCACCTTGGTGTGCTTTGGCTGAGTTCAGAGGGTTGGGGTTGGCCGGGGGAGGGAAGGGAAAAGGGGAATCAGGTGCAGGCTATAAAACAGCGACGCTGCAGTGTCACTAGGCGAAACAAGACGGGAGGAAAGCGCTGTTAGGTCCTGTGTCTGCTTCACATCATTTCAGCCCCAAGGTCATATTGCTGACCCTTCCAAGACTGGGTGCAGAGGGAGGAGCATCAGGAGCAAAGGTGTGTTTTACGTGCACAACATAATTGGTCGATCTCTGTCTGTGTGTGTGTGTGTGTGTGTGTGTGTGTGTTGTGCCTTCTCTAAGATTCTTCATCAGCAGCTCCAACTGCACCCTATTTTCAATGGAGCAATGCCTCTTCCATCCACCACCCTGCCCCTGAGCTCCTGCAGACTGCCTCTCTCTGGGGACCCTGCTCCCCTCCGAGTGGACCCTTTGGAACAGACCCTCTTTAAGACAACCCCAGGCATCTCCCACACAGGGAATGTTCAGAAACTGTGAAGCTTCACTTCCAGTCATGGGGCCCCAGCCACATCGTTCTGCCTTCAAGCCTATCGGGGGAACATCTGATCCGAGTTGTTGGGCACATTTCCGTGGACTTGTGAAGCCTCCTTGCAGTTTTCTCGAATAAAAAAACCTACCCTCCATCATCATGGGAGTGGTCCAGGGGCAGAGTGGAGGAGAAATGCCCCATGACTCTGAAAACTCTCCCCAAGGAGTCTTCTTCCTCATCTCCTTCCCCCTCACCTTTTATGAGCTGGAGCTCGATGATGAACGAACATTGATTAACCAGTTTTAGTTCGTTCCTCAAGCAACTGCTGTGTGATCTAGTTCCTCTCTTTAAAATGCACTGATGCTTTTTGTGCTCCCAGCCTTTGGGACCTCCGCCAAAACTAACAAGAATCTCATGTTAATATCTTGTTTCTCATATATAATTACAATTCAAGGTGATATTCACTCTGATGGAAACATGTATTTATTGCAATAGAATTATCAGGTAATCTGGGAGCAAACAGAGGAGGGAGTGTCTCACCTTGTCTAGGACAATGAAGGGAATCTTTGCAGAGGGAGTGATATCTGAGCTGAGTTTGAAGGTTGAACAGGAGAAACTCAAGCTCAGGGTATAGACAGGGTGCTATTTCAGGTATGACACAGCCAAATACGTCCCTGCCTGTGACAGCTCATGTTCTTGAGAAGAATTCAGAAACGGTTTCCAGAGCCTGACACACAGGGGCTGTCAAATCGTTTGTAGGGAAAGGAAAGGGGTAAAGGGATTAATAGGGAATGGATTTTAATAGATAAGTTAGAGAGAAGCGACACCCCAGCATATAAGTGTGCTTCACTGACACGCGGGATGCGGACTTTAAGACAATCAGAATATTTGCATGTCGTGTGATAAGGGAGCATAAGGCAAGCTGAGGGCAAAGTACAAACTAGTGCACCCTCCCCCCGCCCCAGGTGGGATGTGTGTGACATTCCCTGGACACTCCTGGCTGCCCAAGAACAAAGGAAAGGAAAGAAAACAAATGATTAGCTAATAGAGATCACAGCCATGCAGGACACGGGTCTCCATCAGTTTACAAGTATCTTAGTAAATTACAAGAAAAAAGCAATCTTATCAATAGCCCAATCGCCCTCTGGAAACCTGTAGACTCAGTTTCCTGGAGCCCCAAGATCACCCTTCCATAGTGATGTGGGGAACAAAGGCAATGGGGAGGTAAATGGAAGGAAATGGGAGGTAAAATTCAATTGCTTTATAACCTACAGCCCATTGGCAAATACATGAGACAAATACAGAGTAGGACATTTCTCCAGGAACCCCCTGCCATCCTAATATTAATGGCTTACTAGAGGAAAAACAACCTTAGCTTGACAATAGCAAGGCCTTGAGTCCTCTTTAGCATACCAAAGTCCTTCTGGAGGCCTCCTTTTTGACTTTACCTCCCCAAACTCCATAGTATATAACCAGTCACTCTTCACAACCCCAGTGCAGTTCTTTCTGCCCAGGGGTCCTGTCCCTGTGCTTTAATGATCACCTTTTTGCACTAAAGATGTCTTCAAGAACTCTTTCTTGGCCATCGGCTCCGAACCCCACCATCACCCGAAAACTTCATCAGGTGTGCACCTGTACATGTACGTATGTATATATATGTATGCCATGGGTTTAGAGTCCAGTTTTTGGCCCCTCTATCCAAAACCAAATCGCTTCTGAAGTATAGTTAATCTAAGAAAAGGGAAGAAAATATGAGTACAAAGCCCAGTAATTTCCATATAACTGAAGGTCAATGTTCTACCAAGCTTCCTGAAGGTGCCAAAAGGGAGAAAATGTCCAATTACTTCTAGAGAAAGAAACACACTGTCTGTGAGACTTTCTGTGGAGTTAATACCTGCTTCTCCAGGGCCCCGAGAAGATGAAACTCTCATCCATCCCACCATTTCCTGGGAGGCAGGTACAGGGCTTGGTCTCCCTGAGCCAGAAGATGAACCCAACTCTGCCTTAAGGTCCTGAGCACCAGTGACTTCTGTGAGTTTCTGTGAGGTCCAAAGGTGGAGCTCAGACAGTCAAGGGCACTTTAGAGCTGGAGGCGGCTCTCAGAGATGAACTCTCACAGCTAATGTTACCAACGAGGACACCATGCCTCAGAGGCATTCTGTTGTCTTGCCCCAAATCTCTCATTAATTCCCAGGGACACAGAACTGGATCAGATCCCGTGTTCTTCATGCTTTAGGACAATGCTGAGCTGCTGGGTGAGTATGGCACAAGACATGGGTGTCTGATCTCCCTACTACCCCAGTGGAAGCCGCACTACGAAGAAAGCCAATGCATGATGTTACCTTATGCACCTACAAGGACAAAGAGGACCATTGAAGAGGGGATGCCAGATGCAACACGTTGACAAAATTCTAGAAGAGGTGAAGCAGATGCATAGGTGGTAAATAATATATCAGAGTGGAAGAAGGCTGAAGTCTAATCTCCTGCCGAGAAAGAAAGCAATAAAAAGCAAGGTGATTCGCACCACTGAACTGTGAAAAAGCCTCAGGCATTGAGCACTCCAGGTTGCCCCGAAATTGGGACTCAAGTTGGGGGGCTATGAAGAGGAGATGGAAGTTTCTACGGGGAACACTTAGATCCCCAAACCCCTCTGTCCTTTCACAAACACAGACCTCTTTATACACATACTACCCCAAAGGGCTTCTTTAGGCAATGGATCCCAAGGAGCGGGGGCAAAGGGGGCAAGGAGGGAGAGCCATGGGCAGGAGGCATTCTGGCCAGCGCTGTGGGCCAGTGGCTGCTTGGAGTCGCCCAGCTTTCTGCGAAGGTCTGTCAAGTGGATTTCAAACCCTCTTCCCTGGGGGGGCTGGGGAGGGGATGCACAGCCTGACCACCCGAGTCTGCAAAATACTCCCACCCTATGTATTCAAGCCACTGATTTCACAGCTGTCCCGTATCAGCCAGAAATGCGCCCCATTGAGTTTTGTGTGTCCCTGAGCCCTCACGCCTCTACGTAGCCCAGACCCTTCCACTGTGCCTTCTAGATCTCAAGGTCATCCTTCAAAGTCTTCTACACTTCAGCCTCTTCCCAAACATTGCTTCTCTGTCCTCCTCCCGCTGAAACCTAGCTGCCTGGGGAGGACCCTGCATCCTGTTCTGCTGGTTCTTACAGACCCCTTTAGCTAGAGGGCAAGGAAGTTGAACAGGTGTTTCTAGCTCCTCATTTCTAGATCATCACACCTCCATACCCATGAAATAAATCTCATTCTTTGAAGCCCTAGCCATTAGCTGCCTGTCCTCATGACTGTCATCTATGGACCACTGGCCTATGGATTATTTTCTATGGGTTATGTCCATGATCATACAAAGAGCTTTTCCTCTTTACAAACATGAACAAAAGACCCTTCCTTGAACTCACCTGTTTCTAGCTTTGGCTGAAGACTCCGCAAAAGAGGGTCTGTAATCCCTAAATCCATGTCTTGTCCCACCATCATCTTCTGAAACTACTCAGGTTAGACAGTTATCTCCACAATAACACGAAAACCACCTTCATCAAGGTCAATCCCATGTCATTAAATCTAATGGTCATTTCACCAGGATCCTCCACTCAGCCTTTGACACCAACAGGGCCCTCTTTTTCAGGAAGCACCTGCCTTCAGCTGGTCTTGGGGAAGCCACTGTCAACCCTGCTCCATCGCTCTGCACTCACTCCCCCACCAGTAACTTGGGGGTGCATGAGGCCTCAGTTCTTAAACCTCTCCACTCTTTATTTACACGAACCTGCTAGGTTGTCTCACCCAATCTGGCTTTGACTTCCATTCACCCACAGAGTTGGCAAAACATACATGTTCTCCCCCTGAGTTCTGTGTAAACATCTTCTGGGTGTCTGACTGGCATGTCAAACATAACTCTGTTTTTTTTTTTTTTCTGAGAGAGCACACACCCAAGTGGGTGAGGGACAGAGGGAGAGAGAGAATCTTAAGCAGACTCAATGCTCAGTGCAGATCCTGACATGGGGCTCAATCCCACAACCCTTGGATTATGACCTGAGCTGAAATCAAGAGTCAGAGGTCCAACAAACTGAGCCACCCAGGCATCCCATCAAAACGTAACTCTTGATTCTCCCTCTCAAATCTGCCACTTGTACACTGTTCTACAAATCGGTTAATGTTAAGTCCATTCTCGCATTCAATCAGGCCAAAATAACTTTATTCCTCATTCTCTCTAAGAGTAACTTCTATATGCCATAGCTATCTGTCACCTCTCTATCATTCTATCTATCTATCTATCTATCTGTCTATCTATCATCTATGTAGATGTAAGAAGCTCCTCAGGGAAAGTAGAAAACTTCTACTGTTTTTACTTATCAAGTCAAGTGTCTCTGAGAACTCACTGCTCTCTTTGAATCAGAAATTAGCTCTTGGTATAATTTCTTTCAGTACAAAGTTCCCGCTGGTTTCTACAGAGACACTGCCTGTGTCTCTGTTAAGTTAGATGAGGAGAAAAGCTCTAATCACACAGCCCTGGGGTTGTCGTCTGCTCCAGCAATCCAGCAATCCAACTCCATGGTATTTCCAAAGGAACTGAAATCAGGATGTCACGAGGAGCATTTGCACCCCCATGATCACTGCAACATTATTCACAGTAGCCAAGAGGCGGAAACAACCTAAGTGTCTGTCCATTGATGGATGAGTGGGTAAAGAAAATGTGATATATACATACAGTGGTATGTTATCTAGCCTTAAAAAGAAGGAAATCCTGCCATTTGTGACAACAGAGATAGGCCTGGATGACATTATATTAAATGACAAAGAAAGACAAATACCATATGATCTCCCTTATAGGTGGCATCTAGACTAGTTAGACTCGTAGAAGCAGAGAGTAGAATGGTGGCTTCCAGAGGCTCTGGGGTGGGGGGCAGACAGGGATGGGGAGACGTTGGTCAAAGGGCACAAAGTTTCAGTTATGCAAGATGAACACATTCTGGAGGCCCACTATACGGTGTGGATCCTAGAGCTAACAATAATGTATCCTATACTTAAAATTTGCGAAGAAGGTAGATCTTATGGGAAGTATTCTAGGATCACCTGGGTGGCTTGGTAGGTTGAGTGTCCGACTCTCAATCTTGGCTCTGGCCATGATCCCAGGGTCATGGGATTGAGCCCCGAGTCAGGCTCTGCACTGAGCATGAAGCCTGCTTGAGATCCTCTCTCTCTCTCTCTCTCTCTCTCTCTCTCTCCCCTCCCCTACTTTCAGTCTCTCTCTCTCTCTTTTTCTCAAAAATACATACATACACACATACATACATAAAGTGTTCTCATGATGATGATAATAGCGGCAGGAGAAAACTTTAGGAGTGATGGACATGTTTATGGCCTTAATGGTAGTGATTCACAGGGAATACTTACCCCCAAACTCATTGAGTTGTACACATTGAATATATACAGATTTTTACATGTCAATTATACCTTAATACTTGAAGAAGAAAGAAGACGAAGACGAAGATGAAGAAGAAGAAGAAGGGGAAGGGGAAAGGGAAGAGGAAGAGGAAGAGGAGAAGGAAGAGGAGGAGGAGAAAGAGGAGGAAGAGTGGGAGGAAGAGGAGGAGGAGGGGGAGTAACAGGAGGAGGGGGAGGAGGACTCTAACAAAGCACTTGAATCAACATACAGTTATTACACAGGCAGAAGAGGGTAAGTGAGCAGGTTACGCTTCCTCCCTCCGTCCACCCACTGCCAGCTTCGAAAGCCCCTGGTGGGTTGTCTGTTGATGAAGACCACAGCACCCCTCTGACTGCAGTTTCCTCCAGGCCATTCTAAAGTTCCAGAGTGTTTCGAGGAGCCATGGAAAGAGCGAGCCCAAGAGTCCACTTGTCTGGGTCTCGGCCAGGTGGGACCGATTTTAGGATCGAAATAGGCAAAGTATGTGTTGGGGCCTCTTCCACCTCCTACATTCCATAAATATTTCCCAAGCACAACAGTATGCTGGGCCGACCTCTAGGCGGTTATAGAGACGAACATTATCACCTTGCCCTCGTAGGGCTCATGATCTAGAAGGGAGATGTCCTCACTTGTAAACAAACAAACAAAACAAACAAACAACAACAACAAAACCCTCATACTTTAGTCTCTTATTCCCCCTCTGCCCAAACCTACTTCTGCTGACCACCTTCTGACTACCCAGTGGCTCTGTTACCAATACCCAAAACCCTGTCTCCTCTGCCCGCATCAAGCAGACCCCAGTCGCAACCAGGAATAGAAATTGCTGATTAAATTTCTTCATTCTCAGGCAAAATGATGAGAGTTCACTTTAAACTCCTATGGTTTTGAATATAATGATACTTCTTATGTTAAAAATAAGAATCAGGGGCGCCTGGGTGGCGCAGTCGGTTAAGCGTCTGACTTCAGCCAGGTCACGATCTCACTGTCCGTGAGTTCGAGCCCCGCGTCGGGCTCTGGGCTGATGGCTCAGAGGCTGGAGCCTGTTTCCGATTCTGTGTCTCCCTCTCTCTCTGCCCCTCCCCCGTTCATGCTCTGTCTCTCTCTGTCCCAAAAATAAATAAACGTTGAAAAAAAAAATTAAAAAAAAATAAGAATCAGTATTTTACAGTTTAAGAAACTTTATAGATGTACAAAATTTATTCATTGAGATGTTATTAAAGCAAATAATAGGCTTCTTACCATAGATCTGTTTTCCTTCAACTCTTTCACGGTGCAGTCGCCGACGACAGACAGCATGACCCAACGTTTGAACACTCGCAAGGAATCTCACTGGCTGTTTTATTTCCCTTGCGTTTCTTTTTCCCACATGAGAGCACCCCACACTGTTTCTGTAAATTGTATCTGCTAAGTGTACAAGTATCAACACAAGTTTTCTCACTGAGAAACGGTTCCAAGGCATGAACCACTGTTTGGAGAAACAATTGATTACATTCCGGGCTTTTCCACGTCGCCATTCCCAGAATCTGAATTCTGAGAAACCACGAGACTGGATCTATTCAGGGAATATGTATCAGCAACTGCTGAAGAGTTTTGTTTGGAAAAATACCACGACCAAAGAAAATTCCCTAAGAACTTTACAAATGACCCACACTGTCTTTGAGGAGACCCAACAGGGCCCAGAATTTTTGTTTTTTAGGACGTTTTTTGGGTATGAAGAAGGCACGGACGCATCATCATTCAAAGTTCCTCTCATTCTCACTAGCTCCCACACATTCATCACTCGGTCTAACAAGTTTTTCTTAAAACCGCCAGTGAAGCACATTCCAGGTTTGGGGTCGATTTAAGGAGGGTGAATTCCCCGGGCTTGAACTCGTGCCAGGGGAGGTAACTCACCTGTTCCTCCTCCAGGCTCTGTCAACTCTGCCGACACTCCAGTTCAACCCTGGGCTCATGTTCGTCTTCACCATCACCTACCTTCTCCCCCACCATCGCCGGGTCTCGTGGCGTCCACATCCACACCCGTGCATCTGGACTCCCTCGGCTTATCTGACCCTAGGCTCCTAACTGGTACCCACAGTGCTCATCCGAAAGTATTTGTATATCGCTTCCTGTTCAAAACCTACAATGGCTTATGTTTGCAAACAGGACATCACACAGAACCCTCATCGAGGTCCAGAGACCCTGGGCGGTCCGGCCCCAGGTTAGCCCTTCTCTGCGCTCTCTGTGCTCCAGTGATGCCTGGCTTCTTCTTTCAGTTCCAGCAAAGATCTTTTCTGAGTCAGGGCCTTTGCACGTGCAGCTGCCTCAGCCAGACAGGAAGTGAGAGTAGCCTCTGCAAATTACTTTATTTTTTTTAATTTTTTTTATTTTTTTGCAATTACCACTTTATAGAGTCAGAGAAGTACTTTCCAAGACCTAAGAGTGAGTAGACCACCCTGTTATACAGCCTCATAATGTGGGCCCTTGAATATATTAAAGTCACACCAATTGTATAATTACAGCCAATTTTAGTTTACCTCCTTACCACATTATAAGCCCTGTGAGAGCAGGAATATGTTTGTTTTCCCATTAAGGATATCTCCTTTGCTTGGAACCCCCCCCCTCCAAATAAATGACTACCTACTCAGTAAATATTTGTTAAAAAAACAAATTAATGTTATTTGCTCCTCCTAAGAGCCTTTTTAATCTAGATTTTTTTTTAATAGAAAAGACTGTTTCAGAGAAACAGAGAGCTCTCTCTCAACAGCATTTGTTGCAAAACAAATAAATCTTTGTGTGAGCTGTTACACATTTGAGATTTATTCGTCATTCACATAGCATTCTTTTTAAAGTTTTTTTTTTTTAAGTTTATTTATTTTGACAAAAAGCATGGACGAAGAGGAGGAGCAGAGAGAGAGGATCCCAAGCAGACTCCACATTGTCAGCTCAGAGCCTGATGTGGGGACACCCAGGGGCTCAGGTTTGTGTCTTTGAACATCTCTGCTCTTCTCCCATCCTGGCCGCCATTTTACTCTTGGTGTTTCGAGCGTGGCTTTTTCAGATGGTACATTTAGGTGAGACCACGCGTGTCCCAGCGTCCAGCACTCGCTTCTGCTATGTATCTCTGCCCTTTCTCTCCACTTTCTTAGCAATTTCTGGCTCATCTTTTGCCACTCCCCGCCCCCCCCCCCACCACCATCTCCCACTGCTTTAGTTCTGGATCTTTCCGTTCCCCCATCTCTCACCGTGTCAGAGTCAGGACCTTGATCATCTCCCAGAAGCTGGGCCAGCTAATTTCCTTCTCACGCTGGGCTACAGATGCCACACTTCCACCCTCCTTTCATTTGTGATGAATCAATCCAAAAATCGGTATTGAGTGCAAAGTGTGTCCCAAGCATAGCCGGGGACTCATAGAGCAGGGGGTTTGTTCCCAGGATGTCAGAGACCCGACCAAATTAGCAAAATTCTTGGGTCGGTGGAGGCTGTGGTGTGATCCTGGAACTATCATTTATTAGCTCCGTGGCTTTACTTAAAGTGTTTGCCTTCTCTACACCTGAGTGTTCTCATCCATGAAATGGGCATTAGAAGAGGGCCTGTGTTGGAAGGTGCTAACAGAGGCAACCCAGATAATTTTATAGGAAACATTCACTACGGAACAAGCTGCATGACACTAAGATGCACTGAGATCACATCACCCCCTCGAATTAATGCTGAGTTAGCAAAATGACAATACTGAGCATCCTGACATTTATGGGACACATGATGACTTTTTTTTTTAAGTGTATCTATTTAATTTTGAGGGAGACAGAGACAGCACAAGCAGGGGAGGGGCAGAAAGAGAGAGAGAGAGAGAGAGAGAGAGAGGAGAGAGTCCCAAGCAGGCTTCATGCTCAGCACAGAGCCCAACCAGTGTGGGGCTCGATCTCACGACACTGGGATCATGACCTGAGCTGAAACAAAGAGTCGGGCGCTTAACGGACTAAGCCACCCAGGCGCCCCTGCATGAGGGCTTAACTCGCCTGTCATTTACACGCTAACTCCCAGAGTCCCGGTACCACATCTCCTACTGGCGTCTGAGACACAAAGGCATGACTTATTGGCCCCAAGTAGCCAGCAAAATGGGAAGGGACCCCAGCCCCTAATAAGTCTCCCTAGCTTAAAGCCATGGGGTCAGGGAGGGTGATGGTTCCCTCAGACTAAGTTTGGGGCCTGGAAACTACAAGGAGGGCTGGAAGCCTGAGCACACAGTGGGGGCGGCCGAGCGCTCGGCCAAGTAATCACACACCCGTGATTGTAACCGGTGTTTACGTTCGTTGCGGCTGCTGGACACTTCCTCCCCCGGTGGGACGACGGGGGATATCGCTCCTGCACCACATATGGTTACGCCTCAATTACGATTTTTATGAGCATCCTGTCTTTTGCAGACCAGCTCTGGGGGAGAGATTGCTCTTTTTGATTGTTTTGCCTGGAAATAGGAAATTCCCTTCCTGCAGTGATGCAAAGCAGTCTTTTGATCGGCCTCCAGAAGCGCGCATATGCTGGCTCGGCGTCCTCCTCCAAATCCCGGCAGCTGGGCTCCACCAGCAAGATTAATGAGCCACGGGATTCCAGTCGCACGATGTTATTAATGACGATAATGACCGCGATGGTTCCTAACTTTTTAAGATATGTTCTTCTCGATTCCGACTTCACTCTCAAGCGAACGTGACAGGTGAGCCCTGACACGGCTGCTCCCTATCTCACCCGTGATGAAATGGTGGCCCCGAGAAGTCAAGGTCACAGAGCCGGTAGGAGGAACCACCGGGCTCCTGATTTCTGGTCGTGTTTTCTTTCTGCCTTCTCCTCCCCTTGCCTCCCCTCGTCACTGAATCGCCATCCTTCTCTCTGTGTTCAGTGAAGCACCACCTCATCCACGCTTTGATTGTGACATTTCTCTGATTTGTCCTCTCTTATTGCTTATTTCTGAGAGAGAGAGAGAGAGAGCAGAGGAGGGACAGAGAGAGAGGGAGACACGGAATCCGAAGCAGGCTCCAGGCTCCGAGCTGTCAGCACAGAGCCTGACGAGGGGCTCAAACTCATGAGCTGTGAGATCACGACCTGAGCCCAAGTCAGATGCTTGCTTAACCCACTGAGCCACCCAGGTGCCTCCGATTTTTCCTCTCTCGTCTCCCAAATAGACACAAGGGTCCTCCTCATGCCTTAACTGCTCCAGCGGGTATCTGCTCCTCGCTACCCCACTGCCCCTCCTAAAAAATAATCTTTGAGACTCTATTATCTGTAAAACACAAACTCTTCACCGGACACAAGAGGGCCATACCCACTTCTGGAACAGCCTTCCATCTGGGCTGCTCAGTGGACCTGCTCCTCTTGGAGTTACCACCTGCACAGGCCTGAGAGCCAGCCCTGGCCCCTTCCCGGGGGTCACCCCCCCCCAAAGACCAGGGATCCACTAGACCTTGTCCATTAGACCTTGTCCACTAGACCTTCTCTGGCCACTCCATCCAGCAATGTCTCTCGCTCTCCAGCCTGCCTACCTCTCACCTGCCACAAGGCAAATCTTGCCTTGCGTTCCTTAGGCATTATTTTGTTGTTCGCTATCCCCACAGATTCCCAGAGACTCGAGCACACGACTTTCTTCAGGCTTCAAAAGTTCGCTGTGGTCAGCTGTACACGATAGATAGTGGGCACTTTCCGGCTTACTGAACTAAAGGAGAGTTCCAGAGCATGTGGGAGAAGAGGGGCAAATGGATACACACAAAAAAACCAGCCAAGAATTTGAAGTATGGCCCCCAAATATCCACAGCAATGGCACTTAGAAGGGTTCTGCCATGGATGTAAATAATTCAGTCTCCCAGCAAAGTGGGTTTTTGACACAAGCGAAGAAAAAGCCGTGGGGCACCCTGAAACTTCAGGACCAGAGAACAAGTCCCTGGGGCCCCTTTGAGGGCATTTTTCAAAGGCTACCAGCTGGCAGAGAGTCTGCTTCAGAAGAGAGAGCTGGGGGGTGTTCACATCTAAAATTATGCTTAATGAAAATTTGTATTTCCTAACTATCTACTGCTGGCTACTCTCAAGACCTTGCTGTGCCCCGTGAAATGCCCTGGGTGAGCTCATGAACCCAGTTCAAAAGGCAGAGCAGCGGCCAGCTGTCTGGTGCTGCCTCATGATAGACTGGGGTCCACCTTGTGGGGAAGAATAGCACAAAGGTGGTGGCCCTGGGTGATCGTGTCTCCATGTGTTATTGGTGCTGTTAACCTGGTCACCTGGCTGGAGGGCCCCCGCTGGCCACCTCCCCCGGGCCAGTTTTTGACTCTCGGTGCTGGATCACAGAGCCCTGTGAGTGGCTCCGGGTGGGTATCTATTGCTTAAGGTCTGCCGTGGACATGTCTGTCCTGAGAATCTGAGCAAAGCCTTACAACCTGGTTTCTACGATTACATAGCCAGATTTCCTCCCCCAGAATCCATCCTTGCTGAGAGTTTTCTCAACAAGACAAATGGGCAAGGCCACGACCATTATTAGCTACCAGTTCCGTGTAGGTTGCCCGAATGTCGCCGGTGGCATTTGACTGGCCACCTGATGGAACTCAAGTACCATCAAGTTTCTTTCTGAAACCTTTCTCAAGCTTTCAAATTAGACCTGAACCATTTTGGAAAAACTAACGTTTACGCTTTACTAGAGGTGGGTCTGGAGCTTCCCGAATAAATCATAATTATCAGTAGCTCACATTTGCAGGCTGTTTTCTACACGTCTGGCACTGTGTGAGCACTAACTCTGAATCCTCATCCTATGAGTTACTAGGACTCCCATTTTACAGATGGAGAAAACATACCATTTCTCTTTCTCCCAAACTTGCCAATAAATGCCCACACTCCACATTTCTATACTATACCACCCTTTCCAAAAGGATTTCATCCTGCCATAGGAGACAGTTTATAAGTATTGCTTTAGTGGTGGGGAATTTGGAGTTTGAGAGAGTCTTTGCTGTCTAGAATCCAAATATGCTTAAGGAATGAAGCAGACATCTGAATTCTAAACCTGAGCCAGCCATGAACCAAGACCGTCTTAGGAAGTCCTCTAGTACATCGGAAAAAAGGTGAGTGTGGTCACCACTTAAGACGGTTACATCCTGAATGTCCAGTGTATTCCAGTTCCAGACACAGAAACCCAACTCCTCTCAAGAAGCTTAGAACATAGACACAGAAGCAAAATTCACATGGGAAATGGCCGCAAAAAGTTTAAGTGGCAGGGACTGGGAGCTCAGAGCTCGTGGAGCGCTTGGAGGGGCTCACATTGGAGCAGAACTGAGGGGGTTGCATGGCAGGGGTCAGAGCGGCTGGGACAAGAGCAGAATGCACCTTCCTGGTGAGGTGAAGGGTTGGGGAGAATGCTGGACAAGGCATCTGAGGGGTGATGGGGACATGGCGTCACAGCCCTAGGCCAGTCACAGGAGAGGAGGGGCGGGGGGGGGGGGCAGTGGAGAGTGGCACCTTGGGAGGGGGCTCCTGACACCCCCACCAGCCTGCTGGGCACACTGGACCCCTCGGGGCTTCTGAGCCTCTCCCCAGCCCACAGCAAGCACGTAAGGGGAGGACCGATCTGGAAGTGTCTGTCACCCTCGTCGGGCTCCTCAAGGAGACCTGGCAGTGAGCCGCCTTTGTGCTTCCTGCACATGGAGAAAACAAACACTAATGTAAGACCAGATCTTCCTACTGTCTCATTTCTATATTTTCTTCTGGAAGGAGCATCCGGTGTCAAAATTCCTTCCCTACCTGACACTCAGCATTAGCCTAGGGCATCCTGCATCCAGCTGCCTGCAGGTTTCACTGAGAAGCCATTCTTCCCGGAGGTTCAGGTAGCAGCCCAGACAAAGGAGCCCAGGCACCTCCCCGGAAGCCTCCTTGTCTTCTGAATCAGGCATTTCCAGAAGGAGAATCTCCCCAGAAGAGATAAAGGAAGTTAAACGGTGTTGCACTCTGACCCGTGATGGCTCTCAGGGGCACGAGTCTTAACCAAGCCAGGCAGATCCCAGAGTTCTTCCCCTGGGGAGCCAGGACCTTCTCTCTTGGGTGACCCTTTTCTTTCAACATGCCTTCCTCTGTCCCTGTTTCAGGGGATCTCTTCTCCCCTGATGACCTGATGTTTGGACGACCTGTGGTCCTGGTGACAAGGAATGTTTTTTGTTTCATTGCTCTCTTGAGTTTCTCTGTCCACAGGTCTTGCTTCATCCATCAGTGTTCACTGACTGGCCTGTTGTGCCCAGCTCTGGGGTGGGCCCTGAAAGCATTTCCAAAATTCAGAAAAACAGGGGGTTTACACTGGAGGGATCCTGGCGTCCCCCAATTCAAGCGCTCCACTTACAAGTGAGGAGCCCCAAGTCCAGTGTGCTGGAATTGTTTGTTCCAGTTCGCATAGGCTTCCCGTGATGCAGCTGGGCGAGTGCTTCTTCAATTCCCCCTAAATCTCTGACTCAGACCATGAAACCAGATAAGGCAGTTTATTAGAACTATGTTAACCGAGACTAAGTAAGCCCTTCAGTGAAGGTCTGAGAAACTGGGGTGATGGAGTACATGAACCTGGGCAGCTAGAGGGGGTGTCTCACACTCCCTCGGCTGAATTCTTCAGGGTCACCTGTTTTCACTGGGTTCTGGACAGGTGGGCCTGCAGGAGGACTGTCCTGCTTGCCGGCCAATTCCGAGATTTCTGTTCACTGATACTGTCCCTCGGTGGAATATGGTCTCTCTCTAGGGGAGGTTGAGTGGCACATAGACTGCAGAGAGAGTAAATATTTTACACCCCTCTGGGGGAGAGGCCACCCCTCCAGAGAGCAGCGGAAGAGTCAGCCGCAGCTTATCCAACTCCCCGCATTGGCGAAGAGGGGAAAGATGAGCTGTATTTCACACATGCCGAAGCCTCTCTAATTTGTCTGCCTCTGCTCTTGTTACTAACCCAGAACGGCATGACAGAGCCCCGGGGCTGCATTAAAATTCTCCAACAGAGGTGTTCACCAATAAGTACGGAGGACGGGAACACAGAGGGGGAGATACTCCCTCGAAGATCATAATGAGGTTAAACAAAATCCCCAACAAATAACGAAGTGGAATCACTGGGTGAATAGATGACACACCGATAATATTAATTGAATGTGAAAATTTTATGCCTTAGGATAAGCTGTGACCCAGATGAATGCCTGAGTTTTCAGATATTGGAATGGGGTGTTTCCAGACGGCAACAGGGAGAGCATGTAGCCCACTGGGGATACAGAACAAGATGGTGGGGAGCTCAATAAACTTGGATCCCGCACAGGTCAACGTGGGAAGGTCCAGATTCTCATAGTTGGAAAGAACCTCAGGGTTTTTTTCCATTGCACCTTTGAATTAAGAAATGCAGTGTTGGCTTTTAGTGACTGCTGGTTATTTTCTAAATACTAACAAGTTATTAATTTGGACACTTTTATCATGCATCCTAATACTGCTTCTTTTAATCCTATTTTGTTACAATGGCTACCATGCTGTTGAACATGCACATATAATGTGGATGTGGATGCAGACATGTTTATGCCATTGCTCTCAGGAGCTTACAGTAAAACAAGGAACATAACATACTTTGATATTCTTGAAGAGCTTATCATTTCCTCATGAATGACTTTTGGTTGTTGAAAGCCCCTCCCTCTAGATAAATAACCAAGACAATATTTCCCATAGACCTTGGCCCAACTGGATGTCAGGAGAAATTGTAAATGTGTTTTCCCATGTCAACTCACCACTAACATCCCCAAGGCCATCTGGCTTCAAAACAGAATCCTACATGGCCTGGGAGTGGAGAAGGTCTCCGAGAAACGTCATTGTAGGTTTTGAGACAAGTCATTTGTTTCCATCGCATCTCATTCTTAGAAGAAATAGGGAACATGTAGGGAGAGGCTGGATAAGAAAGCAAAGAACTTAAAAAAAAAAAGAAAGCAAAGAACTTAGTTTTGAAGGAAGAAGAAAGTAATGGCTTATGACCAGAAATATACAACAAAGGAATTTCCAAGAAGCAATATTCATGAGAATGAACAAGGAACAGCCACACACACCCCAGAGACTAAGCAAAAGCTTTTATGAGAAGCATTTTCAAATAGGGTAAGAGTGAGATACAGCAAGGCACACAGAAATGCAGGACAGAGAAGCAAAAACAAATGTTATAAAATGCGATGCAGAAGTGAATGATCAACACTTAGAGATTATAATTTAAAAATAATCTTGACAGACAGACAAAAAACAATAGATTTAGAAAAGATAAAGAATCTTTCTAGATTTTAAAATAAAGAGAAAGTCCCATGGGTTAGGAATTCTGCAATGTTTTGTGGTATAGAGTTGAACAAATAAAATATATTGTAGATAATGAGAATGAAGGGTCTCACTGTTGGAGAAAGAGTTTACAAATAAGGAAAAGGGAGAAGCCTAGAAAAGTTCTGGGGTGCTGCATTGGAGTTGAAGGTGTCAATGTGGACTTATAATTTTATTTTAATACATGGACTGAAAAATAGATGGGGACATGAATACAGATGTGTGTATGCATGTGTTATATGAATACATATACTCTCAGCTATATCCACTGAGGGCAGCTAGAAGCAGCAATGACACCCCAGTCTCAATGAGTACAATTATCACCCATGGCTTGGCTTCTAAATACCATTCTCAAACAAAACAAAATAAAACAAAACAAAACCAACAAAAACAAAACAAAAAAACAACAACACTAACCCCCCACCAGAAACAAAGACAGAGACAAAAATGAAAAATACCCAAAACAAAAATGGAACAAAGGCTCTTTGGCTGAAGTGGTTGATTCCAAGACTGAAACAAAAAAAATACAAGAGGAGCCTGGAGTGTCTTGCAGAGCTGGAAAATGGGGAAGCAATGAACAAAAAGCACATCCTGTAAGGGGACAGAACCAGCCTGAAAAGCTCCCAAAGGCCAGAGCCAGAACAAGTTGACCACATACACAAGTAAAATAAATAAGTTAAATAAGTAAAATAAAAAATAACAACAGTACTGGTGTATAACTCAAAGAAGAAATGAATATCCATGCATTCACACTGATGAAATAGATGACTGGACAAACAAAGAGATAAATGAAGTGGAAGTCCTTCCTTACAGTGGAACTCTAATTAATAAACGTAGAAAGAAAGAAACAAGAAGTCACCAGTAGAACAACACAGTAATATTGGTACAGGCAATATCCACTGGTAGAGGCAAACATTCACGAGTGAAAGTTCATGCTGAAACTGGATATCTGCAGAATCCCAAAGTATCTTCCCCAAAATACTTGGGATAAAAGACTGACTTCATCGCAGAGAATCATGGCAGGTACCACTTTGGCCAAGGGACCAAGTCTAACATTGCCAATAACATATCTCAACATATTGTGCCATCTGATGAGGTTTCCTGAGAAGGACATGTCGCCTCGGTGCTATCATTCTTACTGAGACATAGTCTCAGTCTGATCGTGAGAAACCTCAGAAAAACTCAAATACCTCAGCAGTATTCTTCCAAAGTAGCAAGGGCAGGGAAGCCAAGGAGATACTGAGGAGCCATCACAGACTGTAAGGAGACCGAACAAAGGATACTAGTGGAAACACCTGGTGAAATCCAAGTAAATTCTGTGTTCCTTAGTTTCTTAGTTTCTTAGTTTTGAGAACTGCTCTATGATTATCTACGATATTGACTGAAGGGGAAGCCAGACATAAAGTATATGGAAACTCTATTATTTTTGGAATTCTCTGTAAGTCTAAAGTTATTTCAGAATAAAAAGGTTAAAAGAAAGGAAACTACACTGATTAAAAAAAAACTTAAAAATGGCAATAGTTAATAAATTAATGGCATCAGGCAGCCCATACTAAATGGACTTCTTTTTTTTTTTTTTTTTAATATTTATTTATTTATTTTTGGGACAGAGAGAGACAGAGCATGAACGGGGGAGGGGCAGAGAGAGAGGGAGACACAGAATCGGAAACAGGCTCCAGGCTCCGAGCCATCAGCCCAGAGCCTGACACGGGGCTCGAACTCCCGGACCGCGAGATCGTGACCTGGCTGAAGTCGGACGCTTAACCGACTGCGCCACCCAGGCGCCCCACTAAATGGACTTCTTAACGCTACCTGGTAGAAACCATCTGTCCAAACAAATGTCTTTACAAAGGAAAATGAGAAAGGCCCTGTTTTATTGGCTGGATGGCTTCCTGTGCTTAGTTCATCATCCCTGCATGTGGGTCAGCACCCAACTATGGTATGAGGCTCCTGTCTATCCCTCATGCATGCCCCTGGCTCCACGTAGGGTGAATTGGAACTCAGGCCAAATGTTTCCTCTCCAATTATTTCCCAAAAGGCAAGAATCAGAACATGATCCAGTCTGAGGGACTTCCCTGGTTCCCAGTTATAGCACTGGCTGAGCTGAGGCAGCCTTCTGAGGAGAAACCACTAATTCAGTCTGCGGTGTGCTCAGATAGCAGATGGTGAGGGACCTTGTTGGATCCTGTGACAATGGAGAAAAATGGAGGATGATGTTCTCCCTCAAGCCAGGAGGCCAGCAAGGGGATGGCTGTTCATGCCATTGGACAACTTCCCGAGTCAGGCTCTGGGCTGAGCAACAGCATTTGGGTTCTCACTCTCAGAGAACCATAGTCCCGCATATCCGGGCCTTCTGGAAAGATGAACAAGTGAAGTGACATATTCTGTTCTTTTGCCCTCTGCTCCTTTGTTTTCTGCTGAAGAGTCACAGAGGACATCGATGAGAAACAGGAGACAAGGAGCAAGGAAGATTTCCATGGTCCGAATTCCTGAGCATCTGAGACTATGAACATTGCTTCGCATGCTATTGCACGTGTAATGCTCCAAAGCATTTTATATCTGCCTCTGACTCAGCCCCACAGCCACCCACTTACAGGTGAGGAAATGGCCAATCATGTCCAGAACATACAACTTATTGATCGCTATGTGCTAAATCCTGTGCCAGGGGCTGGGGTGCACACATGAGTGAGTGGATCAGCCATGGCCTCTGCCACACTGATTACCAGTGAGGCGGACACTGACTGCTTTCTGACACCCCTTTGCCAACTCCCATTTTCCTTTATAAAGCATGATGGTCAGTGATCCTGACTTGGACTCGGTGGTCAGAACAGGCATTGCAAAGGGGCAGGAAGGATAACTAGGAGTTGACCAGAAGCCGAGCAGGAAGGGTCCGGGAAGAGGGGGACCTGGGAGGAGCCAAAACAAACCCCGTGATGCAGGAACAGAACACACAAGTGGGTGGATCACACTAGAGGAAGTGAGAGATGACAGAAGGCAAGCCATGTAGAGCCTCCAAGGCCACATTAAAGATGGGGGTTTTAGCACAAGGCTGATGGGAAGCTCCAGAAGGGTTTTGTCCAAGGGGAAGACATGAACTCAGAGATGCTAAGTGGCACCAGGGAGGTGAGGCTAGATGCAGATATGACAGCCAACATCATTCCTACACAGGGTTTTAGGACAAGGCAGGAAGGAGCTGGGCTGAGAACCACAGTCTGTTGACAGCCCTTGTTCCTCACCTATTACCTCCCTGCTTTTGAGTTTAAGAGTACACAAAACTCCTAAGTACGCATGCTGGGTTGGCATGTCTTTATTTCACTCTGCCCCAAAATGTCAGTAAAGGAATAAAGCCATCATAAACCCACAGATAAAAGAGAATACAATATAAGATCATAAATAACAAAATAAGGGGCACCTGGGTGTCTCAGGTGGTTAAGGATCCAACTTTGGCTCAGGTCATGATCTCATGGTTCGTGGGTTCAAGCCCCACATCGGGCTCTGTGCTGACAGATCAGAGCCTGGAGCCTGCTTCAGAATCTGTGTGTGTGTGTGTGTGTGTGTGTGTGTCTCTGCCCCTTCCCCATTTGTTTCCTGTCTCTCTCTCAAAAATAAACATTTAAAAATTTTTTTAAAAAATAGGGGCGCCTGGGTGGCGCAGTCGGTTAAGCGTCCGACTTCAGCCAGGTCACGATCTCGCGGTCCGGGAGTTCGAGCCCCGTGTCAGGCTCTGGGCTGATGGCTCAGAGCCTGGAGCCTGTTTCCGATTCTGTGTGTCCCTCTCTCTCTGCCCCTCTCCCGTTCATGCTCTGTCTCTCTCTGTCCCAAAAATAAATAAAACGTTGAAAAAATAAATAAATAAATAAATAACACAATAAGAAATTGTGGCTAATAAAAAGTGGGCAGAAGAATGAAGGCAGAGGAAACCCAAGTGTCCACACAGAGGAAAGCTAAGTGGAAAGTCAAAAGGAAGCAGGTCAGCTTCTGCAAGGAATCCTGGAGCTGCTCCAAAGGAGAGGGCAAGGATCTCAGGATAAACAGGGGGGGGGCATGGAGCGGTCTGTACAAAGAACAGTTTGATCTCAGGACACCTTTCCTCAAATACATGGGACACAGAAGGGTGATTCTTGGGGGAAATTGCAGTGGAGTAACTGGGAACAGCAGACGCCATTGATGGGGGTGATGGGGAAAGAGAAGACAGCTGCATGTCAACTCCCAGCTGCCTTCTGCCACCCCCTTTCAAGCACCAGTCATGACACATCCCCCCCCTCCCCAGCAGGAGAATGAACAGCTTGAGATAAGACCATGGATTTACCTTTGGAGGAAGGAGATGGTCCCCAAAGGAGATAGCTTGATTAATACTCTATCATTAACAGTTTTCCAGTTAAAAGAAAAACACCTGTAGAGGGCAGAATGATTACCCCCAAGATGTCTAGTTTCTAACCCCTGGAACCTATGATGATGTTGTCTTACATGCCATAACATGCAGTTAAGGATATGGAGATGGGAGAGTAGCCTGGATTCATTATCCAGGTGGGCTCAATGTAATCACCAGAGTCTTTAAAAGCAGAGACTTGTTCCCAGGTGTGGTCCAAGACATGCAACACTGGAGCTTTGAGGGTGAAAGAAGGGGCCACAAGCCAAGAAGTGTAGGTGCCTCTAGGAGCTGAAAAAGGGCCAGGAAACAGATCCCACCCTAGGGAACCCAGGACTGTACACAGCCATGTAGGACTCTGGGCTTCAGGATGATAAGAAAGCAAGTCTGTGCTGGTTTAAGCCACCAAGTCTTTGATAGCTCCTTATGGAAGCAATAGTAATAATAATAAAAATTACAAAACAGAATAGTAATTACTATTAATATAGTAAAAAAAAAAGTTAACAAGATGTGGCAAAGGATTTGAAGTCACTTTTTGGCGACTGGTTGGAAGAAGTGAGCTCTGGGCAGTGACCGAACTCTGTTCCTTGTTAGCAAGGTGTTATCCTGTCTGATGTCTGGCTCTCTGCCGCTGGACGAAAAACACACTTTTCCAGTCTGTTCAGATAGCACAGGGTTCTCCTTACCACCCTACAGTAATAGCAGGGTCACATTTGATTCACAAAAGGGAGGGTTTTGTGGCTTAGACCAGAGAAAGAAAGAAAATGAATTTAAAGTTGCTTCCCCCAGGGAGAGGGACACTCTCTCTTGCTCTCACTCGCACTCTTCCTTTTAAATTGGTATTTCATGCACTCCTTACAATCATAAAAGATGATATGAAATGCCATGAAGAAAGTCTCCTCGCTGTTGGTAGTGTGCCTCCCTCGCCTTGACTTTTCAGCCTGTGTCCCTCCTCGACCGGGCTTCTCCTGGCTCTTCAACACGAACGAATCATGATGCTATCTTAGCAAATGTAGCAACTGTCTCATATCCATGGGATAATCACTCAATAGACTTGTGTTATTTATCTATTACTGCATAACAAACTACCCTAAAGCTCAGACTTAAAGCAATGAATGTTTATTATCCCACAGTTCACTGGGGCTTTGTGGCACAAGGACCATCACAAGTTGCTGTCAGTTGAATCATGTGAAGGCACTTCCAAGATGGTGCACTCACATACCTGGCCAGCCATGGTGACTGTTGGTGGAAGGCCTAGGTTTCTCACAATGAGGACCTCTCCACAGGACATCTTAAATGTCCTCACAATGTTGTGGCTGGTTTTCCCCAGAGCAGTGATCCAAGAGAGAGCAAAGAAGAAGCCACAATGCCCTCTTGGAAATCCCAACCCATCACCTCCACAATACCCTCTTGTTTACTGGTCATCCCTATTCAATATGGCAGGTGGGGGAATGGATAGCAGGAAATGGAAATTGTTAGAATCCTTTTGGGAGCTAGCTACTCTAATTGTAGAAAAAGAAAACAACGACAAACCTAGGTGTTAGTGGTTTATGAGTTGCCCACAC